>NC_044594.1:921709-1228945 GCF_901933205.1 Camarhynchus parvulus | reverse complement strand
GCAGCACCCTGCTGCTCCTCCCTGCTCCTCATCATCCTCCCTGCTCCAGAAAAACCTCCCTGCAAGCAGTTCTCCAGCAGCTGGAGCGTGGGACATCTCACTAATACCTTACCAAAAAAAGCCTTCTAAAAGGCTTTTTAAAATATAATTATAATAATTATTTTATGATATTATTTAAAATTATTGTTTATAATTAATTTTTATTTTTATATAATTTTTAAAACATTTAAAATACAGTTATACAGTTACTTTTAAAACACAGTTTTAAAATACAGTTTAAGCCCTGCTACTCTGGCTGAGCTCGCAGCTAGCTTGCAAGTTCCTGTGTAAAAAGATAATGAAAATAAAAATTAGTTAACACAAAAATCTATTCTAGTAAGAAAATTATTCACACCTCTAAAAACAAAAAGTCTGTCCCATAAAAATCTGCAAAAAATATATGTAAACACCTAAGTAAAGAAAAAATCTTGACACGTACACACACAGACATTTTCTAACCAATAAATTAAGGAGCAAAAAAAATTATTAGCCAGTTTGATTTAACACAGTGCCTTCTGATATCCCTATAAAAATATAAGATATATGACAAAGATTCAGCTTTTCTGCTAAAAAAATCGAGTCCTGTTTGTGTTAGAGCAGGAGGGAACCTGCTGGAATTCACAGGGACAAGGCAGCCAGGAAGGGGCTGCAGTGCGGAGCCAGGGCTTTGCCCTCCTCTGCTGGCAGCTCTCCCTGCTTTTCCAGAGATCAAACTGAAAAATGTTCATTTGCTGTGCCAATAGTTCCCTGTGGCTCCTCGTGATGGATCCTCTAATCAGGACTGTGGCAAAGAGCACAAGAGAGTAAATGTGGGATGTTCACAGCCCAGCAAAACCCTTCGTATCTCTGGCAGCATCTGGAACCTTTTTCCTCTCAGAAACAGCAAAGGGGCAACTCTCCTTCTGGTTTTCACCCTGCCTGCAAACCCTTCCAGGAATAAAACCCTGCCAGGGCTGATCCTGGGAAAGGTTTGGGGCCTTGGACCAAAACTTCAGCCAGCCTTGGCTGCTGCATGGAACCCCCAAGGTTTTGCCTTAGACATGACCCATTTCTGATAAAATCTGGAGTTCAGGGTGAGATTTCAGGGCCCAACTTTCCCCTGAACTCCAGACATGACCCATTTCTGATAAAATCTGGAGTTCAGGGTGAGATTTCAGTGCCCAACTTTCCTCTGGACTCCTGACACAATTTTGGGCCCTAACTCAGGGTGCATCCAAGAGGGAAAGAGCAGCCAAAGCCACCACTGAGAGGATCCCCAAGGGCCTCAGAACAGCTCCCACCTGCTGTCCCCAAGGCCTTTGGCCTGCAGGTGTTGCCAGATTAAAATTTCCTGCTCATTGCTGCTGCCCATCACTCCCAGGCAGATCCTCTCCAAAGGCCTGGCACAGAAATCAATGTCTGAGTGGAATTTGCACAGAACACTGCCTCCCTGGATGTTGTCACTTTGCTCTGGAATTCTGGAATCAACGGGCCATGGGAAGCTGTCAAACTGACATCCTTTCTGTCCTCAAGGTGTTCGCTGGGCTCTGCTGAGAATGCAACAAAAATATTCCACTCAAAGGAAATAATTTCTTTGGAGCAGAGAGAAGGTGGAAGAAAAGGGAAAAGGGGAAAATGTGTTTGAGGAGCTGCTTTGTTTCCCTGTTCAGGGGTTTTGTGGAGAGGGGAAAAAAGCATCTTCTGCAGTAGTTTCACTGTTTTTTATTTTGCATGCAAGCCCAGAATTGCTGTGGATTCCTGGTCGTGGTTCCCTGGAGAGCAGGGAAGGTGTGGAGCAGCTGGCACTGAGTGAGAACCTTTTCCTACACATTTCTGCTCAGGGGACAGGTCTGCAGGCTCTGAGGAGGAGGAGGAGAGGCCAGGAATGAGGAAAATATTGTAAATCCTGCCTTGACCTGAGAGTGCTGCTGATGCTGCTGGAAATGCCCTGCCCTGCCCTGGGCTCCTCAGGAGCAGCTGGCACAGAAGTCACCCAGCACAGTCCTGGTGGCTTTAAATAAACACAACTCCCCCAGGCTCTGTGTGGCTGATGCAAATGCAGCAGGGAGGTGACAGGGGAGGTGACAGCCGTGACTGAGGCCTGGCAGTAATTACACCTGAGCGCTTCTGAGCACGGCTTGGGGAGGCACAGCTCTGCTTCCCACCCTGCCCCTGCCCTCTCTGGTCTCCAGGAACCTTTCATGAGCAGGAGGTTTGGGCACCTCTGCACACACAGGGGCAGAATTAGAGACAAAAATCTGATACAGGCATCTCCTCTAGCCAGGCCTTATGAACTATTGGAGACCTGTTCCTACAAAAATCCTGCCCAGGCTGAGCTTTCAGGGGGCTGAATTCTAATTTCAACACTGCAGCCTTCATATCGATCAAGCCAAGAGTTCTGCCATCAGCTCCTTCCAAAATCCTCTGGAAAATCTTCCTCCTCTGCCTCTCTCCTGGCTCCCCACTCCCCTGATCCTCTGCTATCCAAGATATCAAGGGTGTATTAATTGCAGCTATTGCTCACTTCTGATTCACAAACATTCCTGGTTCTGCATAATTGTCACCATCACATTTTCTGAAAAATCCTCTTTGCCCAGGATTCTGCTCCTGGGAAGCTGAGAAGCCTCAGAGAGAAAAGAAAACATTAATTATCTGATTTGCTTCTCCTGTATTTTGCTGCTTTGGAATGTGATTGGAGATTGTTTATCCAACAGGCGCATGTTTGATTGGCTTCATGCGAATTGTTTTGACTTGATGACCAATCACAGCCAAGCTGTGTCAGGACTCTGGAAGGAGTGAGGAGTTTTTCATTATTATCTTTTAGCCTTCTGTCTGCATCCTTTCTGAATTCTTTAGTATAGTTTAGTATAGCATTCTATAATATAATGTAAGGTAATGTAATATAATGTAATGTAATGTAATATAATGCAATGTAATGTAATGTAATGTAATATAATGTAATATAATGTAATGTAATGTAATATAATATAATATAATATAATATAATATAATATAATATAATATAATATAATATAATATAATATAATATAATATAATATAATATAATATAATATAATATAATATAATAAATATAATATAATATAATTAATATATAAATAATACAATGTGATGAAATACAATATCATATCATCATATCATATCATATCATATCATATCATATCATATCATATCATAATAAATTAGCCTTCTAAGAACATGGAGGATTCACCATTTCCTTCCTGCCATGGGGGACCCCGAAAACACCACACATAACACATAATGGGGTGCTCTTGCTAGAGAATACCACACATAATAATCCCTAACTGGGTGCTCTTGCCAGAAGGTGCTCACAGCCCCCTCCGAGCACCTGGTCCCAGCTTTTCCTGGAGCTCAGCAGAGCTCTGAGCAGGGCCCTGTGGGTGACACCACCCCGCTGCCACCGCGGCCTCTGAGTCACCCACCCGAGCTGTTCTTGCTGATGCCACCGCGGCGTTTTCTGCTCCCAGCACTGATAATCACAATCACATTGCTCAGAGCTCCCTGCACCGATTCCAGGCTGTGATTCACCCCCTCCCAGGCAGCAGAGACCCTCAGGAGCCTCCTCTGGAGTGCAGCAAGGGTTTCCTGACTCTGGAGAGGGTGGCAGGACAATCCCAGTGCCTGGTGACTCCAGAATTTCCAGGCTGAGCCCTGGTTTTAAGGCACATTTCTCAGTTCTCCATTTGTGGTGCTGCTCATTCAAGCATCCCTCTTTCCCTGTGGAATTTTTGCCTGAGTTTGAATTTGTGTCACAGGAAGAAGTTTCATCCCGAAGCCTTTGTCCCTCATGCCTGTGATGGAGCAGAACCTTCCCCAGGACCGTGCTCTGCCCTCCCAGCTGAAATCCAGGGCACACATCAGGCTGGAGCCCTGCAGAAGGATGACCTGAGGCTGAATTTCTCTGGGGATTCACTGCCTGCTGCTTCCAGGCCCTCTGAAAATCTCATCCTTCCAGGTTTCTAAGCAAGTCCTCATGGAAGGGAAGAATTCAGGGATATCTTCCCTAGAGGGGGAGGAATGCTCCTGTAACTTCCTTTAACCTGTCCTTCTGCTAATAAAAACAGGCTCCATTTTCAAAAGAACCTTTAAAATTAAAGATTAAGGCCTTGCCTTCATTCAAGACTTGCAGCCAAATATGGTTTTATCAGAAATTCTCAGATTTTAACATTTTCTCACTCCAACATGTTAAATTTCAGCAAGAAGAGGTTGTAATGGATTGGCTTGTGTTGTTTGCTTTGGGGTTTTTGTCGTGAATAATCATTTTAGGACCACTTTGGGGTATAAATAGCTCCTTCCAGCGACAATCTCCTCCCAGAAAAGCCCAGCACTGCCCCTGCCCACCTGGAATTCTGGAGAGCTTTGGGTGCTGCCTGCCAGGCTGCTGAGCAGAGCCTCGGGTTCCTGCTGTTCATTAAGAATCTGTGGGTGCAGGGCAAGCTTTGATCTCTGCAACATTTGGCAGATGAATTTTTCAAGCTGGAGCTGCTCCAGACACAGCCCACTTGAGCCCTTCTCAGCTGGGTGGAGAGGATGGGCAGAAAAGGCTTTTTAAAAACCATTTCTGACTCTGTGCTTTCAGCTTTGGACACACAACCAGAAACACCAGGCACATCTCGATTTTCAGTGGCTGAAGGGAAGGATTTATTCCTGCCCTGTGCTCTCACATAGGGATGGTCCCTGTCAGAGGCAGCTCTTCAGCCTGGAAGATATTGGTTCTTATTAAACATTGCATTGCTATAGACCCAACATCCTGTTCTCCACAAAAGCTCTTTTTTTCTGCTCATAATTCCTTTATCTGTATCCTAATGCCAAATCTCTCTGACGAGATCTGAGCCTCTGACTAATCTAATAAATTCCCAGCTTCGTGAATGCTGGGGATCTGTATTCCTTTAGAATCTGTGCTGTGTTTGAGATCATCCACCAATGTCTGCAAATAACTCTTGATCAGTCACACAGCCAATTGTATTAATTTTGAGGAATTGGAAAGGTTGAATCTCTTCGCTTCCCTCCTCCCCTTAGATATGTACAGAAGTGGCTGAAATTTAAACAAAAAGTGCTGGATAAAATGTGGCAAATATTTAAGGGTTTATTTTTTCCATTGTTTGTTTTTGTCTGTCTAATGTTCACATTTTGGTACTTGGCATTTGAAGTGTAAAACAATTTAATTGCAGAAATAGGTTGTGTTAATTCCTTGGCTGAACAAACCCTTTTTGCTTCCCAGGCTTCCCCTGTTTATGCAGCACCTGGCACAGGGATACTGCAGCTCTTGAGTCCTTCAGCCACACTTTATTAAAAGTAAATAATAATAATTCAGATTGAAGCCATCAAATATTTGCCCTCCACTTATGTCACGGAGCACTCGTTGAACATCTGCTCTTTGCATTGCCACTCCTCCCCCTGAGCTTGTTTGCAGAAATGTTTGCCAAAAGCAGCGAGTTCCAGAGCAGAGCTCTTTGTTTCCCCTTTCCCTCCCCTCCTCTTCTCCTCAGATTTCTGGGAGTTTGCCCCAAACCACCCATGACTAAGATTTGCCCCCAGTCCCTTGGAGCAGCTTTGATGGGGATGTGTCAATCAGCACAGCCCTTGCTCCAAGTGCCATTCCCTGCATTTAAAACCCCAAGAAAACACAATTAATTATTGCCTGTCCCCCGTGGCCAAGGAGCAGAGCCAGCTCCCATCTCAGAGGGAAAGCTCCCTGTATTCCTCCACCCAGTTCTCCTCAAATTTCAAATCCTAATGATCCTTAATCATTTCATCCCTGGGCTACACCAGCTCAGCTACTCAAATCCTGACTTCCAGCACCCACCTCTGTCATCTTTGCAGGCAAAAGGAGAGGAGGATGTGAAAAATGTGTATTTTATGATTGGCTTTTTGCAAATATTAAATGAATATTATATATAATTATATATATATATAAAATATTCAAATGAATATTATATGTGCTATGTTAGAAAGTGATGATGTGTTAATTTTCTTAAGTAGTAAATATAGTTTTAGGTTATAAGTGAATGTTATAAGGTTATAAGGTTGTTAGATATTATTAGGTTATAAGTTTTAGGTTATATAGAGTTTTAGGTTATAATGTTAAAATAGAAACTATGCTATGTAAGATATTGTTTTTTTAAAGAGAGGAATGAGGTACTCTCACTGAGACAGCAGCCACAGGACACCTGAATCTTTCGGAGAAAAAGAATTTATTGCTCCATTATCAGAAGAAATTAACTTCTTCCTGCCTCACTCAGTCCTGGAGATGCCTTCAGGATTCAGAGGAAGAAGCTGGCACTGCCCAGACAGAATCCTGTGTTTGAATGGAATTTATGCATCATGGATGAGCTGTATGAATATGCAACAGGCTGTAGCTTTGAAGGGTTAATCCTCTCTTCACATGGGTCCTTTTTTGGGCTTATTTTGCGCAGAAAGCGGTACCCAGAGTGTCCCAAACTCTTTGTTTTTATTGTCTCATATTGTCCTAATCCAAATATTCCAAATTATTATTACTCTAATTCTATTACTATTTTTATAATTTTATTACCTATTTTTATTACTATTAAACTTTTACCATTTTAAAACCAACCGATTGGCATTTTTCACAAGGAGAAGCCACCTCTCCTCCTGGATTTGTCCTTTCCCAGCTGCTGTGGGCACTGAGCCATGCAGGAATTGTGCTGGATCAGCAGCTCTGGAAAGCAGCATCTGTTCTCCTGGGGAGCTCCTGCTCTGCCCTGGGGCCCCTGCAGCACAAGTGTTTGCCTGCCCTCCTTGCTCTGACCTTCCCCAGATGCACAGAACGGTTCATTCCCTTTGATATCTGCAATTTTTCATCCCTCCCTGCTCTGTGTTCCCACCCTGGTGCTGCTGCATCATCGTGTCCCCTCTCTGCTTTGCTTACCCCACACACAGAGCCACAAATTCTCCTCTTCGCTGCTCCCTGTTTTGCCACAAAACTCACATTTTTGGGAAAATCATCGCTCCCGGGCAGGGTGTTAATTTTCCCTAAGGAAGATGCTCAGCTGGGCACCCTGAGGGGGTTTCTGTGCTTTTGGGGGAATATTTTTCCCTGCCTGGCCTTTGGAATTGTCTGACTGATCAATCAAACTTCCCAGCAGCAGAGGGGTCCCACACCACATTTTAAATTCTCTCATGTTTAGTGAATTCTGGTAGTGGAAGGATTTTGCTTCCATCAGGTGTGGTACCACCTCTTTTCCAGGTGAAATCATGGCTATTTTTAAGTTGAAATTGTGGCTATTTTCAGATGAAATCGTGGCTATTTTAAGGTGAAATCATGGCTATTTTCAATGTGAAATCGTGGCTATTTTCAATGTGAAATCATGGCTATTTCCAGGTGAAATTTTGGCTATTTCCAGGTGAAATCATGACTATTTCAAGATGAAATCATGGCTGTTTTAAGGTGAAATTGTGGCTATGTCAAGATGAAATCAGGGCTGTTTTAAGGTGTAATTGTGGCTATTTTCAAGGTAAAATCATGGCTATTTTAAGGTGAAATCATGGCTATTTTAAAGATGTTATTGTGGCTATTTTCAAGGTAAAATCATGGCTATTTTCCAGGTGAAATCGTGGCTATTTTGCCTTTTGCCTGTTACAAAAGTGGTTTAAGTTTTTCTCCTGTTTCCACCAGCAGGAGCCACCAAACTGAAATTCTCCCACTAAAACCTCACTAAAATTCAGGCAGGCTCCTTGAGGTGCTGCAGTGGAGCCACAGCTCAGGTGTGGAGCAGAGCCCAAGGGCAGATTGGACTTTCCAGGTGTCTCCAACCTCCTGACAGAGCATCCCTTGCTCACTTCATGGTTTGGGCCTGATCCTGCCCAAAAAAAAACACCTTGGAAAGGCAAATGTTTTCTTCCCATATTCCACAAAACTCGTTGGGAGCATCACTGACAAATCCCCAGCCAGGGGAAAAACGTGAAGCTTCAGTGCTGCATTTTTTGGCTGATTGGAGGAATTTCTCTCCCTCTGTCCCTGGGATCACTGCACATGCTCAGCTGCTGCTCTCCTGAATTTTATTTGACTTTTACACAGTCAGCAAAGTTTCCAGCCTGCTGGGAAGTGCACACTCCATCCATTATGCACCCAATTCCTAAATCCAGTGGCTGGGACAGTGAACTGCACATGATTTCCATTTCCCTTTAGTCCACAAAGTCATTAGCAGGGCTCCACAAAGCCATGAATATTTTCCCCTGCTTGGCAGGGAGCAGATTTTCTTTCAGGTGAAGCATTACAAGGAGCTGTAATGTTTTTAATTAAGGTGCTGGGTGCGAGTCATTGTGCAAATTCAGGCAGGACTAAAGCCAGGACTGTTTAATTCATCAGCAGTAAAAATCCCAGGGACTAAAATCATGATCTGAAGACAGGCGCCCAACTTTCTGAGGGTGAAGCCAAGAAAAGCCTCCTGCAGGCGCTGCTCTTGGTCATCCTAAAATAAATATTCTCTTTTACATGCTCAGGCACCTGTGACTTTGTTTTTTCCATGGCACCAGCAATCATTCCCACTCATAGTGGCCACTGTCTTGTCCCACCTGACCCATTAAATATCATATTTTTATGGCAACACTGCAAGCTGATGGACACGTGCAAGTTATTGAACTCCCTCTTTAGTAGTTGCTCTGTTTTTTTTGTAATTAGTTTTTTCTAATATGTGTTTATTCTTTCTACGAACAATGCCTCTTAAGCTAAATTTTGATGGTTGTGATTCTGAGGCCTCCTGAACCAGAAATTCAATGGTAAAAATTAAAGTGTGACGTGCAGACCCAAAGAAATTGAATATTATTATTATTATTATTATTATTATTATTATTATTATTATTATTATTATTATTATTATTATTATTATTATTATTATTAGTATTGGTGTTGGTGGTATTAATATTATTGTTATTGTTATCATCCATCCTTGTCATTTTCCATTAGGGTTGTGATTTCCTAATTGATTCTTCCTTCACACCGAGAGAGAAAAAACCAAAAAAATCTTGAGATAAATAAAAATAACACTTGGAAAGGATGACAAAGGCGAGTGCAGAGCACCAGACATCACATGTAGACAAACATCCTCCCACAGAACTGGGTTCCTGCACATGGATTTCTGCTTTCATTAGTGGAACATCTCACAGAAATGCAGGCTGGGCTCCAGAGAGGGTGGCTGGGGACCAGGGTGTCATCATGATATTTTATTAAAATCCTTTCGCCAGGATTTTTCTCCTGAGAAGCTGAGAGGCCTCAGAAAAGGAATGTAAACAATAATTTTCTGATTGCTTGGAATGTGGTCTGGAGGTTGTTCACCAGCAGGCGCATCTTTGATTGGTTCTATGTGATTTGTTTTTAATTAATGACCAGTCATGGTCCAGCTGTGTCGGACTCTCTGGTCAGTCACAAGATTTTATTATTCATTCCTTTCCAGCTTTCTGATGTTCTCCTTTCTCTTTCTTTAGTATAGTTTTAGTATAGCATTTTTTAATATAATATATATCATAAAATAATAAATCAGCCTTCTGAAACATGGAGTCAAGATGCTCATCTTGTCCTGGAGATCCTCAATCACCACCACACCAGGGCATGGTAATTTTTTCTAAGACTTCTGATGTTTACATTCTTTATGTAAATAACTCATTGTTTTGCATTCCTTTATGGAGGAGGAGAAATTTGATGGGCTGTTGGTTTGTCCAGTGTCATTGGAGAGGTGGCACTGTCACCCTCCAGTCCACTAGCACTTTTGGAAGTTTACAAATGCTAAAATCAGAAATTAAACACTCTCTTTTTTACCTTAAGAAGTTCAGTGTCCACGTTGTTTTATTATAAGGACAGGAGGGAGCCCTGCAGTAATTCCTGGGTGGAAATCCCCGTGGGTGGGAGCTGCTGTGGCCAGATGGGCTGGAATTCACTCTCAGCCCTTGGCCTCAGTGAGGAAATAAACCCAGAGCCAGGGATCCCTGACCTGTTCCCTCAGTGCTATCCTTGGAAATATTAAATCCTGCTCTGCATCCTGTTCCTGAATTTCAGGGAAAGGCTCCTCTTCCAGTCTGGTTTTCTAGAGAGGAAAGACAAGCAGCAGCCTGGATCTCACTGGTACCTGATGTGCCATTTCAAAATAATAATAATAACAATAATAATGAAAATGGCAGTGATTTATAATAATAAATGTCATGCTTTAATTAGCTCCTGTTTTACAGCACAGGCCCCGGGCATGGATCACAGCCTGCTTTACAAATAAAAATAAACCAATGTGTGGGACTCCACTCACATGGAAATTCTGATGTTGACTTTGTGACTCCCTTGTTAGACTCCCTCTAATTCTTACAGTTTTGCCATCAAAGTGCAAATAAGGAGCTTTACACATGCCTGGACATGGTGGGCTGAAATATTCCTGTAGTATTTATTATAATCCCCATTTTAGTACTCACAAACACATTTTTAGAGCATCCATAACCTCATGAGGATGATGAATGATTCATGTACTGGGACATGAGTGATTCTTCCTGTTCAACAATATGGATGTGAATGTGGGGGGGTGTTTCTATTTTTAAGGGCTTTTTAAATTAGCAAGTTCTTTATAATTGCGGCTTTTCAAACCCGGGTGCCTGAAATTCCCCTCCCAGATCCGTGTGGGGACGTCTCAGGGAGAGCAGGGGGCTGGAGGTGTCCTGGCCCCTCTCTGGGGTGGCCTCCAAGGATGGAGACAAGGCTGGGACTGAAAGGTGTTCAGAGGAAACAGATCAAGTGTTGGACACCCAATTCCAGACTCCAGTAATCCCAGAGATAATCACATTTCTCTCAGCTGTCATACAAATATGCAGAAGCTTGAAATAAGCAGATACAAAGGGGATGGGGGTCAGAGAGTGCTTGTTGCAGAGAATCTTAATTTGCTGGAGCTCCAGATTGCCTGAGATGTCAAAATAGGAGGGGGTTTAGACAAGTAATTTGCAAGGTGCCATATTTTAGGTAATAGCTCGAAGTTCTCTGCTGGAGTGTGTCAGCTGCAGCATTCAGGGGAGCTGATTGAAAAACCTGAGCTGCTGGTGGAGGGTTCATTTCTCTCCCTGGAGCTGCAGATTGCACAGAGCACTCTCAATGGCGTTGATTTTGCTGATCCATCCCCAGCCCCGGCAGTTGGCAGCCTGGGGCAGCGAGCAGGATCCAGTATTTGTATTTTTGTGCGCATTTTTCAGCCCCTGAGTGCCTGCAGACCCTGGCACACCACAACAACCGAGGCTACGGAGAGATTTGGGATCAATTAAAGGAGCTCCAAAAGCAGGAGGATGCCCAGCAGAGCTGCAGAGGGTTTTGTTCAGGTGACTCCATGATTACCTTTGCCCAGGCAGCTCAGTGGGTTTATTTATGCCCCTGTGAAGTGTGAAGTGTGGTCATGCCTGAGCTCCCTGCAGGGCCCGTGCTGTGCTCTGTGATCGCAGCTTTTATTGCTCCTCGCAGCCTCTCCCTCTCCCCAGCGCTCCAGAACACATAAAGCTGCATTTACATTTTCTGAATGGACTAATCATGGCTCTCTGCTTTGATAAAGAAAGTGCAGCCTCCCACATAACCACATGGAAACCAACAGGGAAGAGTAAACCAGAAATAAACCCATTCTGGGGGGTTGCGAGAAAAATACCCACCGGGATAATTGGGAGGGATGTACAGAGAAGCAGCAACTGAACACACAGTCACATCTCCAAAAAAAAAAAAAAAAAAAAAAAAAAAAAAAAATTACAATGCTAAAAATACCCAGGTGAAGGACAGCGAGAGAAAACATGATTGAGGCAGAACAATTGGGAGAGGAGTTAATAGTTATTAGCAATCACTTCAGATTGAATATAGGTTGGTTTTGTAACAGCACAGGGGATGATGCATCTGACAGGACTTAAACAATTGCCTCCCCCTTCCCCAAAGGATCTCGCTGGCAGCAGCCTGGCACTCACTGCTCAGGGTCCCTGCTCCTCAGGAGTTGCTGAAAGTTTTTATTTGTAAAAAACAGTAAAGTTAGATCCCAGACAAAGCTTCCCAAATCTACATTCCAAGCCTCAATACATTTTAACCTTCAGCCCACTGAATTTTCTCTTGTAGCCTTAGAAAAATACCCCTGGGAGGCCGAAGTTCCACCAGTCTGGGATCTTTTCATCCAATTCTGCCTTTGCCTGGGCAGGAGTGTGAGAATGGAGAAATGTTTGTGATGGTTCTGCAAACACTCCCCCATCACCCAACTGTTTGCTGTGCCAGCCTCTTGCTGTGCATTCATTAACAATCTGGGGACTTCTTTGCCCTGGAATTGCAATTCCCCAGGGTCCCCAGCACTCGGGACCGTTCTGCACCCAGACACCAGTGCCAGGCTCCCCAGCTCAGTGTTCACTGTCCTGCACCTCCTGGCAGGGAATGCCAGCTCTGGGCACGTGGGAAATCCAAAGCTGAGTCCCAGATTTCCTCCGTGCTCACAAGGAATTTGTGCACAGAGGGTGAAATTGAAAACGAGTTATCCTGAAAGCATTGTGAGGGGTGTGAGCCAAACCCATCCTCTTCATAACTGCTGAGCTACAAAACCTTGAAGAGAAATGTTTTTCAAAGGGTTTTGGTTTTTTTGGCTGCTGTTTTAGGGAATTTGTGTGTGGTGATTGTTACAGAATGGTCCTTGTGGGTCTCTCCCAACTCAGGATATTCCTGGTTCCATCAGCTTCACTTGCAGCTCCAGAGCTGAAGTACCCAGAGCGGGGAGGGTGGAGATTTGCTGAATTAGAGCAAAGGATGGGTTCGAGGAGAAGAACACCCAGGGAATGGCCCTTTTTGTGCCAGGCCTGTGCCACAGAGGGGGAACAGCTCTGACACAGTCCTGCCTGCTCTGAACTGCTCCGTGAGCTTTTCCTGCTGCTGCAGCTGCATCTCCCAGCAGGTTTGTCCCTGCTGTGAACCCTGCCTGCAGCCTGGAGCAGCCTGGAGCAGCCAGGGCAGGGCAGGGGACAATGCCAGGCACATCCATGAGGTGCCAGCAGGGCAGAGCTGTGTCCCTGCTGTGAACCCTGCCCGGTCCCTGCAGCCTGGAGCAGCCTGGGGCAGCGAGCAGGATCCAGTATTTGTATTTTTGTGCGCATTTTTCAGCCCCTGAGTGCCTGCAGACCCTGGCACACTGCAACAACCGAGGCTACAGAGAGATTTGGGATCAATTAAAGGAGCTCCAAAAGCAGGAGGATGCCCAGCAGAGCTGCAGAGGGTTTTGTCCAGGTGACTCTGTGATTACCTTTCCCCAGGCAGCTCAGTGGGTTTATTTATGCCCCTGTGAAGTGTGGCCATGCCTGAGGAGCCAGGGCAGGGCAGGGCTGGGCACAATGCCAGGCCCATCCATGAAGTGCGAGGAGGGCAGAGCTGTGTCCCTGCCAGGCAGGTGTGTGGCTCCTGAGCTGGGCTGAGCACACCAAGGGTGTCCTGCTGCCTGCCACGGGGGCACAGAGGGGTCAAATCACCCAATCCCCACGGCCAGGCAGGCTCAGAGGGGGATCCCCCCCAGCTCAGGGTGATTTGGGGTGTGGAGCAGGGTCAGGACAGGCACAGGGGACACTGTGTGGCCGCTGATCCCACCCAGACCCTGGCCAAGCCTTCCCTGCAGGGTGGCAGTGACACAGGGGCAGAATGTCACAGGGAAGGAGCTCTCAAATACACCCACACTGACTGCTGCCCTGCTTTTGTGGGGTCACAGGCTTCTCTCTAAAGCCTACAGCTTGCACATTTTCTTCTCCATTGTGACAGGGAAGCTCTTTTCCACACACAGTGTGTGTGTGCCCAGGGAAGTTAGGTGGAAATGTGGAAAACACAACAGATTTTACACAGGTGTTCATAAATCAGTAGAAAAGTCTTTTACAAAACTCTGTTCAGAAGTAAGGAAGGAAGCCTTGAATGTAACAGAATTCCTGCAGCATGGAATAGAAGTTGAGGGGGGGATAACAAGAACTACAGCAATCTTTACTTGATGGAGTCAGAAATATTGCCAAGAGTTTTTTTCTAAATTACTACAAGCAATTGCTTCAAAAGAGACAAAAACCAGGGCTTTGAGTTTTTAATCCCACGGTGTGTGTAAGGAACAACAATGCCACGAAAGCCTGAGCACGTAGGAGACCCAGCCCACGCTTTAGCATGTGTAACCTATCTGACCAGCTCTGCTATAACCTGGTTATTTATAAAACAAACCAGGCTGTTTTCCTTTCCAGCTTGGAGCTCCACTCGAGCAGCAGTGATTCATGCTCCACACACATGCTGGGAGCTGTGCAGCTCCACGCCTGGCATGTGGGAAAGCCGGGATGGGAGAGAGACTTGAGAATTGCGGAGTGGGGATGTGTGATCTGGGGTAGAAACAGCCCACAGACAACAGCTTGGACCAAAAATACTCCAGGGCTGAGCAGGACCCAGCGCCAGCCTGGAGTTTGGTTCCCTGCCCTAAAGCCACACTTTGCACTGGTTTCAAAAGGCTGGATGGAACTTAGAACTGGGGGGGAATGGAAAAAAAATTAATATCAAGACAAAGGTGATTGTAAACCTGACACAAAATCTGCTTGCAGCGTTCAGAGAAGAGTTTCTGAGAGGTTCCTTTCCAGAGGTTTTAGGAAAGGGTGACAGATCCCCTGTTCTCCACTGGGGAGGATTGTTCTGCATCAGGACTGGTGCTGAGCACGAAGTCTGACAGGATGCCAGCTTTGCCTTACCAGATGTAAAAGAATGAGTGTGGTAAGAGGAGAAAAGAGTGTTTTCCCTCAAATAATTAGACTGAACAATCTTGTTCCTTGGGGAGCTGGAATGTACCCACATTATATCCTGTGCACACATCCTCCTCCTCCACTTCTCCCTGTCACTCTCTCTCCATTGTGTCTGCCTGAGAGCAACGTTAAACATCAAACTTCTAAAAACGAGCCGAGCTTCTCAGCAACTCCAAATGCCTCTTTAGCATACAATAACAATTGTTTGTTGCTTTGCAGTGAATGGTTTAGATGGAGAAATGAGACAGCCTGAATTTCAGTTTGAAAACCCGCTCTCGCCCCTTGTCTCGCGGAAGGGAACAGCTTAATGGATCCTTTTGGTGTAATGACAAATATTTTCCTTTTTCTCCTGTCTTTATTTACATCTCTAGGCAGTGGTGATCACAGCAGCCACTGCTGTCTGTGTTGCCTCGCCAGGATATTCACGACATCCCTATTTCTGGGAGAAAAGCACAACACCAATCTCTTACCTTCAAGCCATACGAATCCCTCGAGCAGAGGTGTGAGTACTTTGTGCCAAATAAATCCAAACCACCACAACTCTCCACCGTGGCTTTTCCCAAGCTCTCCCAGGCTTTCAGGCAGACTTCTCGCTGTTCAGCATTCGCACAAAAAGCAGAGGAGCAAAAAGAAAGGCAATCACCTGCCTGACCCCTGGGAGCGGGGCGGGCGGGACTCGCCGTGGGTAACCCGGGCTGGGCACTGCTGGAACTTCGGGAGCTCGGGAAGCGTCTCAGCCCCCTGGGAAGCTCCTCAGCCCCCTGGGAAGCTCCTCAGCCCCCCGGGAAGCGCCTCAGCTCCCCGGGGCCAGGCTCCCCCGCAGCAATTCGCTGTCCATCCCCTTCAGCACACGGTCGGCTGGCGAGGCAGCAGCTCCGGCTCCATCTCCCGGAGCCCAGGCTTGGCTAGCGGCTGAGCAGAGCCGCCCCTTCCTCCCACGGGCAGATCCCAACAACCTGTTCCCACTCCGGCTCCCTTCTCCGGCCGCGGGATGCGAATTCCCGCAGCGCTTCCCCCTCTGCCTCGCCCGCCGCTGCCGCTGCCGCTGCTGCGGGGAGGGGAGGGAAGGGGAGGGGAGGGGGCGAAGTTTCCTCCCCCGAATCCCACGGACTCACCCCGGCGGGGATGGGCGGCTCCAGCCCCGGGGATGCGGCCCCGGCACCGGGACAGCGCCGGGCGGAGCGCGGGGCCGGGGCCGGGGGGGCTGGAGGGGCTCAGCCGCCCCCAGAGCAGCCACGGAGAGAGGAGCGAGGTGGGGTCCCACCCCCAGGAACCCCTCGGGGGGAGCGGCCCTTCCCTGCGGGCTGCTCTGCCCCGCGCTGAGCTCCCGGGTGAGCGCCGGGAGTGCTCGGCCGGGGATGCTCGGCCGGGGATGCTCGGTCAGAGATTCTCTGCCAGGGATGTTCGGTCAGGAATTCTCGGTCAGGGATGCTCTGTTCGGTCAGGGATGCTCTGTTCGGTCAGGGATGCTCGGTCAGGGATGCTCTGTTCTGTCAGGGATCCTGTTGCTCTGTTCGGTCAGGGATGCTCTGTTCGGTCAGGGATGCTCTGTTCCGTCAGGGGTGCTCTGCCAGGGATGTTCGGCCGGAGATGCCCGGCCAGGGATGCTCGGTTAGAGATGCTCGGTCAGGGATTCTCGGTCCGGGATGTTCCCTCAGGGATACTCGGCTGGGGATGCTCTGCCAGGGAGGCTCACTCAGGGATGCTCGGCCGGGGATGCTCGCTCAGGGATGTTAGGTCCAGGATGTTAGGTCAAGGATTCTCGGCCCGGGATGCTCGGTCAGGGATGTTCAGCCGGGGGTTCTCTGCCAGGGATATTCGGTCAGGGATTCTCTGCCAGGGATGTTAGGTCAGGGATGTTCGATGTTCGCTCGGCCGGGGATGCTCCCGTGCTCCTGGAGCTCTGGCACCCTCTGAGCGCCAAGGTTAGCGCTGTCCCCGCGTGTGCACAGCTGTGGCACGGCAGGGAAAGCTCGGAGTGGCCCCCTAGAAGGACAGGGAAAGCTCGGGGTGGCCCCCTAGAAAGACAGGGAAAGCTCGGGGTGGCCCCCCCAGCACGGAAAGCAGGGATTTCTGTGTAAAACCCCTCTGGAGCTGTTATTGCCGCCGTTCACAGCTCGTAAAGCCCCCGTGGAAGGGAACAGGGCACCGCGTCCTTCCCAGCCGCTAAAAAGCCCGGCTGCAATTCTCAGCTGTGCTCCTTGTTTGAACACTCCCTGCGCTGGCAAAGAGATCTCTCTGCAATTCAAACACCAAGAGAAACCATTTCCTGAAAGTGTGGCCGCACTTGCAGTATTTTCATATCTTCTTATAGTTTAATATCCCTGACACCAGCTCGTTCCAGAGCATTGGCAGTCCCTCATCTGAAGGGTGCTTCCTGAGAAAGCTCCTCTTTATTTCTCCAGTAATGACTCAAAACCTCTTCTGAATATATTTTTCATATTATCAAACAGCCCCAGACAAGGAGAGAACAGATTGAAACCCATCTCTGTGGTGAGGCTTTAAAAAAATTCAGTTTCTGGGGGGTTTTCTCCAAATGAGTGAATTTCAAATGCTGCTTTCGACCTCTCTGGGTGGTGGGACCCTAAATCTCCTGGGATGTTGCATTCCTGAGTTGCTGTGTGCACACTCTTGACTTCCTGAGTCATCTTCAGTACTGAAGTCTGACTGAATTCTCCTGAACTTTCCAAGTGTTGCTGCAATAATTTCCTTTTTACCCGATTTATGTGAGTATTGCAACGCCAAGGCAGCCAGATGAGCTCAGCATAGAACAATTATTTCTTCTGGAGAGCAGGACAGCAAACGCTCTCACACGCTTTGCTTGCCTCAAAATAAGGATATTTATTTAATGGATGGACAAGACTTCTTTGAGATGTTTATGCTTTCTCTGAAGCCAAGAAGGACCTGTCCTCTCCTTGACTCCTTGGGCTTCCAGTTGGATCACAAGAATATTTTCCATGCAGCCATCCATAAGGAAATCAACTCCAATGTGAGTCAGAAAAGAGCAATTTAATAACTGAGAATTGGGCGAGGTGTTTAATGGACGAGCTCTGAGTCTCACTGACTCTTTGCCATCTGCCTCAGCCTGTTGATTTACAGCATTTAACTGCTTGTAAAACTCATCTCTGTGTGGGGTTTTTTTTCAGTCCTACTAAAGAAAAGAAGAATTTATTCTTTCCCCTGGAAAACAATGGATTAAAATAATGTCTGGTCTGATGGGAGATGTGCCACAAATCACACCTGCCCCTGCCAGAAATGCACCTTGTCTCTGAGTCTGGAATGGGAAGGGCTGGGAAAAACTGCAGGAGACTTTAATCAGGTGATGGAGATATCCTCGGGAAGTTTAAAGTGAGATTCATTTCCCTTGCATTCCGTATCAAGGATTTCAATAAATGCCCTAGAGTCAGATGAATCACGGGAGAAAATAAAGCTCAATAACAAGAAAACCAAAGCCAAAACAAAATGAAACTTCAAACCCACGAGCCCATCCTTCTCATAAGGAGCAAAATCTTTTCTTTTCGGGGCTTTTCTGGTTTGTGGAGAGCTGTTCCTGGGGCAAATACCGGTGAATATCCTGAATGTTGTGCATTTCCTGACCATGCGTTCATTTTGTGCTCCTGTAACCGCAGACTCAGAGCAGCACAGGGACTGGGAGGGGAGCAGGTGCCTCCTGCACTGCTCCAGGCCACAGAAAAAGGGAAATGCCAGTGGGGATATCAGCCCCTGACCACGAGATAATCCATTCTTTTGCTGCTCTGTCACAGGCTGCTGCTGTGGAAAGCTTTGGAGAAAGCACTGAGGTGATGATTTGATTTCTCTGATGAGAGGAGCAGTTGGCCACAAATGCTGAAGAGAAAACGTTTCTGACACCTCTGGGATAGGGCAGAGGTTTTTAAGGGCCAGTCCTGAACTGCAGAACGAATTTCCCTGTAAGTTTATCCCAACTTTGCTGCTTTCTGTGTCGGGCCTGTCTCCTTCTGGCACCGACATTCAACAAATACAAAAATGGGGAAGATTTTCAGAGCAAACCACTTCAGTTTGCACTCAGTTCCTCCTCCTGCAGAAAGCAGACCCACCCAAGCCCTTTAACCCTGATTCACTGGTACAAGAGCATCACACACACTCCTGAATGTTGCTCAGGTACCACAGAAAGTGAAAAACCCACAAAACCACCAAAACTAGCCCAGAATGGAGCAGAACTTGGTCTGCTTCACTGCAGGGTGCTTGATAACTCATGGGAGATGCTCCAAAGCACCACTTCTTCAGGCTCCCAAAATCAGGGGTCAGTGCTGTGCAGCTGAGGAGGAGAGTGAGGAAAATGCCACAAGCAGCACAGGCTGCTCAACCTTTCTCTGCGGCACCCACATCCCAGCCCAAATGTAACACCTGAAATGGTAAATCCCACTCAGGGGTGGAAACGCAGGTCCCAGTTCCCCAGTGAGAGCCCAGCCTGGCTCACCAGCAGCCCCAGAGCCAGGCTGGAGCTGGATGCTGGAGCAGGATTCTGGTGCAGGATGCTGAAGCAGGATTCGGGTACAGGATGCTGATGCTGGATTCGGGTGCAGGATTCTGGCACTGGATTCTGGTGCTGGATTGTGGTGCTGGATTGTGGTGCAGACCCCTCTGGGAGCTGGCAGAGCTCCTCTCCCCCCCTGTGCTCCCTCCCAGCCCCGCTGCAGACTCATCTGGCTGCAGCTTGTGCCACCTTCCCCACAAATCTCTAAATTAGCATCCCTTGCAGATGTTCCCTCCCAGGGCAGGCCTATATCTGACTCTGGAATAAAAGACCTGCAGCTCAGGAAGGCAGATTAGTCATAATGAGCCTTCTGAACTCGAATGCTCTGCGGTTTTCTCATCTCTTCTGCCAAAACAAGCAGCACTCCCAGCCCCCTGTGCACACTCGGAGCCTTTGCTTTGCTCAGCAGAACGGGCTCAGGGAATTTGGGGCAGAACTGGCTGCTGGGGGATGATTCTCCCTGTGGGCTGCTTCTCTGCCCTCAGTGCTGCCAGGGGAAGCGCCCAGGCCTGGCACAGGCTGGCTGCTCATTGCAGCTGTTAAATGCAGCCCTGGGAAGTGCAGGCTCTGGGCACGGATGTGTTTGAGGAAGTGTCCCACCAAACGAGCTGTGCTGTTAATGAAGGCACTGACCCATCAGCTGGGGGAACAGAATGGGGCTGATGGGCTGAGGGCAAGGTTTGTGCCTTGAGTACTGCAAAGTCCATGAAATGTGTCCCTCCAGGTGAGGAAATTGCCATTTTGAAAATGTGTCCCCCCAGGTAGGGAAATTGCCATTTTGAAATGTGTCCCCCCAGGTAGGGAAATTGCCATTTTGAAAATGTGTCCCCCCAGGTAGGGAAATTGCCATTTTTGGCTGCCTGAGTTGCAGAAGGAGAGGCCTGGAGTGTCCTGCCCTGCTGGGGCCCCTGTGGCACTGGCAGCTGTGGAACACATCGGGTTTCACCCATCCCTGGCACCCCTGAGGAGGTTTTGGTGCCCCAGACCTGCTGCACTCCCAGTGTGTTCCCAGTGCATCCCCAGTGTGCTCCCAGTGCACTCCCAGTTCATCCCCAGTGTGTTCCCAGAGCATCCCCAGTGTGCTCCCAGTGCACTCCCAGTTCATCCCCAGTCTGTTCCCAGTACATTCCCAGTTCATCCCCAGTGTGTTCCCAGTACATTCCCAGTACAATTCCCAGTACATTCCCAGTCTGTTCCCAGTACATTCCTGGTGTGTTCCCAGGGAATTCCCAGTGTGCTCCCAGTGCATTCCCAGAGCATTCCCAGAGCATTCCCAGTACAATTCCCAGTACATTCCCAGTGCATTCCTAGTCTGTTCCCAGTGCATTCCCAGTGTGTCTGAGCCCCAGCCCAGTCTGTCCACCCAGGCCTGGAACTGCCTGGACCAGTTCATTTCAAGTGCAGGAAATCAATAGCGCTGGGGGTGAGATCTCTGCAGGAGCCAGGCTGGGTATTGATATCTGTGGGAAGGAAATGAATTCTCCTCTCCTTGCACATTCCTCAGGATGGGCCAGGAGGATGCTGTTACTCCCACCAATCGATAATGTCAATAGTGGGCTCAAAATATTTATCTTTTTTTTCCAAAAGCAATCGCCAGAAAGTTCTAATCCGAGAGGGAGGGCTGGAAAATGGATCTGACCCACCCATGCCACTGATTTCCTGGGGAGCACTGGGCACACTTTGGCTTTTTCTCTGTCCTAGCCCAAAGTTATGGGTGTGGAGATCACACATATTTGATATTTTTCAATCAATTGCTGTTTCTCAGGATTGTTTTTAACCTCTGGCCTGTGCAATCCCCACAGGGTCTGGCTGGGGAAATGCCATCAGTGCACGTTCAAATAAAACAAGATTTGCTGTGGTGGTGTTCCCAAACCATGGGCTGAGCTCTCTGGAGGGCAAAGCCAGGCTCAGAGCAGAGTCAGTAATGATTTATCCGTGGTGAGGGGTCGGGGTGGCCCAGCACACACCCCCCTCTCAGAGCAGCTTTTTGGAACCTGAAATCCTCCCTTCATTTCCTTCTGGTGCACAGGGAAAAAGGATGTGCTGCTGACAGGGATTCCGTGGCAGGGCCTTTGTTTCTCCCCAAATTCAATATTTTGCAGGGCAGATAAGCACAAGAGGAGGAGGATTTCAAAGCACCTGGCTGGGGCCAGGTTATTAATTCTGATTCAGCCTAAGAAAATTCAGCTCCTCGCTGTTCCAGCACCCGTGGGGTGGCTCAGGTGCTGTCAGAGCTGTGTCTCACCAGGGAAGCACAGAAATGTCAGGCTCTGATGGCCCCCAAATATCTGAGCGTCCCAAGTTTTGGGTCCTAACTTTAGAAGGTAGAAGGAGATGAGTTTTCCTCTTCTCTCCATCTCTTTGTCTGCTGCTTTCTCTCTGCTAACAAAGGCCCTT
The DNA here is from genome assembly GCF_901933205.1 of Camarhynchus parvulus. Classification (NCBI taxonomy): domain Eukaryota; kingdom Metazoa; phylum Chordata; class Aves; order Passeriformes; family Thraupidae; genus Camarhynchus; species Camarhynchus parvulus. The sequence continues at coordinate 1,207,236 of NC_044594.1, read as the reverse complement.
GGGAGCCCTGAGTGTTGGCAATCAGCTTGGCAAAATTCACCTGCATTGCAAGAGCCTCTCCTCTGCTTTTCTGAGGTGTTTTTCTTCTCGTGCCTCCTCGTTATTCTCACAGAGCTCGGCAGCCAGTGAAGACGTGTAATTAGAGTTAATTGTGATTGCTCGGTGATGCAACAGCCCCCCACTGACTTCAGGGTGCTTCAGGCTCGGAGGGAATGGGAAATTTCAGCGGGACAGAGCCCCCACAGCACTGCAGGGTTTGTCCTGCTCCCTGCCCGGTCCCAGGGGGAGGTGGCAATGGCACCTCGTGCAGGTACATTTCATTTTCTGTTTGTTTTTGAGGCTGCTGCTGACAGATCTCTGGTGCTGATCAATGCCCCAGCTGCAGTTTTTCCTCCCCTGGGGCCCAGGGGGAGGTGACAACGCTTTGATGGATGATCAAAGCCACTCTTGTCACATCTCACAGCCAAACACCCAGCGCAGAGCTGACTCCTGCCCTTTCTGGGATCCAGAACCCTCTGGGAATTTTGCCTCCTTGTGCCTCTGTCATGCCGGGATTTCAGAGGATCTGCATTAAATAACCTGCCTGGCTTGCTGGGGGGGGAAAAGACATTTTAATGGCATTCAAAACCCCTAATTGACATCATTCTGGGCTGCTCTAGTGGCCACTCTGGACACTGGCTGGTGCTCTGCCCTGCTGTGCTGATGGGGATTTAATTGCTGGACTTTTGGGCAGCACAAATCCCAAATTCCAGCCCCACCCTCACGAGGGGACCATCCTGGGCTGGAATTCTCCTTTTTTACTGTGAGATGGGAAAAGAGCAGAGAGGAGGGGAACAGATGGGCCCTTGCTGGTGCCATACACACACACACATCCCCGGAGTGGGAGGGAAACTCCAAACAGCTCCTGGGGTACATCCCAGTACATCCCAGCTCATCCCAGTACATCCAGCACATCCCAGCACATCCCAGCACATCCCAGTACATCCCAGCACATCCCAGCACATCCCAGCACATCCCAGTGTATCCCAGTACATCCCAGCACATCCCAGTACATCCCAGCACATCCCAGTGTATCCCAGTACATCCCAGCACATCCAGCTCTTCCCAGCTCATCCCTGCTCATCCCAGCACATCCCAGGCTATAGAGAAAAGTCAGGGTGTAGATTGGTTCTACTGTATTAAAATGGTCAGCAAAGTATATCGTGCAATGTAACCAAAAGTATATAATGCAGTGTAACCAAAAGAAAAGTATATAATGCATTTGTAATCAAAGGAAAAGTATATAATGCATTTGTAATCAAAGGAAAAGTATATAATGCATAGATATATATATAAAGTGTAACCTAATGTAACCTTATATATATATATATATATACATATACATATATATATACATATATTTTTAATTTAACCTAAACCAAGGGTCTCCAGGCCTGCCTGCAGCTGGAGCTGACAGCTGTAGGCACAGCTCTGTCACCCTGGACTGCTGTGACACCTTGGATGGAATAAACTGCATTTTGTAATAAACTGCATTTTGAGGAGCTGCCTGAGTCCCGCATCCCTCACTTCTCTCTCACTGGCCAAGGCTTTAGGGAGCAGCTGCTTTAGCAGGAGCTGTTCCCTTCCTGCCTGCTCTGCACCCAAACCCAGCTGGCTCAGCCTTTTCTGGAGCACAAAGCCCTTCCCCAATCCAGGCTCTCACACCGAGGGCGCTTCCCCAGCTCCTGTTCAGAAATGAGATTCACGAGCTACCTGGATCCTCTTTGCACTTGGGGAAATAATTACTTTACGCAAGATAATTTGCTTAAAACCATGACAGTTTTAACTATAGTTTAAGGCTAAATGACTGCTCAGCAAGACAGCTGGTAAAATTCACCCTGTAATAAGACTGCAGCAATGTAAACAAGCCCAGCCCATTTAGGGCTTTGAGTTAATATAGACGTCAAATACTTTCAATATCTCTAAATTTCCCAAACCATCAGGCATTTCCCTCCTTTGTAAACGTGTTTGTAATTGATCTCATCCTTTATCACCTAAAATGTCTGTCCTAAATCCATATAATTGATTCTGTTTGAACAGAAATTAAATTAACCTCGGAGGAAACCTTGTCTGGTTTATTGGAGCGCCAGTGACACGGGGAATGAGGAATGGAGGGAATTCCAGGCCAGGCTCCTTCTCCCGTGGAATGTGGCTTTTTCCAAAGAAAACTCAGCCAAAAATGACAATTCTTAACTTTTATGGTAAAACGTGCCTTGGGGATTTTCTCTCTGTTCTGTAGAGCTCTTTGCAGGAGCTGTGCTTTGCTTGATTTTAAGATTTTACCTGGTTTTATTTTCTCATGCTCAGGAACTTGGAGAGCTCCAGCCAGGTGAGAGTCGCCACCAAACCAGGTTTAGGTGACAGGCTGAGGTTTTCCTCTCAAATGCTGATAATTTGAACAAAATCAGGCTCAGGACTTGCTGAACTCCTGTTATTCACTCCTCACTTCAGTCCTTGGGAGAGCCTGACCCAGAAGAACCCAGCCTAGCGGAGTGGTGAAAATTGTATTTATAGAGAAGCTGAAAATATATAGAAAATTATCTATTATTTCATATATGTATATAAAAATATATCATATATTTCATATATTTTATATATATTATATATATTTTAATAGATATCATATATATTTATAGAGCCTGACCCAGAAGAACCCAGCCTAGTGGGCAGGTGAAAATTGTATTTATAAAATATATTTATAATATATATATATTTATAATATATAATTGTAATTATAATTTATAGAAAATTATCTATTATTTCATATCTATATAATTATTATAATTTATATTTTTATTATAATAAATTTTTATTAGTATAAATTATATATTTTATATAATACATCTATATTTTTCTATTATATATTTTATATAATAGATCTATCTTTTTCTATTATATATTTTGTATACTTTAATATAATGTCTATATATTTTACTTTATATAATTATTATATATTTATATATTATATATTGTATCTCTTATATTTTTAATATATCTTTATATATTTATATACTTTTTTGTTTTCCTTGCCAGTGAACCCTCTGCAGCCTCCTGGCAGGCTGAGCAAAGCCAAACCATTCCAATTCCCCTCCCCAGCAGCAGGAGGGATCTCTGGGGCCTGATGTCCTCTCTCCTGCTCACTTCATCACCACCATCCAATTGCAATGATGGCCATAAAGCCGAAAATTCATTTGCAGCCGCTGGAGTCGGGGTGATTTATTGCTGGCTAATTATCTTGCCGCAGTCTTGAGGCTGGAATAATCGCCCCGATTTGCATAATCAAGGCATGGAGCCTTTAGAGCAGGGCTGGCTCTCAGCAGATGGCCCTGGTGCGTGTGGTTGCAGCCCATCCTGTGTCTCTTTGCCTATAGCAAAAGTTCACTGTCTTTTGCTAATTAAGTGTAATTTACACTAATATGGAGAGTTCTTTCTGTCAGCCTGCTGGAGGCACAGGCAGCCCTGAGCCACCTGTGTGCCTGGACAGCAGCTGGGACAGGCAGGATTTCATAGAAATGGGGAATCCCAGGATGATTTTGGTTGGGGAGGACCTTAAAAATCATCTCATTCCAATTTACCACGAGCAGGAACGCCTTGCATTGGCCCAGGCAGCTCCAGGCAGAGCTGATAACTGCACACAACAGGATGGTTTCCCCCTTTAAACCAAATAATTCCGAAAAACCTCCCTTAATTCCCGAATAATTCCAAAAAAACACCCAGACCAGGGGTGGTTTGGATGTGCCCTCGTGAGGAAGGAACAGGATCCACAAAACCTGAGAGCTTTCCTCTGGAAATGAGATTTCTCTGAGTGCAGGCTTCCAGCTTGCCATTAGATCAAAAACCACACACAAAAAAAAAAAAGGCTGGGAATTGTGTTTCAAACCGAAATTTTGACTTGACATTTCTGAGCCCTGTAACTCTGTGCCTTAAAAACGACACCAGCACTTTTCATCTGCCTTTAACGTCGGTTTTATACCAATAATTACCCTCACCGTGTAATTAGCTGAGTGTTCTGCAGCTCTGCCTGTCATCACAGAAATGGGGCTGCTCCCGTGGAAGGGTGAGCGCTCATGGGCTCTTTTATTGCCTGAAGTCTGAGTTTTCCATCCTTGGTTCGTGTGTTTGTTGGTAAAACCATCACACAGGAGGCAGAAATCAATAAAAATTCTAAAGCATCTCATCAGGGGTGTTCCATCGTTAGGGATTTACGCAGGATGGAGAGAAGGAAGGCTAGATTTGAAAATTCAAATTCCATGGACTTTAAATATTTGCCTGCAGTGCAGATTTTTGATTTCAGCTCCATTTCAGGTGCCCTCCCTGCATTCCTGCCCAGAACCTCCCTGCATTTACCACTGACACCAACCCCACCAGGTTCAGTGTCCTGGTGCTCCCAAATTGCCAAAGAGCAGCAGAAATTGCCTCATTCCCTGCACTTTGTGCCCTCACCACTGAATTTTTGAGTGTCTAACGAGGGCTGTGCTCTGAGAGGAAATTACCCTGTGGCCTGGGGAATTTTGGGCAATAAAAGGAGGAAAAAGGCAAACAAGGGCAGGGTTTGACACAGGGCTAATGTCAATCCACTGCTTTCCCTCCCAAACTGAAGTGGGCACAGTGAGAGGTGAATTCCCAAGTGTTCAGCTCGCTCTGTTTCCAAAGGACTCAATCTTGCTTTTACACCAATCCTCAAAAGGATTTTGTTCCCTTAAATGGGTGGGGTGGAAAAGCACAAACTGCTCTTCTTTCTTTTTTTCTTTTTTCTTTTTTTTTTCCCCCCAAGTGTAATTTTTAATTACGCTTCTAATTAGGGAGGAAAACTGTCATGGAAATTACATCTTTGGATTGTCACACGCAGGGAGGTGAACTTGGCACTTCTTTCTCTCCTGTTAGCTCCTCTCCTTGGGGTTGGGATGGCTTTTTATCCATGGGGCACTTTGCTGTGCTGAGGGAGCCTGGGGAAAAGTCTGTGCTCAGGATCTGAGGGTGGGAAATTCAAAGCAAACTCCACAAATTGTGCTTTTTTCCCCTACCTGTTTCATCCTCGAGGAGAGAAAAGCCACCTATGGTGGATCTGTGTTTGAAGGAGCTTTTTCAGGGGAAATCTCCTCCCAATAACCACGGGGAAAAGGGGATGGGGTTGGATTTCCAGCGTTTTCCTCTCACCAGGGCACCCCTGAAGGGGTTACAGGGCCGGGATGCTCGTCCCTGGCTCAGCACTCCTGTGGGAAGCTGTGCAAAGTTCAGGAGGAGCCTCACCTGTGTTTGCCCAGAGCTCACCTGCTGCCTGAGCCCTCCCGGAGGAGCAGCTCAGCAATAAAACAGGAAAGGTCAGCTCTGCATGGCTGATGAGCTGCTCTGCCCAGGGGACAGCAGCTGACTCGGGCTCTGACAGCCCCCAGGCCTGGCTTTGCCTGCAGTTTTGCCCAGCTAAACCTTTAAACCCAGCTTATTTAGGGATAAAGCATCTTCTCCAGAGCATTCCAGCTCGCTGCTTCCTCCACTGCCAGCAAAGGGCTGTTCCAGGAGTTGGTAAATCGGGTTTAAAAGGCAAATTAACACTTGGAGATTATCTCCACTCTCGTTTTCCCCTTTTATTTTGAATTCATTTCAGGCTTACCCGTGGAGCCTGCAGGATGTATCACTGCTGCAATCAGAATCCTTATTAAAAAGGAGCAGGATTGAGCTGCTAATTCCACAGAGCCATTCTGCAGCTCGCAGCTCGCTTGTAATTTAGATTCAATCAGCAAATAAATATGATAACAGGCTGCTGTTTATTGAACCAACAGACAGGAAAGCTCTGTCTTTAGGAACTGGTGGCAGAGCTGTGGGACTTGGCACAGCTCCTGTCTGGCTGCTGGGCTGGAATTCAAGGAGCAGGAGATGCTTTTGCAGGATCCATCCAGGTGTTTTCCCTGCCTGTCACCTCTTCTGCTGCCTGATGTTCCCCTGGGTTACCCAAACCCCATCCCTGCTTTGTCCTGTCACCCTGAGCCCACCCTGGCTGTCAGACAGCCCCATCCGTCCCAGTATTGATCCCAGTATTGATCCCAGTATTGATCCCCCTCCCAATGGGATTTCCAAAGAGCCTTCCCAGCGTGGCAGGCGACAGAAACAGAAGAACTCTGGCAAACGAGGCTCTGTGGCCAGCAAATCCAGCAGGATCTGCCTGTTCCTGGCTGGGATCAGCTCTGGAATACCCAGCACCGCGTCCTGCCTTGAGTGGAGCATCCTCAGCTCCTGCTCCAAGAACCTGGAGCATCCTCAGCTCCTGCTCCAAGAACCTGGAGCATCCCCTGCTCCTGCTCCAAACAACCCCGTGCAAACACCAGGCGGGGAGGGAGGAGCTGGGGTGGCCCCAGCTCTGCCATAATTTGGTGGCAGATGAGATGCCCAATTCCCACTTTTCTTGCATTAAAATTTGCCCACATACGGCAGCAAGAAATCCCCATAAGGCTGAGCAATGCAAATGCCTGCACTGTGGGTTTGGGAACCCTATTCCCACTTTCCTTGCACTAAAATGTGCCCAAGTATCACAGCAAGAAATCCCCAATGCAAATGCCGGGTTCCCTGGGTTCGGGAGGCAGGTGTCAATGAGCTCAATTAATCACTTTCAGATCAGGGCTCCAGAGCTGCACCTTCATTCACCAGGGGCCAGCAGTGACAGCCACCCGCTCGTTAGGGCAGTCATGGCCCTGTGTTAATTATGATTTCCATGATGTGGAGCCATCCTGCAGTGGGGCAGATGGAGCCGGGCTGATTCAAAGCCATTTCTGGTGGCTCAGGGTGTTCTCCTGCAGATTTCTGCCAAACAAATGCAGGAACACCTGGCAATAAAGGGGATTTAGCCACGGAAATGCAGTTTTGGGGCGGCTCTCGGGTTTGCCAGGGGGATGTGGCGCTGAAGTGCAGGACGGGTAAAGCAGGGAGAGCTTTCCCTTGGCCTCTCAGTGCAGGGCTGGTGCATCTCGAAGCACAGGTGTCACTATCTCCAAAATCCTCCAGAATCATCCAGTTTTTAATCCCGTTGTGGAGCAAGACCTTGCATTCCATGTAAAGTTCATTCCACATCTGCCACAATTCCCTTTTCCCGCTGGCTCTGCTCCTCCTGGACATTTGTTTGCCTGTCCCCAATAAGAGTTATACCAATTGTTGCTTTTTCTCCAACTGTTGACTTTCCAACACCAGGGGGAAAAATGCAGCTATTTAGTGCAGGATTGGAAGGGAACTAATCACTTAAGAACTAATTAGCAAGGGACTCTGACAGGGACGTCCTTCCCGGGTGATTGCTGCTCATTTTCAGCTGTGGATTCAGGAAGACAAAATTATTTTAGGGAGATTTTATTCATTTTGAATTTATTCCATTTGAATTTATTCAATTCCCTGCAAAATCCTGCGAGGAGCACACAGTGTTTGAGTGGGGAGGGTGGAAAGGAGGGATTTACAAAGTGTTCTTTGAAAGTATTTAATGACAGAGATTTCCCCCAGTTTGGTGTGGGGCTGCTGGGGCATTTGCCTCCTCCTGCTCTCTGTGCTCACAAAACCCAGACCCAGTGCCCTGATGGATTCTCTGTGCAGGATGCTGCAGGCTCTGTGCTGCTGCAAACCCAATTCCTTTTGGAACACCCCAGAATTGTCACCAGGGCTGCTCCCATCCTGGCAGGGACCACGCTCAAACCACCAAACAGAGGCAGTTTGGAAGCTGTGCAATGCCAGTTTGACTCGGCCACCAGCAGCATCCAAACCATCCCTGTTTATTTACCTCTCCAACTGGCTTGAAAACATTAAATTTGGGCTTTTTTTTTTCCCCTGCAGAGCAGCCCCAGCAGTGTGAGAGCTGCACAAGGCATGTGTGCTCCTGCAGCTCATGACTCTGGCACTGTGAGTGACTTGTTCTGTTAGCATGATAAACACATGCTGGAGAGGAACAGCACTAATTATGACCCTGTCACCTTCATCAGCTCCCCACTAATTGTTTTGGCTTTTTTTAATCTCAGTGCTTGGAGATGAAACATGATGTTTGGTTCTGCAAAGGAGTTGAAAAGAAAAGAGAAGAAAGAATTGCATTTTAAAATAGAAGCATCAGGTAGATCTTTCTGTTGGATTTGAAATTCAAATGACAGAAATTATAACTTTTTTGTGTGTTATTAAAATAAGGCATGGGAGGTTTTCAGAGGACTTTTCTGGGACTGCCCAGATCGAGTCTCAGTCCACTGCTTCACCTTGGGCTGTGCTCTCAGGAGCCTCCCAGCCCAGGATCGGGGTTCTCTCTGTGCCACAACACAATAAAACTTCCTAAATCTCTCCAGGTGTTGCCAGACAGCTCAGAAACCTCCCCAGAGATAAATCTCTTCCTCGTTTTTTGAGGAAAAGAGGTGATATCTCCTTATTATGGGCTCTGTGGATCTTGGGAGAATAAAGATTAGGATTCAAGCCTGCAGAAAAAAATAACATAGATATATCTTTTGTTCCTCTGCTCTCCAAGACAGCAGGTAAATGGAGCAGAATGTGGATTTTCTGCTGGGCATTCCTTGAGGGTGATGTACAGGTGTAAAGGACTGCATCAGACCTACACACAAAACACTAACTATTTCACAAATGAGAATCAGAAGTAAGGTTTCATTGGGGAAAAATTCTTCCCAGGTGCTCCTTCATGCCCTCCCAAGGGGCAGATTCTGTGGCTGCACCAAGACCAGAATTAAACCTGCCAGTGGAGCCTCTATTGGCTCCCATGGCTCAGAAATGCAATGACAACTTAGATTTGTATGAAATGAGGGATCTCTGAAATCTCTTAGCAAGGCTTGCAGGATGTTGCTCCCCCTGGGGAGAGCTCTTGAGGTGGAGAAGGTTTCCAGCCACTTGAGAATGTTCCATTTCCAGTATTCCATTTCCAATATTCCCAGAGCAGTGAGGGAGGCACGGCTCAGCCTGTGGCACTCAGGCCTTGCCACAGACCTTCACACAAACTGGTTTTATTTTTGGTTTTACACCAGCTCTAAAGGAATATTGGACAAATCCATGGATGTCCACCCTGGCCTCTGTCCTGGCGGCTGTTGGGTGTTGTTTCAGTGTCTGGATGTTCATCCCCACGAGCAAAGAGCAGCAGAGCAAAAATTCCCAGTGCAGGGCAAGGCTCTGCCCACGCTGGGAATTGTGGTGAGGAAAATGCCTCACCCGGGGTGCCCAGGCCTTGGTGCAAGCACACACATGGAAAACCAGCCAGGAAATGAAGCCAAATGTATAAATATGAATGAAAGACAAGGCTGTGATCAGTCCAGGCTCTGATTTCCCGTGGCTGCCCTGGATAATTTCCACCAGCAGTTGTTCCAGCAGCCTGTGAAAGGAAATGGGCTGGGAAGGAGAGCCCAGGGCTGTTCAGTTGTGCAGGTTTCTGTTCCACCACATGTTTATAACCAAGGGCAAATGTCCAGGTGTGCTGGGCTGGGCTGTGGAACACCTCTGGCTGGGCACTGTTGGAAATATTCCCCTTTTGGGGGAGAACAAAGGGCAGTGGGTGTGGAGAGCAGGAGCTGCATCCCACAGCCCGGGCACAGAGAAGGTGTTGTGTGAAATACGGAACCACAGGAAGGTTTGGGGTGGAAGCACATTAAACATTTCCAGCTGCACCCCTTCCATGGGTGTGGGAACTCAGAACATCCCTCTGGCTGTGCAGGACAGCCCAGACCCTGCCAGGGGGCTCAGAGACCCCGGCACAGAGCCCAAAACCCCTCTGGTTTTGATCATGACCCATGGAGCAAATTAGCAACCTTGTATGAAGATCAGCAAGCCACAACAGTTTAGGGAGAATAATAGTGAAGTTATCATGGGGTGAAAAAAGTAGATTTTGAGGTTTCTGGTATGGGGGTTCAGGAGGCAAAACGGAGGGAACTGGGTGTGCCCAGCCTTTCTCCTTCTTCTTCTTGGCCTCCATCTTCTGCTGTGATGGTGGCACTTACAGATTGGTTTAGAGTAGAGGCTCACTGTCTAACACAGGTGATAGGTATTGGGAAGTTATGGTAAACATTGTACATGTAGTTTTTAGTATAAAAAGATAACACAGCCCTGGGAGCAGGTAGAGTGCCTCTGTCTGTCCTGCTGGATGGACCTCGGCAGGGCAGGAGAAAGAATTTTATAGATAAGGAACAATAAACAACCTTGAGATCGAGAAATGAAGAGCCCTGACTCCTTCTTTGAGCTGGGCTGGGAAAAGAGACTTTGGAACCCTTCTCGGGGTCACTGTGAGCAGCAGAGACCCCAGCACATGGGCAGGGACCCCTCCATGGGCCATGCAGGACTCTGTGCTGTGCCAGCCCGGCCTGGCTGCTCCCAGCTGCCCAAAGGGAGCCCAGGCTCTGCCCAGGAGCTCCCCTGGGTGTGGAGGGAGCAGCAGCTCCCCTGAGCCCGAGGCTGGGAGGCAGGTCATGAATAAACATGATGTGCTCTGCGACTGACTGACGCACGGCAATCAAAGGCAAACTCGTTCAGAGTTTGAGATCCGGACTTTAATTGCCAGCCCACGTTTACCTGGCTGTGTAGGCAGGAGGGAGAACTCTTCACCCAGCTGCATGGGGATGCTGGCTCTTGGCAGGGGAGGAATTGCTGGCAGCTCCTCTGGGAGAGCTCTTCTCAAAGCACAGGGACTGTCCTTGCTCCTGCTCGGCACACAGGGGGCATTCAATAAAGAAAAGACCCTTTACATCTGCACAGTAATTAAACAGCTCAGCTCTCAGGCTTGTGGAGGGATGTTTGTCTCGGTCATTTTATTTCTCAGCTTGAAAACATTCAGATTATTCAGGGTAATCCAGGAGTGGGGAAAGAAAACTGTCCTTCGTGGGTTTCTGGCTAATCCAGGCCAAACTGGTAAAATACCAAAAGCAAAGCTCCAGCAGGGCACTTTCCAGGGATCAGGGAGTTGTTTTCACCCAGCCTGGTGGGATGCAGCTGCAGTAAATGAGAAAAAGGGCTTTTGCTCTGCATCATTTTTAATAAAATTGATCCTCGCTGCTGACAAAGATCAAAGAAATCGAATTTGTGTGGGGAGACACTGGGCCCTGTGGGCTCAGATTAATTCCAGTCCCCTCATGCCATGGCACTGGCAGCACCACCCCATCCCCAGGCAGTTGCATCACCTCATTAGCCCAGCTGACAGCAGCCAGTCTATATTTCCTATAAATTCCTTTTCATTGCCTTTGGTGTAAAAAAAAAAAAAAAATTCGCCCAAACCCAGCCCGATGACTCACAGAGAGAATAACCCATTAATGTGTCCCTGATGGATTCACCAAAATAACCCATTATTGTGTCCCTGCCCAAACCCAGTGCCCTGATGGATTCACCAAAAATAACCCGTTATGGTGTTCCTGCCCAAACCCAGTGCCCTGATGGACTTACAGAGAGAATAACCCATTATTGCGTCCCTGATGGATTCACCAAGGATAACCCATTGTTTTGTCCCTGCCCAAACCCCGTGCCCTGAGCTGGGAAGGCACCCAGGGGTGCAGGAGACACTCCATGGTCTCAGGGGAGGGGGCTCAGCCCCATTTTCACCCCACAATGGCAGCGCTGTTTGGTTTTTGGCCAAACTTTCTGCCCCTCACTGGGCATCACACCTGGGTGTTCTCTCAGGCACCACTGACCTTCCTTTCCCCTCACCTGGGCTTGGGCTGGCCCAGCTTCAGGACCAACATAGGTTTTGAGGTCGCAGATGAATGTCAGAGGTGTTGATCCTTATAAAACCGCTCCTAATAGCTACTGATGTTGTGGTGAGTGAAAAATCAACTTTAAAATAAAAACTGTTTAGTCCCAACCTGGACTTTTTTTTCTCTTTGGCTCCTTGTTGATGTTTAGGCAAAACATCTGAGCTGCTTCTTCTCCCAGCTTGCTCCCCTCTCCCTGCTGGCTCCTGGCAAACTGCTGTGGATCAGTTCAGCAGCACAGGCTGCTCGGCGAGGAGAGGGGAAGATTAATTGAAGACTTAATTCCTCCTCATTTGATCAGCTCAGGGAGAGGTGCTCCTGGAGGCCTCGTGAATCAGAGCCCCCAGGCTGGGGTTGTGCCAGGCTCAGGGGGTTTTGGAGCACACAGCCCTGCAGGCAGAGCCCATCTATCCCCTGTGCCAGGCTCAGGGGGTTTTGGAGCACACAGCCCTGCAGGCAGAGCCCATCCATCCCCTGTGCCAGGCTCAGGGGGTTTTGGAGCACACAGCCCTGCAGGCAGAGCCCATCCATCCATGCCAGCTCCTCCTTCTCCAGAGCAGGGAGCAGCAGGGCTGGGAAGGGTCAGGATCAGGCTCAGGAGGGGCTGGGCAGGAGGAGGGGACAGGGACAGGGCTCTCCAAGGGGCAGCAGCCAGCTGGAGCCAGACGAGCCAAGCTCCATGGCCAGACTGTCGTGGGGGCAGTAAATCAGGCAGGGAGAGGCAGGCAGGGGGAAAGGAAACGTGCCTGCAGGAAAGCTGGAAAATCCAGAGCTGGGAGCCACCAGCAGACTGAGAAAGAGCTTTTCCTCCTCACCAGCCTGGCATGGAGCTCCTCTCCTGGCCTTGGTACCACAGTTATTGCCCTGGTACCACAGTTATTGCCCTGGTACCACAGTTATTGGTTTGGTACCACAGTTATTGCCCTGGTACCACAGTTACTGCCCTGGTACCACAGTTATTGGTCTGGTACCACAGTTACTGGTTTGGTACCACAGTTATTGGTTTGGTATCACAGTTACTGCCCTGGTACCACAGTTACTGCCCTGGTACCACAGTTATTGCCCTGGTACCACAGTTACTGGTTTGGTACCACAGTTATTGCCCTGGTACCACAGTTATTGCCCTGGTACCACAGTTACTGCCCTGGTACCACAGTTATTGGTTTGGTACCACAGTCACTGCCCTGGTACCACAGTTATTGCTTTAGTACCACAGTTACTGCCCTGGCACCACAGTTACTGCCCTGGCACCACAGTTATTGCTTTAGTACCACAGTCACTGCCCTGGTACTACAGTTACTGCCCTGGCACCACAGTTATTGCCCTGGCACCCCAGTTACTGCCCTGGTACCACAGTCACTGCCCTGGCACCACAGTTATTGCCCTGGCACCCCAGTTACTGCCCTGGCACCCCAGTTACTGCCCTGGTACCACAGTTACTGCCCTGGCACCACAGTTATTGCTTTAGTACCGCAGTTACTGCCTTGGCACCCCAGGATTGTCTCTCCCCATGCCCAGCTTTGCCCAAGGGCACAGATTTGCTGTCCCTGCCTGGCTGCCGTGCCCAGGCTGGGAGGAACAAACCCAGGGGAGCCCAGCCCGTGGAGAGGAGCCCAGAGGAGCCGAGGAGCTCCAGAAACACCAACCTAATGGGCTGGAAACTGCAGCCAGACGCTGCCAAGCTCCAGATAAAATCATTTCACACAAACAAGGGCTCTGCCACAAGGGCTCCAAATCCCACGCAGAGAGGACTTGAGAAGGTTTTTTTTAAATCCTTTTTTTTGCTCAGTTTAACTCCTCCCCAGCACTTTGGTGGCGGTGACATGGAGACAAGCGAGTGTTTTATCTCCTGGAAACCACTCACATCCTCCCTCACCTCCCTGCTCTGTCCGCAGAGCTCCAGCCCCATTACACAGACAATTTATGGCCCTGCTTCTCAGCTTTAGGCTGCCAGTGACTTCGGGAGGGTTATTTGTCCTTAAGTACTTGTAATTCTTCCTCTGCAGGAGCATAATCAGTCATTATCAGCGGCAGTTTCAGGCTCTAATCATAAAGCTGTTATTTCTGTTTAATCCTAACCTTGCTAAGTATTAATTTGATGTTTAATCCCCCTGGTATCTGGCAATATTGGCCTGTTATTGTTGTTGCTGTTGCTGTTGTTTATGTGACAGTGAAAAATCAGCCCTGTAGGAGTCATATCCTTAATTATTTACCGTTCATTTGCCAAATCTCAGTTGCTCTCTTGCCACCCTGAGTCCTGCAGCCTCCCAGGGCAGTGTCACCCCAAAGTGCCCCAGTGTGGTCAAAGGGACAGGTGACACTTTTGAGGAGGGGACAGGAACCCCACAGCCTCACTCTGCTCTTTCAATCCCTCCACCATCCTTTAAAAAACAAACAAACAAACAGAATAACTGCGAACCTGCTAGGCTGTCAAACAGGAGGTGACAATTTATCAAACCTCACCTGGAGAGAGGTGGCAGAGCCACTGCAGGAGCTGCAATTAGCAGGAACGCCATGATTAACCAGTAATGACCTGCTGGGATCAGTGGAGCCATTCCACAGGCACAGCTCAGGGGCTGGGGAGGGAGTGGTGCCAGCAGCTCCTGCAGCCTGGGCTTGTCCCCGGGAGATGCTGGGGTTTGTCCTAAACCAGGGGCCCAAAGGCTCTTGTGGGTGTGGTGATGCTCTGGAGAAGCAATCAGGGGCCCAAAGGCTCTTCTTGGTGCGGTGATGCTCTGGAGATGCAGCCTGCTCTGTCCAGCTTGGCGAAGTGAGTGTCAAGGCAGAGCTGAGGAGCAAAAATCCATCCCCAGGGAGCTTCTGGGGGCTGCTGCTCCAGCCCTGCCCCTCAGCATCCCCTGTGCTCTGCAGCCTCTGCTGCTGCTGGGGAATGCCAGCCCCTGTGACAGCCTGGCTCTGGTTTGCAGGGCTGCAACAATGACAATTAACAATGACAATTATTAACAACGACAATTAACGCAGGGAGCGTGTGCAGGGACCTTCAGGTGAGTTTGCCCAGTAAAAGTGCTCGTTTATTTTTGTTTATTTTCACTGCAAATCTGCAGTTTCTAGCTGGGGCTGAGGGAGAGCAGCCAAGGCACTCAGAGCTGGGCTCTGCCTTCACTGCTGGGCAGCAATTCTTGTTTTCCCTGGCTGAAGAAGGTGACAATTGTGATGCCACACGTGCCCAGGGGCACAGGGCACACCCGAGCTGGACATGGAAACCAGAAGGCTCCAAGTTCCTTTATCTGAATTATTGCAGCCTTTGTTCTGTGCTGCCATGGGAGGGAAGAACAAGCCCTCGCTCCCAGCGCTGCCTCAATTTTCAATGTATAACTTTGGAAGCTTAATCATCTTCTTTTCACAAAGCCTTATGGTTTATATATATTTGGGTTTTTGTTACTCTTTTGTATTCACCCTTTTCGCTGTCAATTTAAGCTTAATATTATTAAAATTGCTCTGGCTCGCTCTGCTTAAAATTCTGCAGTTGCAGGATTTTTTGGGAAGAAGAAGTGCTAAGTCAAACACTTTCTCCTGTTTCTTGTTTGTCTTTAATGACTCATTAGATCATCACCTCTGAAATGAGGAAGCAATAAAGCTGCTCTGAGGAAAGCCTGGCAGGCAGCTCTGGAGGCTGCTTTGGGATGGGAGCTGGGCTGGTTTTGGGACACAAATCCCACCCCAGAGGTGGTTCCTGAGGGGCTGCCCAAGGGCACGGGCCACAGTGGGTTAAAAACATCACCCTGCTGCAGGAAGGGTCGGAATTCTGCTTTCTGTGCAGGGTGAATGGGGTAAATCAGCTCTGCACTGTGGTGGTGCTCACAGGGGTCCCAGGGCGAGGGAAGAGATGAGAATCTTGACCCCATGTTTCAGAAGGCTGGTTTATTATTTTATGATATATATTATGTTAAAAGAAAATGATATATTAAAACTGTACTAAAAGAATAGAAGAAAGGATTTAATCAGAAGGCCAGCAAGGAGTAGAAAGGAATGATAATAAAATCTTGTGACTGACCAGAGAGTCCGAGACAGCCGGACTGTGATTGGCCATTAATTAAAAACAACCCCATGAGACCAATCACAGATGCACCTGCTGCATTCCACAGCAGCAGATAACCATTGTTTTTCTTTTCATCTGAAGCTTCTCAGGAGAAAAAATCCTGGCAAAAGGATTTTTCATAAAATATGTCCGTGACACTCCACCTTGCCCAGGAGGGATCAGATTTGACTTTTAAAGGGAAACCAGTGTCCATGTGGTTTTATTTCATGTCCTAAAGCAACAAGAGCCCACAGATCCCCCAAAGACCCTGTCACCCTGTTTATTTATTTATTATTTCTATACTTATTATTTATTTTATTTACTTTTTTAAGTTCTTCTAAGCCTTCTGATGTTTACATTCTTGTCATGAACTTTCTCACACACTTTATGTAAATAACTTATTGGTTTGCATTCTTTTATGGAGGAGTAGAAATTCGGTGGGCTGCTGGTTTGTCCAGCGTCATTGGAGAGGTGGCACTGTCACCCTCCAATCCACTGTCACTTTTGGAAATCTATAAATGTTGGAATGAGAAATTAAAATTACTCTTTCTACCTTGATAGAGCTGCGTGTTCGCATCGTGTTGTTTGTGTTTTATAGTGACATGGGGGGTTCACAGCAGCCAAAATTCCCCGTTCTGTGCTGGCCAGGCAGCGCTGCGTGCAGCTCCATCGGCGTTTAAGGAGGATGCACAGCTGGGTGAGCCGGGCTGAGTCACTGCCCTGAGCCCTGCGCGGCTCCAGCTGCTGGAAACAACGAATTCATGAGTTAGAAACTGCAGCCCGTTCGTTGTACGTGTGTCAGCGTGCTGTCCTGTGGGCTTTGAGTCCTGGAAAAGGGAAAAGAAGGGAAAGGGGGAAAGGAAAGGAAAGGAAAGGAAAGGAAAGGAAAGGAAAGGAAAGGAAAGGAAAGGAAAGGAAAGGAAAGGAAAGGAAAGGAAAGGAAAGGAAAGGAAAGGAAAGGAAAGGAAAGGAAAGGAAAGGAAAGGAAAGGAAAGGAAAGGAAAGGAAAGGAAAGGAAAGGAAAGGAAAGGAAAGGAAAGGAAAGGAAAGGAAAGGAAAGGAAAGGAAAGGAAAGGAAAGTATTTGGGTTGCCAAGACCTCCTAAAACATGTTGTATTTTTGAGTCACAGATGGCAGCTCTGTCAAGCCAGGCACCTTCTTAGCACCACACAAAAATGCTGCTGGCCACAAGGGCTGACACAATCCCAGGGCTCAGGATCGTTGCTGTCCCATTCAGACACTTCCCAAATAAAATCCCTTTTATTTTTTCTCTCCCATTTTCCAGTCGGCACGGGCTGCTTTGCAAACCTGAGCATTCAGAGCTGCAGGAAGCTGCGTGCCCGGGAAAGGCTGTGATAATTCCCAAACTGCTGCAGAAATGAAACAGAAAGAGAAATGTGGAATTTTATTTTTGAGGTTCAGGTGATCCTTCAGGGAGATATCGAGGCTGCTGCTTTAAAGTGCTGATGAACTCCCCCGAGTGAATTTATGGGAGGAAATAAATAAGGAAAGGCTGGTTTGGACCTTTACTCCCCTGAATGTTGTGCCTTGCAGGATTGTTGCTGGTAAATGCTGGCACAAGGGGAGTTATTTCTCTGCCAAGATTCATTAAAGGTGTTTTCCTTTGTAGTCTGGGGAAATGCAGAGAATTCCAGGTGGGAAGGGGGTTCCTGGTGCCAAAGGAGGTGTCAGGATGTGAAGGGGACCAGGGGGATCTCCCTGAAGTGATTTTCTCTTTAACCAAATCCCTATTTTCTAATAGCTTTTCATAACTTTGTAATTGCAGGCGGCGTATTTATTTACATCAGCAGTGGCTGTAATTACAGAGAATGCAAATGTGTAATTATTTAATTAGGATCCATAATGAGGCTGTGGGAGGGAGCTCGGAGGCAGACGTTTGTGGTGAGCAGCACTGGCCAAGGCTTTGTGGAGGGGAAGAAAGTTGGGATACAGGAGGGTGCACCCAGGAACTGAGAGCAGGAAAATTCTGCTGCTGGCTGGGGAAACCTGGATTTCTGTCCCGAATGAGAGGAATGGCAGATTTGTGTTTCCAAACCAGCTGTGGGGCTGCTGGTAGGTAAAACCAGCACTGGGAGAGAAAAGAAACAATGGGAAGGATTCCACTGGTTGGTGAATGGGGAAAGAGATTTGCTTTTACAAATAAACTTTGGGTTTGCTGAGAAATGAAATTGGACATTGAAAGATAAAAGAAACAATGGGGAAGAAAACCCCTAAATTCCATAAGAATTAAAAATTAAAAGGGAGGGTTGTACATTAGAGGGGAATCTCTGGTATCAGGTGTTCTGGGGAGTCTGAACCTCTCAAGTACCTCAGAAATGGGGAAAAACTCCTAAATTCCATAAGAATTAAAAATTAAAAGGGATGGTTATACATTAGAGGGAAATCTTTGGGAAATCTTCAGGATTAGGCGTTCTGGGAAGTCTGTACCTCCCAAGTACCTCAGAAATGGGGAAGGAGAGAAGGGAAGTGTGGCTGGAAATTGGATAAAAAGGAGGCTGCTCCCGCACACGGGGATGCTGCAGGGACCCGGTGACATCAGCTGTGACTTCATGCGGGCTGAGTGGCCCCTGTGTCGCTGTCTGGGCTGGCTGTGAGCCACAGCCCGGCTCTGCTCCCTCTCGAGGCGGCAAATGTCACCCCGGGGTGACTCCCCTGCCTTTAAAAGCTCCGGTTTCAATGCAGGGACTGCGGGTACAGCAAAGCAGAGATGCCATCCAGCCTTCTAAAAAACATTTTCCTTCTCCATTCCTGGGATTTGGGTCCTCAGCAGCTTGCGAGGGCAAAGGTTCAGCTGACAAGCAACAAATAAACTGTTTGGAAATGGGAGGAAAAAGAGCATAAATTAATTTCTCTGTAACAATTACTCTTCTTCTTTGACTCATCTCCGGGAATAAATCCCTCGGGATATCTTTGTGCTGGAACATGGTACAGAGAATGAAAACATTTCATCCCTGCCATGCCTAAATTCTCTCTTTATTGGCTGATGGATGAGAACCCAAGGCCCAGCCCTCTCCTGGCTGTCCTTGCTCTGCAGAAACACAACACAGGGGCATCAGACCCCTGCCCTCACCTGGGCCAGGTGGGAGGTGACAGTGCCTGCACTGAGGTGTCCCCACCACAGTCACAGCATCAGAGGGGTCAGGACGTTCCTCCCGTGCCATTCCCTGCCTCTGGGGAGGTTGGCACCATCCCTGCAGGGAATTGCCTGGAAATTGCCTCTGCTGCACGCCGCGCCAGCTGCTTTTTAAAGAGATTGCTGTAGCGGGTTATAGCAGTGCCTCCAGTCAATTCCTCCCAGGCAGAAACCAGTTTTCCTGAAATTGCCTTCTCAGCTCCATAATCATTACCCAGGAAATTGCCCCGGGAGAGGCTGGAGCAGGGCAGGGGTGGGGGCTGCTCTGCAGTGGGAGATGAGCAGGAAAATCCTCCAGGAGCTGTGCTGGGAGCTGTCCCTGGCCTGGCACTCACACCCCTTAATTCTCATCTTTGTTTATCTCTGAAAAGGTTCAGTTTCTGGCAGATCTCAGAGGGGAGATGCCCTGAACTGGTCCAGCAGCAGCCACTGGATGGAGGAGCAGCCTGGTGAGTCCCTGTGTGCCCAGAAGAGCTGGCAAAGGATGCTCGGGCTGGGTTCTGTGCCCGGGCTGTTCCCTCCTTTCCCACTGGTGCTCCAGCACCATCTACAGACCTGCCAGGGCGCTCCAGAGGCTCGGGGTGCAGCACAGGCACAGGAAAGGGTCAGGAGCTGAGCCAGGTGTGATTTGAGGGATATTTGCAGTTTTTCTGGCCTGAACTCTAAATGAGACAGGGGGCTTGGAGAAAAAAACCCAAACCCTCCTGTTTTCAGAGCAGCTGCCCAGCACAGGGTGGGTTTGTGCCACAACACACCTGGTGCTGCTCAGAGTGAAGAACAGCCTAGGACTGGCTCTTCCTGCCTCACTGTAACCCAACCAGACTCCCAAACGTGCTCAGTATAAATAGTTTATTAAAGAAAATAGCAAATTCCAATTCTGTGAACAATCAACAGGGGAGAAGTGTTTTTCAAAATAGACCATTTTGGATTACGGTGTTTGAAGGGACAGGGGATCCCATGAGGTGTTCTGGGACAACAAAAACACAAAGGTTCTGCAAGGACTGGGGTGACAGGAAAGCCTCAGCCCCTGCACAAATGCCTGGGAATGGGAAGAGCAGTGGGACAGAACAGGAGACAACAGATTAAAACATTAAACTGTGACTGAAACTCTTCTAAGCACTACAGGGCAGGAAGGATTGGCAGCACCTTGGTCTCTGGGCTGAGCTCAGTGAATGCTCTCAGTGAGATTTTCAATTAAGAAATGTACAACAATCCAAGTGTCAAACAGCCTTTTGTGACTTCATGCTGTGAGTGCACCTTTCATTCCTTTTGTATATTGGTTTGCATTTCTCTCATCACACCTGAAGGACAGAAAATACAACACCAGAAAGACACAGAGGGATGGAGTGCACACCCAACACAAACATAAAGGAAGGAGCTGAACTGCCTTCTACACTTGGGAAAGTGACACTGAAAAGCTCTAAATCAGTTTGAAGATATTTCCCATGAGAAAGAAGAGAATTTTCCTACTTGTGAGAAATCCTGTGACCTGATCAATGGTTCACCCAGCACAGGATCTCCTTTCCCTACTCCCTCTGAAGTGTCTCTCCCTGGAGGTCTCAGGGGAAGCTGAGGTGGGAAACTGGCATTCCTGGAGGGACATCAGGAACTCCCCAGGTCTCTGGGTTCCATGTGTGCTTTGGGGGACAGCAGAGGTCACAGAGGGGCTGCAGGTCCCAGATGTAGCAGTGCATAGAAGAGTCCCAGCTGAGCACTGAAAGGGCCCCAGCCTGAGATGAGGTTACAGGAACACTGAGCAGGAAATGCTCCTTGCTCCAGGCAAGCTCCAGGAAGCACCAACCCAATCCCAATGTTTCCCAGACCAGCAGAAATAAGAAAGGTGAAATCAAAAAAGTATTTGGAAGTGTCAGTTTGCTCTTGCTGTGCCACGAGGTGCAGGTGTAAACTGGAGTCACTTGATCTTGGCCAGTGCTGCTGCTCTCCTCTCTGTGTTCTGGAACAAGGCTCGGATCAGACTCTTCACCTCAGCTGCTGAAAACTCCTCTGCCAGAGGCCCCTTGCCATCTGCCCACCTGGAAGGGAGACAGGGAGAGCTTCATGGCACCAACTGCCCAGAAATGGCACCTCCAGCAAACCTCCAAGGACCTGTGCCAGCAGCTGATCCTGACCCTTTCCTCTGGAAAAGGAAAGGGAAAGGGAAATGGAAAGGGAAAGGGAAAGGGAAAGGGAAAGGGAAAGGGAAAGGAAAGTTCCTGCTCTTCCTCTGAACTGCAGCTCCCTGGCACAGGCCTGGAGAAGCAGCTGGAAAGGAAAACACCTACTGATCCACGATTTCTTGGAGGTTGGCCTGCAGGATGATCATCAGTTCCTTGAATGTCATCCACTTCTGCACATAGACTGGAACTTCCTCCTGGTACTTCTTGTTTTTGTCTTCTTCAAGCAGAGGGGTGAAAACTTGGGGTCCCTCCTCCACCATGATCCTGCAGAGTGAGTACAGCCTGTCTGCATCCTCTGCAGAGATATCCTGGGATGGGGAGAACATGAACAGAGCTGAAGTGAGGTGTATTTTTGGAGTGCCAAGTGAAAGGGAAAATTGGGATTGTGAACACTCCCCATGGACACATGATTATAATTTCTGTGAGAATGAACTGCTCCCCTGAAATGTGCTTTTGGGGAGAGTTTCTGGAGGTGACAAATGCTGTCCCCAGCACCCCCCGTGGCTGTTACCTCCAGGGCAGCAATCCTGGTGACAATCTCTGCCAGGGCTGTGTTCAGGAGGGCCCCCATGGCCTTGCAGTACACGTTCACAGGGAGCACATCCTGCCACACCATGCCCAGCCTCCTCAGCTGGTGCAGCACCTGCAAGGCAACAGCTGAGTGTGACACCAGAACCCTGGGAAAGGCACCAGGGCATCAGGAGAGTACAAATGGGGAGAAACAATGGAGCAATCCTGCTAAAGACACAGCCCAGGACAAGAACCCAAACCATCACATCAGAAAACAGGTTTTTTAGCAGCTGCACAGCTGTCAGGGCTGAGATTCCACAGTGCATCCTCCCCAGGATACCTGCAGGCACTGGGATGCTCTTTCTCTGCCTCCCTCACCTGCTTTATGGCTTTATTTGCTGCACAGTAATTCTCCTCATCATCCATGTTGGAAAAGTTCCTGGCACTCGAGAGCCTCTCCAGGATTTCTCCCTTCTGCACTCGCATCTGGGCCAGAAAACACTCCATCCCTTTAGGAGCAAAACAAGCAGAGAGAAGCAATTAAACAATTACTAAATTTGCTCTGCCTATTTATGACTGCAAGTGCTGAATAATGAACTTGCTATAATGTTTTATTTTTAATCAATTTCCAGTCTCCAAACAGTCTCCCAGAGCCAGTTTAAGCAATGAGCTCTTGTGCAGCTTGCATTGCTACAACACTGCTGGAAAAAAAGCAGAGCAGCAGAAGGAATTGTGGATGGCTCCTGTTAGCTCACACAAACTTATCTGTGAATTTATTTCTGTGGAATAACTAATGAAAACATCAAAGGACTGAGCAGCTGACCCCAGAACACATCTTGCTGCATACTGAGCTGCTCTTGGGACTAAGCTCACTAGAAGATACAGGTTTCAAAGAGCCAAAACTTCCTAACTCAAAAAATGTTTCTGCCACTTGTCCAAACACCACCAACCCACTGCTCGCCCTGAGTGAGCAGCCACAGCTCCATGAAAGCAGCCAGCAGCCAGTGCCAGGGTGAACCCCCAGGTGACCCACAAGCACATTTGGAGAGGGGAAGGGGGCAGGGAAGTTACCCAGCCTCCTGAAGGCAGGCACCAGGTCCACGAAGGTGGCAGCCCCGTTGCTGAGCACGCTGGTGCTGCGGTAGCGGAACTGGTGGCCCAGGGTCAGCAGGTGGTGGGCGATGTACATGCAGTTGTTGTGGTGGATGGCAGCCAGCTGGGGCAGCTTCTGCAGGTTCTCCCTGGCCCAGCAAGAAGGGAAAAGGAGAAATGAGTTTATTTAGAGCTGGTTCTGTTAAAAAAAAGCTTGTGTCTATCCTAGAGAAACGCACAGTCTGTCAGGAGATGGTGCTGGCAAGGCCTGACTGACATCAGAGTGAAAACATTTAATCTCACAAACCCCACAGGAACTGGCAGGAAAAGAGTCTGAAATGGCACTGAGGCACTTGAACCCTGTGCTATCCCACACTGTTTCCAGCCATGGGCTTTCAAACAGGAATATATTTTGTTAGAGCAAAGTCACAGTGAGGAAAAGGGAGAGAAGGTCTCTGACAGGATTGTGAACTTTCCATCTTCACTGCTGCTCTTTTTTCCACATGAAAAACATCCTGAAAAATCTGTGCATCAGATCTGAGGTCAAAGTTACATGGCTGGAAACAATTACAGCTTTGTGAGAACTTCACCTACACCCTTGATCACAGACTGCCAACACAGAAACTCTCCAGCACCTGCTTTGCACAGGTATGGCTTAGTTAGAGATTGAGTAGTTAATTTTTGCTGATGGAGCTGTAGTGGGACTGTTCCAACAGCAGTATTGCCCCTCAGAACAGGAAATGTGGACACACTCACCTGTGGTATGTGGGCACTACCTCATAGAAGAGCTGGAAGATGTTCCTGACACAGTCAAAGAGCTGAACACAGCTGCAAGGGAAAGAGGGCTCATGTCAGTCTGGCAATGATGTCCTGCTCACAGCTGACCCTCAGCCTGCCCAAAGAGGGCTCATGTCAGCCTGGCACTGATGTCCTGCCCACAGCTGACCCTCAGCCTGCCCCACACCAAGGTTTCATGAGCAGTGAAGCACTGGCACAAAGAGGGGATTGTCAGCATCAATGACAGCACTGTCAACACTCTGGAAAACTCTCAAAGGCTGGGCTGACCTTGAGGGTCAGTGTGGAAGGGAGATCCATGAAAGCTCAGAACAAAGGGGACACTGTCCCTGCCCTTCCAGGTGGGCAGGAACACTCAGCCCTCTCCCTGGCCCTCGAGGGCAGCTGTTACCTGGGCAACTCTCCTGCTTCAGGGCTGTGGTTAAAGTTGAGTTTATGTGGATCCCGTTTGTTTTTCCCCAAGAGCCCTGCCAGCTGCAGGCTGGAGTTCTTTGTTTTCACCAGCACAAAGAACTCTGCTCACACTGAGGCCAGAACTTGATTTTGGCAAAAAGAGATGGGTTTGATTTTTCTAAACAATTGACTTTTCTAAAAACCAGAAGGAACAGCCTGCAGCAGTGTCAGTCTCCTGCCCAAACCCAGGGATACATCCACCAGCCAAAACAAGAGCAATAACTGAGCCCAATTTTTGAAGTTCTTTAAATCTATTCCCAGATGCTGGGTGTTGCTAGAGGCTGACACACAAGCTACTAAATAAATAAACACTGCTTTGATAAGTGATGCTAAGTGAGGAATGCCAAGCCATCCCTACCAGAGGTCAGTGCTGGCCGTGGCCTCCAGCAGCGTGTGGTAAGCCAGCTCCACGAGCTGCTGCACGGAGCTGCTGATGCGGCAGCAGGGCAGGCACAGCGTGAGCGGGCTCAGCCTGCTCTCACTGCCCACACTCACTGTGCCATTGGGCACCAGGCTGCAGGCTCTGGGCAGCTTCACGTGGTCTCCTGAGCCAGGATCAGGGAGCTCTGGGAGGGCTATGCTGGAATCAGGTGTGATCTGAGGGAAAGTGAGAGAGAGAACAGGATGGTTTTCTCCAAACAGAATTTGGAGCTCTGAAAGGAGAATCTTCAAGATTAAAAAGCACTCAATGGCAGAGGTTTAAGACTCAAGATAAACACAACACTGCAGCACTATTAAAAAATATTTAGAGATTGTTTTCCAGATGGAAAAAACTGTGTGAGGCATGCCCAGTCACCTTCACAGTGTTGTGTATTTCTGAGGTCATCAGGTTCCTGGCTGCCATGATCACATCCTGGCACTTCTTGTTGGCAAAGTGGGAATCCACATTGCAGGCGTATTTCAGCAAGGCAGTCGTGTCTTCCTTCAGAAACTGCATCTTCTTCAGGGCCTTCTCAAACTCCTCTGTGGATTCAATCACCTGAGGAGAGCAGATGTGTTCTGTTAGCACAGCCCCCAAAATAAGGGAACAAAGTTAAATTGGGTATAAAGGCCGAAAGCAAAGGATGAAGGAGGTTTTGGAGGGCATTAACCACTGGAATGCCATCCCACTGGAGTGCCTGGTATGCCCTGAGGGGCTTTTTGGGACCCACCTCCTTGTACTGGTCCAGTTTGCTGCTGTTGGTTGGGATGGAGTTCACCAGGCAGTTGTGGATGAGGCAGTCTGAGAGCTCCTCCCAGATGAGCTCCCCCAGCAGCTCTGCCAGCGTGACTCTGCCTTCCCCAGGCTGCTCCAGAGGCACACCTGCATCCCAGAGAAGAAAAATGGATTTTAACACAGCTGCTTCCTGGGCCAGACCCTCCATCAGTTCAAAAGCCTTTCCTCCATTTACCTCTCCCATAATGCTGATTAACAAGCAGATATTCTAGCAAACTCCCATTAAATGAACAAGGTACTGATCATAACTAACTCCAGAAGAGAGGGACTGCATACTTAGCAGGTATCTGTGCAAAACTTCAAACACCAGCTTGATCTTCTCAAACACCTCCATGGGAGAGGACTCGTCCAGAGCAAGCTCCTGGGACCTGAACCTCAGGATGAACACATCTGGCTGTTCCTCTGGGACTGGCTCCAGAGATGGGTGTGAGATCAGAGGCTTCAGGATGTACTGCAGCAACAAGCGGCCTGAGGAAAGGGAAAAACAGAGGTTTTCCAGCAGCAGATTGCTCCAGTGAGGTCCAGCCCTGACTGTTCTGGATTCAGAGACTGCAAGTGGGAGGAATAATCCCTTGATCAGCTCTATCAGAGAATTACCAATGAGGTAAAACTCTTCAAGCACCAGGCTGTGAAACCACATAGTCACAGATCAGAAATACACTGAACTGTCAGGAAAGGAGAAATAATTCCAGGTAGATAATGGAATAAATATTTTCCTATTAGTAAGAGCTCCAGCATTCACCTCAGTGGGAAACACAAGCCAGGAGAGGAAGAAGTTTTCCAGTGTACTGCTGGAGTGAAGTGTTAAAACAAGCCTGAAGTATCCCCCCAAGCTACTGAGGCTGTTTCTGGGGTCTGTCTTACCAAAGTCTTTGAGCTTGGAGTGCAGCTCTCCCAGGACAGCCAGGGCCTGCAGCACAGCAGCCACAGGAGGCACAGCAGCGTCCTCATCCTGGGGTGGCACCGTGTGCAAGTGCAGCTCCGAGAGCACCACGGCCTCCAGGCTGCTGCTCCCTGCACACAAAGCACAGCCAGGGCTGCCACAGGGCACTGCAGAAGCAAAGATCCACCCCACCCCAGAGCAGGAGCTCCTTCAGCCCCCTCAGCCCAACAGCTTCACTGCATGTCCCACCCTGCAGGTGAGAACTTCAGTGGGGCAGAAAGAGTGAAAAAAACCCCGTGAGCACCTTTGGAAGGGGGAAGCTTCCACACAATGAGCTTCTGCCACTCCTCCCCGAGGTGGTAGATCATGTTCTGTGTCTGCACTGTGAGCTCTGTGCCCAGGGCCTTCAGGATCTTCAGCTCAAAGCCCCTGCGGGACTCCAGGCTCCTGAGGCTGCTCCGTGCCTGGGGAGAGCACACACAGCTCAGGTGGGCACTGCCCTGCCAGGGAAAGCATTCCCTGGCACCCACCCAGTGCACCCAGCCCCCTGCAGGGGCACTGCTACCTTCTCCAGCTGCTGAGCTGCTGCCACGTACTGCTTCTCCTGCAGGGCAGAGTTGCACTCCTTGATAGTTGTGTCAAACTGCAAAGGCCAAACACACACAGGGGGTGTCACTGCAGCTCTGCTCTGACACTGCAGACACCCACCCAGACCTGTGAGCTACAGACACTCACCCAAACCTGTAAACTACAGACACTCCCAAATCTGTGAGCTGCTGCCATTCACCTAAATCTGTGAGCTACAGACACTCCCAAACTGGGAAAGGACAGACACTCACCCAAATCTCTGAGCTACAGACACTCCCAAACTGGGAAAGGACAGACACTCACCCAAATCTCAGAGCTACAGACACTCCCAAACTGGGAAAGGACAGACACTCACCCAAATCTCTGAGCTACAGACACTCCCAAACTGGGAAACTACAGACACTCACCAATCCTGTGAGACACTCATCCAAAACAGAAGCCCAGAACAATGCTCACACTGAGGAGCAGGATTATTTTGCTCCCCTTCCTCACCTCCTGCAGCTTTCTCAGGACACTCAGCACCAGGGTGTCCCTCTCCAGCTGCTGCTTCAGCTCTGTGAACTCAGCAACAGCCACGTTTAGATCTCGCTGGACCTAAAACAACAGCAGCTCTCAGTTCAGCATTTCAGTTCAGTTCAGTTTCACGACAGCATTGGTTAGCACACACATTTTCCTCTTAAATTTCACTTATCATTTATTTCTGTTCCTAGAATGATTTGGTGAGGAGGAGAAAAACTCCATCCTTTGTATTCCTGTGTCCCACCCCCTGCCCCAGCCAAGGCTGGTCCTTCTCTCTGAAGGACACTGTGACACACTTTTCCAGCCACACAAGAGTGACAGCCCCTTAATGACAGCTCTTAACGTGCACCCTGGTGTCACCTCAAGGCATTCTTTAGGGCTGATATCACCCAGGGATCCCAGCCACAGAACCACGAAATCCCCTGAGCTGGAAGGGATCATCGAGTCCTGCCACAAACCCAAAATCCCATCATGAAAGCATTGTCCAGACACTCCTTGAGCTCTGGCAGGTTTGGGGCTGTGACCAAGCACTCCACGATGGGGTGGGGGGCTCCGGATTTGTGCTGAAATGGAGCAGGATGTCCCTGGGAGTCACCTCGTTCTCGATGCCCGCCTTGAGCAGGTCGATGTTGTTGGACAGCCTCTCCACCTGTGCCACCAGGTCCTCTGCGCTCTGCATGCTGGGCAGGAACTCGCTGTACTTCTTGTTGATCATGGTGCACACCTCTCCCTGAGGACAGCGAGCAAAGGGACAGCAGTCACCTCGGCAGCAGAAGGACAGGGTGAGAGAGCGGGGCAGGGCCGGGGCACCCTGGGATGGACAGGGCTGGGCACCTCTGACCAGAGCTGGGCACCTCTGACCAGAGCTGGGCACCCCTGACCAGAGCTGGGCACCCCTGAGCAGAGCTGGGCACCTCTGACCAGAGCTGGGCACCTCTGACCAGAGCTGGGCACCCCTGAGCAGGGCTGGGCACCTCTGACCAGAGCTGGGCATCTCTGACCAGAGCTGGGCACCTCTGACCAGAGCTGGGCACCCCTGAGCAGGGCTGGGCACCCCTGAGCAGGGCTGGGCACCTCTGACCAGAGCTGGGCACCTCTGACCAGAGCTGGGCACCCCTGAGCAGGGCTGGGCATCTCTGACCAGAGCTGGGCACCTCTGACCAGAGCTGGGCACCCCTGAGCAGGGCTGGGCACCTCTGACCAGAGCTGGGCACCTCTGAGCAGGGCTGGGCACCCCTGACCAGAGCTGGGCACCCCTGAACAGGGCTGGGCACCTCTGACCAGAGCTGGGCACCCCTGAGCAGAGCTGGGCACCCCTGAGCAGGGCTGGGCACCCCTGACCAGAGCTGGGCACCTCTGACCAGAGCTGGGCACCCCTGAACAGGGCTGGGCACCCCGGGACGAACCAGGACTGGACACCCGAGGATGAACCAAGGCTGGGCACCCCAATCCAGCTGACAGAGGGCTGGACACCCGGTCTAAACCAGGGCTGAACACCCGAGCTCAGGGCTGGACACCCGAGCTGGTACACCCGGCCCAAAGCAGGGCTGGACACCCGAGTGACCCACAGCTGGACACCCAGTCCTGACCGGCACCACCGCAGCGCCGGCTCCCCGTCTCTCCCCGCGCCCCCTCCGTTCCCCGTCCCTTGCCTTGAGCTCCTCGACGCGGCGGGAGAGGCGCCCGACGCGGGCCCCCAGATGCTCCTTGTCCAGCCGGCCCGAGTGCGCCAGCACGGCCGCCACCAGCGAGCCCGCCTGCGCCGCCATGGCTGCGCGCCCTACGGCGGCCGCGAGGGACACGGGACCGCGGCGCGGAGCTCGATCGGGGGGCCGAGGGTTCGAGACTGAGCGGGGATAGCTGGACACGGCGGGGAGAGGGGACCGCGGTTATGGGGACATCCAGAGATGGAGGGGACCGCGGTTATGGGGACACGGAGATGCCGGGAGATCTGTGGGTGGCGTGACCTGTGGCAGCTGGAGGACACGAGTAAATGCTGAGCGTCTATGGATAGCAGGGGCAGCAGTGGATGCCGGGGTCCGTGGCTATGGGGGACCAGTGGCTGCAGGGGATGTGGAAATTCTGGGGATTCCCCACCTCTGCAGTGTTTCCTGGCTGGGGGGGCATCAGTGGATGTCCCTGGCTGCAGGGGGACAGGGAGATGCGGGGCTCAGAGGGTTCCGTGGGTGCTGGGGTGAGGAGGCAGGCACCGAGCCCCCATCCATCCATGCCGGGGGAGGGAGGATCAGCCCCGGCATCCGGTGCCTGACGCAGCCCGGGCGGGAGGTGCCTCGTGGTGACAGCTGTCCCCACGTCCTGGAGCGGGGACAGAGCCACCACCGCCGTGCCATGCCGGGGGGAAAGGCTCTGAGCGCCTGGGGGCTGCTGGCCAGCCTGGCCGTGGCCAGCTGGGGGGTCCGAGGTGAGTCCGGAGGTGTGGGGTCAGCGGCCGGACACTCGCCGTGGTCCCTGGACATGCTGGGAAGGAACCCCAGGGCTTGGTGAGGTTTTCCAGCAGGGAGGGTTTGGAATGTCCATGGGGGAAAAAGAATCGGTGCAGGAGGATGGGGGAGTTTGCCCAGAGCTCCTTTGGGACAGCCTGATGTGATGCTTCCTCCCCAGGAAGGAGCTCCGAGCTCTGCGCTGCTGCTCATCACTCAGAGGTGAAGCTCTGCTCCCTTCTCCTTGCACAGGGCAGATATTCGTGAAGGAATTCAGCGGGAAGGTGTTCCTGGAGTGTGTGAGAAGCCAAGACAAGAACATCACGTGGTGGAGAGATGGGAGCACTGTTGGGCACGAGGCACAGCTGGACCTGAGCGGGGTTTATGATGACCCCAGGGGCCTCTACATGTGCGAGACAGGAGAAAAGTGGAGCAGCCTCCAGGTGCACTACCGCAGTAAGTGTTCACTGCTGCCTTGCCAGAGCCAGAACTGCTCGGAGTTTTCCCCCAAGCCAAGCCTTGAGGGAATTTCCCCTCATCTGGGAGTGTCTCCAGCGGTTCCTCTGCGTGTGGTGTCCCTGTGACAGCCCTGCAGTTCAGTGCCATGACCTGCTCCTCTGCCCTGCACCCGTGTGGGGGACACGTGGGTCACACAGCAAAGCCAGCTGGGCTCTGTTGGACTGGCAGAGCTGGCTGAGCCCTCAGTGTTCGTGTCCTTTTGGGTTTCCAGTGTGCCAGAACTGCATCGAGGTGGACGCTCCCACCATCTCGGGCATCGTCGTCGCCGACGTGGTGGCCACGCTGTTCCTGGCAGTGGCCGTGTACTGCATCAGTGGCCACAACAGGGGACACACCTCGCGAGGTGAGGGATGGGAACAGCCCCAGGGCTGTGCCTGGCACCCCCGGGGGCTGCAGCCAGCTCTTGGGTTTGTTTGGAAATGTTCCCCACATTGCCCAAGGCTCCCTGAGCTTGTCCTTCTTTCTTCCTTCAGCCTCTGACAAGCAGAACCTGATCTCCAACGAGCTCTACCAGGTGAGTGTGGGGGCACCCCTCTGTGTGAGGACATCTCCAGCACCCCTGTGTGTTTGGGGACACCTTCATCACCCCAGTGTGTGTGTGTGTGTGCACCTTCAGCCCCTCAGTGTGGACAGAATCTTGTCCAAGGCTGACCCAGCTCACCCTCCCAGGGCTGGGCAGGTACACTTTGAGTTCATGTCCCCTTTTTTCCCCCCTGGCAGCCCCTGGGAGAGCGAGAGGAGGAGCAGTACAGCCGGCTGGCTCCCGCCCGTGCCCGCAAGTGAGGAGGAAGACTCTGGGACTGCCTTCATCAGCATGCTGCCTTTGCTTGGGGGTCCCTCCAGGGTGGGCTGCCTGCAGCCCTGTGCTCTTTCCACACCTCTTGCACTTCTATATTAATGCCATTAAAGATGAGCCTGTCCCACGGGCTCCCTGCTCCATCTGCTGTGTGCAGCTCCTGGGAAAGGTGCACAGGGATGGGGTCTGGGCACTGGAAAGATCTGGTCACTGGGAAGGTGCACAGGGATGGGATCTGGTCATTGGGAAAGTGCACAGGGATGGGATCTGGTCACTGGGAAGGTGCACAGGGATGGGATCTGGTCGTTGGGAAAGTGCACAGGGATGGGATCTGGTCATTGGGAAGGGCACAGGGATGGGATCTGGTCATTGGGAAGGTGCAAAGGGGTGGGATCTGGCCACTGGGAAGGTGCACAGGGATGGGATCTGGTCAGTGGGAAGGTGCACAGGGATGGCATTTGGGATGGCAATGCCAGGTCTCCACTCCCTAGCCCCAAGCAGAAGCAGCTCATGTGGTCTGAGCCCCCAAAAGGGGACACAGACACCAACAGGGCCAGGCAGCATCACCTCACCCTGGAAGGATGAGGAAATTTGCAGCCCTGCAGGCAGTAAAACCCCAAAGTGGGGGTGCAGCAGTGGCAGAGGTGAAGAGGGGCCCGTGGGTTGTTTTGGTGCCTGTTTGAGCTGGAAGCCCGGCTGAGGCAGCCCTGAGCAGAGGAAGCAGCAGCAGAGCAGGGCTGGGGGCGTTCAGCTGCACCCCAGCAGCTCCAGGATGCGGTTTAGAGCACAGCTGGGCTCCTTCACCACAGCAGGCCCCACACCCCGGTGGGGAGATGGCGAGATACTCACAGCACCAACCACCCCCAGAGCCTCAAACCCACACAGGGCCACGCTGTCACCTTCTGTGAGCAGCACTGCTGCAAATGGGGGCCAGGCTGGGAAGGCGAGAGCAGGA
This sequence comes from Camarhynchus parvulus, assembly GCF_901933205.1. NCBI lineage: Eukaryota > Metazoa > Chordata > Aves > Passeriformes > Thraupidae > Camarhynchus > Camarhynchus parvulus. The sequence goes on along the minus strand of NC_044594.1, from coordinate 1,175,376 downwards.
CCAGGTCAGAGGCAAATCCCCCTGAAAAGGACCTGTTCTCAGCCAGGGAACTCCAGAAGCAAGTGGAGGCACTCAGGGTGGAAATTAAACCTGAAGGAAAAGGTCAGAGGCAAATCTCCCTGAAAAAGATCTGCTCTCAGCCCAGGGAACACCAGAACCAAGTGAGGGCACTCAGGGTGGAAATTAAACCTGAGGGAAAAGGTCAGACCCCCCTGAAAAGGATCAGTTCTCAGCCCAGGGAACACCAGAACCAAGTGGGAGCACTGAGGGCAAACATTAAACCTGAGGGAAAAGCAGCAGGAGCAGAGGGAAGTGTGAGGGTCAAAGGAGACCAGGGAGGCCCAGTGAGGCTGCAGTCCTTTAATGAGAAGGAAATCTCTTGCCAATGTGCTCATTTCTGCTCCGGGCTGGCAAACCCAAGCACACCGCAGGGTGGGACAGCACATCCCTGTCCTGTGGCCAGAGTGCCGGAGACTCAGCAGAGCTGCAGAGAGCTGGGACAAGGTGGGCAGAAGCATTTCCCCAGAGCTGCTGGTTCCAGGCTGCCATGAGAGCAGTTTCAGATGGCCCTGGGGGCCAGGCCTGCGTACACTTCCCGCTGCCCCTTCCGGATGGGCTGTGGGGAGACATGAGACCCTGGGTCAGAGCTGGAGCCCCATATTTCCCCTCACAGAGAAAAGCAGGGCACAATTCTTCCCAAGATTATTCTCATCCCATTTGCTGTGCCTGTGTTTGTGCCAAAGTAGAATGCAATGTGGAGATTGTTTACCCGCAGTGATGGGGTTTTCTTTCCATGGCCTGTCACGGCCTAGTGTGTAGCCCCACATTTCTCCTCACAGAGAAAAGCAAGGCACAATTCTTCCCAAGATTATTCTCATCCCATTTGCTGTGCCTGTGTTTGTGCCAAAGTAGAATGCAATAGTAGATGTTTTCCCCAGAGTGATGGTGTTTTGTTTCCTTGGCCTGTCAGGGCCAGGTGTGTGTGTGTGTCAGGACTGAGGGTGACAGTCTTGAGATTCTCTGCGGTGTGTGCAGAGTTGAGTGCTTGGCAGGTTCAGTTTTAGATGCATAGAATAATATAGTATAATAAAGTAATTAATTAGCCTTCTGATAAGATGGAGTTCTCCTCATCATTCTTCCATAGCATCAGCTCTAAGGAGCCCTGACCTGAACCCACACAGGGCATGGAGAAAGGCACAGCAGAGAGGGGCAGTGCCCAGGGAGCTGCAGCTCTGCCCCCAGATAAATCCCCGTGGCAGCACCAGGGAAAGGGGTCCCATCACCCTTTTCCCTTTTCCTGCCATGAAATCTGGGATCTTGGCTGGATGCTCCTTCAAGGATGGATGACCTGGCTGTCCCTGCCCAGCAGCAGGATGGAAAGGGACTGTCCTCACCTCATAGTCCGGGTTGGGGACAGGAGGAGGCCGCTGCATCTTCTGACCTGAAACAGAGGCACAGAGAGGGTGAATCCCTGGGGATTCCTGCCACGAGGGGCTCCAGGCTGATCCCAGGCACACCACGGAGCAACCCCATGGATTCATTCTGAGCTCCTGAAGAGCCAGCTGCTGCCAGGAGCTGCAGGGCTGGCTCCAGCAGAGTGTCCTGGGAGATGGGCTCCATTGCAGCAGCCAGCCCAAGAGAGAGTCACGAGTTTTCATTATTATCTTTTAGCCTTCTATCTGTATCCCTTCTCTATTCTTTAGTTTAGTTTTAGTATAGCATCATATCATATCATATCATATCATATCATATCATATCATAATAAATCTGCTTTCTAAAAACATGGAGTCATAGTCATCATTTCCTTCCTCCTCTGTCCAGGGACCCCGAAAACACCACACCTGGGTGCTCAGAGGGTGGCACGGGCAGCAGGGGTGCCTGCAGTGGCTCTCACCTCGTGGCCGGCTGTCCCCAGCAGAGCTGGCTCGTCCCTTCCTGCCTTTGCTGAAGTAATAGACCAGGATCAGCACACCCAGGGTGATGAGGAGGTCTGCAGTGATGATCCCTGCCACGGTCAGGGCGTCCAGCTCCTCGCAGGTGGCACAAACTGCAGGGAGGAGGGCAGGGGATGCTCAGAGCCAGGAGAGACCAGGCCTGGCACAGGGCTGCAGGCAGCTGGGATGGGGAAAAGGGCAAACTGGGAGGGAAGATTTGCCAAAAAGGGGCTCTGGGACTGGCCTCAGCAGCACCACGTTCACCCCACCCCACTGGAAACCCAATCAGCCCCCAAAACCTGCCAGGCGAGGGGGCAGCACTCACCTTTGGCATTCAGGTACAGCTGATGCTTCTCGTTACCCAAGGAGCAGCTGAGGTTGGCAGGGGGTGCTGTCGTGGTCCTTTATAATGAACTTCCTCTCCCTGGTGTTCTGGGTTTTCCCAGACAGCTCCCACTGGATGTTCTCATCCTCCAAGGGACACGTGATGGTCACCGTGGTGCCAGAAATCTCCACCAGGAATTCCCCTTGGGAGGACACACCGATGAGAAAGGAAACCAAGGGCAAAAGTCAGATATTTCTACCTGGTTTTTAGTCTGCTACAGTCTTTATATCCTGCTAAATACTAAAGAATGCTGGTAAAGTTCACTTAACCTCCAGTTCCTCATCTGCAAAACAGAAAACAAGGAGTGTTAAAAAATCATCTCACCATTGCCTCACAGAGCTGGAAATGCCCAGCACGGGTAATAATTAGGGACCAATTTCTCCAATCTGTAAGACCACTGTCAATTAATGAACAGTGATTTTTTCTTATCCTGCAGTATTTACAAAATTAACGTCTTTCTATTTGACTATTAGTCCTCAATTCTGAGGTATATTTGGGGGTTTTAGCACGATAGATAGATAAGGATGGCAGCAAAATACACTTACCCTGCTGAGCTGTGGTGCCAACTGCAAAAAAAAGAATAAGAAATGTTAAAAATTGAGCTTCAGATATCACACACCTTTGCTACTCCCAGGACATCCTTTCTGAGCTCAGCTGCTTGAAAGAGATGTTTATAATCCCACATTCATGCTGAAGACATCAGAAATATTCTGGTGGTGAGACAGGATGTTGTTCTGAACTTGGAAGCCATTTTCAACAGAGCTTAACGCAGAATGGAAACTTGAATCATTTTGCAACCCAGTTCAGAAAAAAGGGTTGTTATTGCAAAATGCAAACCCCAAAACTCTGCTTTATTATTGTGGAGCAAACACTGCTGGAAAATCCTGGTAAGAACCTCTGCAAGAGTGGGAGCCTGACGTTGATTTAACGCTGTAAAACTGTTTATCGGTGTGGTTTTTCTGCCTTGTAGGAAACAACTTGCTCCATGAGAGGCTCTGGAGCTGGAATATTAAAGAAAGAGTTTTTAGGAGGGGTGAATCACATTTGTGATTTCCTTCAAAGACATTTGTCCTTTTGCAAAAAGTAACGTCAATAAGTGACTGCAGATTTGAATAAGTGACTGCAGATTTGAATTCCACAGCGGGACTTCCCTGGAGAGAAGGTGACCTGATGGTTTTTATTTTACAGAGATACATTTAAATCTGAAAAAAGAACAGGCCGCTGATAAACCACGTTTTCTGTCTTCACAAAGATTGGTACTTGCAGCACTTTGGCAGAGGAGTTGGAGTGTTGTAGCACCTCTAAATAGATTACCTTACACACTCATCTCTCCTCATTACTGGGGTCTTTAGAGCCTTTCCAGGTGCTCTGCACTTCATCCTAAACCAGAGGGCATCCCATCTGCCACCCCACCCCTGATGTTCCACCAAGCCTGAATCACTTACCCAGGATCACCAAGCTTTGAGAAAAGTGCACGGATAAAGGATAAAAACCCCAAAATTAGGAGTGTGGAACCTTACAGCTCACACTGCACCCAGCTCAGGCCCAGCTGCCTGAAGTTTGGGGACTCACCTGCACACAGCAGGAGCCCCAGGAGGGGCAGGCACTGCTCCAGCCTCATCCTCGTGTTCCTCCTCCTGCTGCTCCTCTCCACCACATCAGACTGGCATGGCTGTGGCAGGAAAGAACACGGTGGCTTTCCTAGAAAGAAGCCCAGGATTGCTTTTCCCAGAATTGTTACCCACCCAAGCAGGGCTGGGGCACTCACTCTTTCCAGAGCAGCCGAGGCAGAGGCAGACACGTGAAATAAGCCCAGGTCAGGAAGTGCGGAGGCTCAAAATGTCTTCACGGGACGTCACCGGCAGCCAGGGGTGGCTGCTCTGCCCTGCACCAGCTCTGCAGGCTTGGGGCAGCTCCTGGAGCTGCCTGGGGAGCCGAGGAGAGAGAAACGAGCTGGAATCTACCAGGACCTTCCCAACAGCTCCTCAAAGTGAGAGCTTGAGAGGCTCCAAGTGCGGCAAAGGACTTCACGTGGAATCCCAGCGTGGTTTGGGTGGGAAGGGACCATAAAGCCCATCCCATCCACCCCTGCCATGAGGGACACCTTCACTGTCCCAGGCTGCTCCAAACCCCCTCCAACCTGGCCTTGGGCACTGCCAGGGATCCAGGGGCAGCCCCAGCTGTGCCAGGGCCTCCCACCCTGCCAGGGAGCAATTCCTAATTCCCAATATCCCATCCAGCCCTGCCCTCTGGCAGTGGGAACCCATTCCCCTTTGTTCTACCCCACAGCTGCTGTCAAGAGCCCCTCTCCATCCTCCTGCAGGTCCCTTCAGGCACTGGCAGGCTGGAATTAGGGAAGCAGGAGCTGCCCCCAAAGCTGAGCGCCCAGAGCCCTGCACGGGCACAGAGCTGAGGCCATGGCTCCCTGCCCGTCCCCTGTGGTGGTGTTCACAGGGTCCCAGGATGAGGGAAGAGATGAGAATGTTGACTCTATGTTTTAAAAAGCTTGATTTATTATTTTATGATATATATTATATTAAAGCTATACTAAAAGAATAGAAGAAAAGATTTTATTAGACAGCTTGAAAGCAAAAGAGCAAAATAGAATGATTGCAGAATCTTGTGTCTAACTAGAGAGAGACAGAGCTAGACTGTGATTAGCTGTTAATTAAAAACAACTCCATTAAACTAATCAAAGATACACTTGTTGCAATCTACAGCAACAGATAGTTATTGTTTACATTTTGTTCCTGAGGCTTCTCAGCTTCTCAAAAGAAAAAATCCTCAAGAAAGGATTTTTCATAAAACACGTCTGTAACACATCCCCTGCGCTCAGCCCCTCTCCCAGCAGCATTTTTGGGATGTTCTCCCGCTCGGGCGCTGCCGCGGCCGTGGCTGGCCCCGCTAGAGGGGGCTCCTGGCCCGGCTGCTTCAGGATGAAGTGCAGAGTACCGGGAAAGGCTCTAAAGGGACAGGGGAGAGGCTGCTGTGCCCCGTTTCCTTTATTGCGGTGCTCTCTTTGGCCGTCAGGGCTTTCTTTTCCTTATTTATGTTTCCGAGCAGAACATCAGAGAATTTAGGTTACTGGTGAGAGTGCCAGGAACGTGATCTTCTCTTCAAAGTTGGAGTCCACGTGTTTCGTAAAAGGGTGAAGATTAACAAAAGTCTGCAGGCAAAGGGGCTGTTCCCAACCCCGTGCAGAAACAGGATTAGGAAGTGGCAGCAAATTGACTGCTAAACATTAAACTCAACCTGAACAAAACCCCAGAGTGATAAATATTCACAGTGGGGAGGAAACTAAAGGAGGCGATGTGCTGGTATTGTAACCGAGTGGAAATCTGGGGAGGTGAGGGTGATGAAGGGCTAACGCGGGACCAAACCATTCCAGGAAAACGGAGATCCTTGGTGTCCCGGAGGCGGTACAGGGGGGTGTGAGCACACACGGGATTCCCTGCTCTGTTCTGGGCACAGCCCAGCAAGCTGACGGCCTCAGCGCCGTTTCCCATCGCCAAATCGCTGAAGGGACCCCTCCCAACACCCCGAGGTTGGGGCACCCTCCCCTTGCACCCCTGCAAGGGAAATCCGCACCAGGCACGACTGGAATCGGTGACCTGAGATGACTTCTGGGACGGGATGGTGAACCAGACACAAACACTGCCGCTCCAGTGATTTATGGCCCTCGAGTGTAAACATCCTCTTTTTACCAACACACAGGCTCTGATTGGTTTCACACTCACAACAGCCACGCGCCGACTGCGGAATATTTTGTGTCCCACGGAATTTCTCACTTATGGCCGGGCTGGACCCATTTCCCACCTGATTTTTGCCAGAACTTCCCCAGCACCAGGGTCCCAATCCTTGGCTAAACCAAGGAATGTTCAAATCACTTTAGGGTAGGTGTCTGTGCTAGGTGGGACGTTTCCATCCCCTGGGTGAGGGCCCGCACTGCAGCCACTGATTGTCAGTTTTGGGCTGCTCTTTTTAGGATCGTTTGCAGTTTTTTTTTTTGCCGAACAAATGGCCCTCATTCCTTCGAGCCACCTATGAACACCTCCAGGCAAATCTTCTTTTACCTCCCACAAAAGGGGAGTGGTTTCGGGCGGCGGCTGGGAGGAGGAATGATTGCAACACCAAAGAGCAGGGGAATATGGGAGGGAGAAGAAATTAATCTTACCTTGGGAATCGCTGATTTAGGGCAGGAGCGAGCGAGGAGGGGCTGGGCGCACCTTGGCAAGGAGCGCGCCCTGACTCGGGCTGGGAGCGCTCACCTTCCCCAGCCAGCAGGCCGGGCTGGGGGCAAGGAACTTGCCCCGTTGTGCTGGGAGGACTTCGAGAAACTCATCTTTTCGCCCAAGCGGATTTGCCTTTGCAGCCCGGATTTGTGTCCCCGATGCGCGCCTGGCTGCGCGCTGCGCTCGTCCTTGGGGCGCAGCTCCGAGGTAAGGAAGGAAACCTGTCCCGGCCGTGCTGCCCTCACTCCCCTCTTCCGATCCCTGAAATTATCCCCAAGGCTGAGGCTTTTTCCCCCGTCCTTGCTGCGATTCTTCCTGCGCGGGCTTGGCTGGAAGCGGCACGAAGCATTTGGGTTTCTTCCCCAACAGGTTTGGGCGTATTCGGGAGGAAGAGCACCGATCTCCTCCACTGATTTCCTCCTCAGCTCCGCTTTCAACGTCTTTTTCTCTCCTGCCAGGAATCTGAACTTTACTCCCAGCCTTTCTTTTTTTTTTTTTGCTACCTTTGTTCCGAAACAGCCAGGGATTGTCCAGGAGCTCCGGCCTCAGATCCTTTACACAGCAAAGGTTCCAGACTGACATGAAACTCACCTGAATTTTCATCGGTTTATATCAAAACAACTGGATTTTAATAATAACACATCTTCCTTTCCCAAATGCATCGGCACATGGATGTAATCTGCCTTGAAAAAAAGCATTTTACTCTTATTTCTCGCTTAGTTCTTTTCAAGGAGTTTAAAACTAAAAGATTTGGCACCGAATCCATGTATGAGCAACGTGATCTCTGCCAATGAGGTTTTTCACGTGGGAATGCTTTCACTGCCTTGGCATTCAAGTCTTTTTCGCTTTGAGATAAGAAATTATTTGGAAGGAAATATTTAGTCATGAATTACTTCAAAATACATCTTTATTTTCAACCTGTATTTTACAATCCTATATAAGTTTGTTTTTTTTTTTTTTGCTTGAATCACACTGGGTTGAGTTATCTTCCTAATGTGAGAGGATATTAATCTATTTCCTTCACTAGCAAACCATTAATTTTTCTTATTTTTCACCTTCCTCTCCTTTCCTTGCTTTCCCTCCTGCTGGTTGTCCCTCTTCCAGGAGAGCATCGCTCACTCGATGCTCACTTATTTTTAAAGCAGCAGCCATGGTGGTTGTGGGGATGTTTCTTGGAAAAACAAACCCACGTTTTCCTTGAGGATTTCCTCTAGACCTGACTGAATTTACCTGCAGCTGCCCAGCTGGGCTATAAAGCCTCTAAAACTGGCTCTGGATATACCAGTAGGAGCAGTTTCAACGTGGTGTGCACGAGACTGAGGAGAAAGTGTAGAAAGGGAAAAAAGGGAGTAGAAAGTGTAGAAAGGGAAGTTCTGTCATGGGAAATAGCGATTATTGGGTGGGTTCAGTCCAGTTTGAATGGGTTTTTCTGAATAAACCGGCAGGATCACCCCCCTTGGAATGCCTGAGCCACTCAGGCGATGCCTTGCCAGCGCAGATAGGGCTCCCGGGGATCTAAAGGCGATAAGAGCAGGGATGAGCTCACTCCTGACAGTGATTTCCCCCTGTGTTTGCCCTGCAGCGCTGTGGCTGGCGGCAGCAGTGGAAGTTCACACTGCCAAGGAGCTGGTGGCCGTGAACGGGACCAACCAGCGGCTGAAATGCACCTTCTCCAGCAGCAGCCCCGTGAGCCAGCAGCTGTCAGTGAGCTGGAACTTCCAGCCCGAGGACCTGAGCGCCCACGAGCCGGTGAGTGAGACCCCTGTGCTCCCTTCTAGGGGCTCCCCTCACCCCAAAACCCAGCGCTGGGTGAGCAGTGAATGGGTACGGACACACCCCAAACCCACAAGTACATCCGAGCCTTCGTCACGTGCAGTGATTAATCCGAGTCCTGTTCATAGACCCTGCCTGAAAAACACTCTCATGTTTAGTTTTGGGTGGTCAGGTTGAAATATTTGTGGCTTTACAAAGCTGAGACTGCTGACACCACGGCTGAAACCTGAAGTCTCATCAGGTGCAGGATGTCACCTAAGAGATGTCACTCTCTTGGGTGACATCCTGCATCTGATGAGACTTCAGGAATCTCCCTTGCAGCCCAGGCCATTGGATGTTCCTGTGACTCTTGTAGGTATTTTACTACCTGAAGGAGCCCTACCAGCCCCCCTCGGGAAGGTTTAAGGACCGAGTCACCTGGGATGGGAACATTGAGCGCCACGATGTTTCCATCATGGTCTGGAACCTGAAGCCCAGTGACAACGGGACTTTCACCTGCCAGGTGACAAACTGGCCAGACGTCTATGGCACCATCGGGGAGGTGCGGCTCCGGGTTGTGCAGAAAGGTGAGAGGCTGAGAAACCCCCCAGAGATCGTGTGGGTTTAAGCAGAGTGACCTTCTGGGAAAACTGTGGGAGAAAAGGGGTTGTAAGTTGGGAAAAATGTGTATTTTATTTTTTTTTTTACAAATATTCAAATGAATATTATAGGTGTTGTGTTAGAAAGTGATGCTGTCTTAATTTTCTTAAGTAGTGTGTTAAACATAGTTTTAGGTTATAAGTTAATGTTATAATGTTATAAGGTTATTAGGTATTATTAGGTTATAAGTTTTAGGTTATATAGAGTTTTAGGTTATAATGTTAACATAGAAACTATGGTATGTAAGATTCTTGTTTAAAGAGAGGAATGAGGTACTCTCACTGAGACAGCAGCCACAGGACACCTGAATCTTTCAGAGAAAAATAATTTATTGCCCCATTATCAGAAGAAATGAACTTCTTCCTGCCTTGCTCAGCCCTAATGACACCGTCAGGATTCAGAGGAAGAAGCTGACACTGCCCAGACAGAATCCTGTGTTTGAATGGAATTTATGCATCATGGATGAGCTGTATGAATATGCAACAGGCTGTTGCTTTGAAGGGTTAATCCTCTGTTCACGTGGGTCCTTTTTTGGGCTTATTTTGCTCAGAAAGAGGTACCCAGACTATCTGCAACTCCTTGTTTTTATTGTCTCATATTTTCCTAAATCCTAATTGTCCAAATTATTATTGCTCTAATTCTATAGCTATTTTTATAACCATTTTATTACTATTAAACTTTTACCATTTTAAAAACAAGTGCTTTTCACAAGTAGAAAGCGTGAGGGGAGAAGAGGAGCCTGAGGAAAGGTTTTACTCACACACACAGCATCCCGGCCTCGTTCCTCCTGTGCACCCCTCTGCTTCACTCCCCTGTCTCTCCCCACGCAGTGAGCTTCTCAGAAATCCATTTCCTGGCCGTGGCCATCGGCTCTGCCTCTGGGCTGATGATCATCGTGGTGATAGTCGTGATCATCTGCCGGCAGCACCGCAGGAAGGCGCGAGACAGGAGGATGGAGGCGGCGGACACCGAGCGGTGAGGGAGGGCAGGGGGGGCTCCTGGGACAGCCTGGACAGTTTATCTCCATGGCCCTTCTGAATTCTCAGCCAGTTTATCCCCATGGCCCTTCTGAATTCTTGGACGTTTATCCCCATGGCCCTCCTGAATTCTCGGCCAGTTCATCCCCATGGCCCTTCTGAATTTTTAGCCTTTATCTCCATGGCCCTTCTGAATTCTTGCTTTACCCTGGCTCTGAATTCTCAGCCAGTTCATCCCCATGGCCTTTCTGAATTTTTGGCCTTTATCTCCATGGCCTTCCTGAATTCTTGGCTTGGACCCTGCACGGAGCATCCACAATGCAAATCTGCCAACCCAATTAATGATAATTGGCTGAACAGAGCCCCAGGATGGGCCAGCTCTGGAGTCCTCATCTGGCTCTTGCCCTTCTCAGTGGCTCCTCACTCAGAGGGATGCAGCTGCTGCGATGGTGGAGGGGAGATGACCACCCTGTCCCCCAAGCTGTGGTCACCACTCGTGTGGCACACTCACCATGTCACCTTGGGTGTGCTGTGTCTGACTCAGGACATCCTGCTGCTCTGCCTGACACTCATTTGGACTTTTTTTCTCTATTTTTTCCTCCCATTTTTATAACAGTAAAGAAAAGGAGAGCCTGAAGATGGGGGAAAAAAAGGAATCCATTCCATTGGAAGATTAAAGGTCTTTGCTGGTGTGCACAATGCAGGTACCCATCCAAACCTTCTCTAATTAATGTCTCAGTGCTCCTGTGGACTCTCCAAGACATTCCCTCGGGTGCTTCCCTGCTGTTCACAGTCAGAACTGAGGCCACGGTCACACTTTGCTGTTGAGGATCCTTCAGAGCCAGCTGAACAATCTCTGAACAATCACAGCCTCTTTAATGTACAAGAGATTCCTCCACCCCGGTGTTGAGGAGCATTTGTAGGAAAGCCATTGTTGCTGCTTTCCATGGCATTCCTGCTTTGTAGATGAAGAGGAATGAATTGCTCCCCTTTTGTCAGTTTGAAATCTGCTTTTTGATTACTTTTACCTTTATTGTTTTAAAATTGCATCAGGAAGTCTGGCACTGTCTCCATATTCATTGTCTTTGCTTAAACGTGTCAGCACAAATTTTACCCACAGGTTCTGAGGTCAGCAGTTGTCTCTATTATTTTGCCTTTTGACAATAACCCTGAGTAATGGATGTTTGTTTTTCTTACAATCTTTCTTCTCAGGTGCTTCCAAAGCAGCTGGTGAAAGCTTGTAATTTGGGGTGTTAGAACAAAGCTGGATTACAGACGCCCCACGCTGCTGGTGTGGGGCTCTGCTCAACCTGAAAGTCTTGCATGGAAAAAGGGTGACTTTACATGAACTGAGAATTCCCTCCAGTGAAGCAAAGCAGGAGGATCTTGCCCCATGAACAAAGAACTTTTCCTTCATCTTCCCACCTGTGGAATGGGAGCTTCTCTGGAAGTGCCAAGACTGACTGGACAGAGGGCTGGAGGTGTTTGAGCAGATGCACTCCTGCACCTTAGAAACCACAACGTGCCTTTGTTTTAAACCTGCCCTGGTTTCATTCCCTGAGACTCCTCCCTGGCACCCTGAGAAGGAAGACTGAGCAGTGAGGTCTCAGCTGGTACAACAAACGTCCTTGGAATCCCTTTTCTACATTGGATGGACAGAGCTAGAGCTGGGCAAGCTGTGCTGCTTGTTATCAGGGATGACATTCACCAGCCAGGGTGCCTTGCACATCCTTTTCTGGCAGCTTTGGGAGAATCTGGGGATTGAGGAGAGTTTTCTGCCTGGCTTCAGCAGCTCCACTGTGTTCCCAGTCCCACTCTTACTACCCCAGTGCTCCCCCCTGTTCCCATTCCCACTGTCAATATCCCAGTGCTCCCCCTGTTCCCCAAAACTGGAACCCACAGAGTTCTAAGGGTGTGTGAGCAGCCCTAAATGGATCCTGTTACAGTATTTCCCCAGCCCCAAATCACAGCATTGGCCCGTTTGTTTGTAGAGTGTCTTTATGGCTTTATAACCTGTGAAGTGCCAGCGTTCCCTGGCTCTTCCCTGGCTGTTTTCATTTGCACTCACCAGTGTTGTAAATAAAGGCACCTTGCTGAGAGCTGGGCTGCTGTGGAGCAGGCTGTGATCTGTGGGCCCCTGGCACCTCAAATGAGCAGACTTGCACTGTTTGTCCCCAAAATCAGATTTGTTATCAGATTTGTGTGCAACAAACCAATAATTAAATACTTAGGGAGACGTTGATTATTGATTTCAGAGGACCCCAATCCTGGGTACTTGGTGGTGTCCCACAGATCCACTGGACTTTTACCAGCATTATTTATGCACAGAGTTCAGAGTCAGTAACTCTCCAAGTCCAGCCCCTCTCTTACAATGGGTTATTAATTCCCATACAAGTTATGTCACCCTAGCCAACTTCTACCCCTGCTCAGGGGCAGGCTCTTCACCTGGCTGGGCTCTTTTTGACCTGTAGGTGTGATTTTTGGTATTATAACCAGGAGAGTTCACCTCTAGGATATATAAACCTCGTGTGTAGCCCAGTTAGTAACGTACACACAGACAATCATCAGTATATTGATTTATTACATCCCTAAAACTTGTCAGTTCCAGGGTGTCCTTGGCTGAGCGATGCAGCTGCTCTGTTCCCCTCATTAGGTCTCTCTTGGTGATTGTGCTGGAAAATCTACAAAGATCTCACAGCGAGGAACATCCTGACTAAATAATGTAATCCTGACACATTCCTCGTTGTGTGGCACCCAAAAAAACAAAGCTCAGTGAGCCAGCTGGAGGTGACAGCGACAGGAGCCACCTGGGGATTTGGGGACAACTGCGCGCCAGCCCCAGCAGGGCCACTTCCCAGGTGTTCCCACCCAGGTGTGCCCAGGGGTATCCAGATGTTTCCAGGTGTTCCCTCCCAGGTGTACCCAGGTGTGCTATGGTGCTCCCAGGTATTCCGAGGTGCACCCAGGTGTTCCCTTCCAGGTGTTCCCTGGTGTACCCAGGTGTATCCCGGTGTTGCCAGGTGTACCACCCAGGTATTCACAGCCAGGTGTTCCCACCCAGGTGTACCCAGGTGTTTCCAGGTGTACTCAGGTGTTCCACCCAGGTATTCCCAGCCAGGTGTACCCACCCAGGTGTACCCAGGTGTTCCACCCAGGTGTTCCCAGCTGTACCCTGGTGTTCCCAGGTGTACCCAGGTGTACCCACCCAGGTGTTTCCAGGTGTTCCCAGCTGTACCCCAGTGTTCCCAGGTGTTTCCATGTGTACCCAGGTGTTCCCACCCATGTGCACCCAGGTGTACCCAGGTGTTTCCAGGTGTTCCCAGGTGTACCCAGGTGTTCCCACCCAGGTGTACCCAGAGCTACCCAGGCGCCGCGGCCATTTCGGGGCTGCCCCGCCCTCACCTGCGCCAGGTGAGCGCCATGTTCCGGGGCTGAGCCCGGCCGGGATGCGGCGCCCAGGGGCGGCGGGGCCCGGCGGCCGCCTCCTCCTCCTCCTCCTCCCGCGGGGGGCTCTGCTGCTGCTGCTGCTCGGTACCGGGGGGCTCCGGGCTGGGATGGGATGGACGGGACGGGAGCGGCGGTGCCCGGGGGGTCCCGCGCTGGAACCGGGCCGGGAGCGCTCGGGATGCGGCTCCGGGGGCCGTGGATGGTCCCGGGGCAGGGGGAGGCTCGGGAAGGGCGGTCCCGGTACTCTGGAGGAGCCGGGAAGCTCGGGAAGAGCCGTCCCGGGGCGGTGGGAGGCTCTGGAAGGGTCTGCCCGCACGGCGGATGTCCCGGGGCGGAGGGAGACTCGGGAGCGGCCGGGGTTGAACGGGGCAGAGGCGGCTGCGCACCCTGGAAACGAGAACTGAAAGCATTTGGAGCTGTGGGGAGACTTTTGACCCGGTGCGTGTGAAATTCAGGCGCTGTGGCCAGAACCGCAGGGCAGAACTGCTTTAAGTCCCTAAAGCCGGTGCTTGGTAACTCGTCAGAGACCCTGCCGATTCCTTTTATCAGCTCCTTGTCTCCAAATCTGAACATTCCTGCTGGTGCTGCCCCGGTGCCTCATTTGGAGCCGGTTCCAGTCCCACGGAGAACAGGGCAGGGAAGATTTCTGCTTTCCTGCAACTTTCGGTGCTGGGGAGGGAGTCACTGCTGTGCTTTAGTCCTGCACACGTGTCAGTATTTTTAGGACAATTTAGCACCTCTCATGTAGCACGAAGTGAATCCCTGCCTTTTGTGCCCATTCCATCAGGCGTCTACAATGCTCTTTCCCTGGAAATTAAAGTCAGTCCTAAAGTCCGAGCTTTTGTGGGCGAGCAAGCGCTGCTGAAATGCTCCTTCAGATCCAGCTCCCCCGTCACGGAGAGCCTGCTGGTGGACTGGACCTACCGGCCCCTCACTGGGGGCCAGATGGAGACAGTAGGTGGAACAGGGCCAAAATCAGAATTTTCTCTTTGCTTTGCTGGGCTGCTGCCTCACTTTGCGGTTTGGGACTCTCGTTGTTGCCTTCTTCCCCCTGTAAAATTCCTTTGGTGTTCTCTGGGGGGAGAAACATATTCCAGGTAAATACAAAATGGCATAATGATGGTAAAGTAGATAAATTTAGGGGGTTGTCACAGGTGCTGCACTGTGCACTGCACAGAATGGCTGTAAAGATTCAGTTGGTGGCTTTATTTCTCTTATATAGGAAATATTCTTCCTGACTTCTTAATGTGACATTACTCCTTTATTTTCCCAATGCAAAATTCCTCTATTTTTGCAATGCAGAAGCAGTTCACTCCGCTTTCTTGGACAAGTGTTTTGTTGCCACAATCACTGCCTTTCCCTCCTTGCAGATTTTTCACTATCGGTCCGTCCCACACCCCACAACAGCAGGGAAGTTCAAGGACAGGATAATCTGGGTTGGGAATGTTGCTAACGGTGATGCCTCCATCGCCATCCAGAGCCCGGCGCTCAGTGACAATGGGACATTCATCTGCAGCGTGAAGAACCCTCCAGATGTTTATCACAACATCCCCCAGACCGTGCTGCTGGTGACAGAGCGGGGTAAGGCTCCCTGCCCTCGCTTTGGCCTCACCCCTGTGACAAGAGTTGCTTTGTGGAATCCTGGAATTCCGAGCGTCACGTGGGAAACGCTCCCTGGACTTCCACGCTGCAGTTTCAGCAGGGGCTGCCTCAGCCCCGCTCTCTGAGCTCAGTGCTTTCAGAGCTGCTGGATTGATTTGGGGCAGGAAGGGACGGGGGGAGCTCTGGCGACAGCAGAAATCAAAAGTGTCCCTTTGTTCAGAAGTTTCAGCCTCCGCAAATTGCGGCAGAGCAAGTTAAACATTGAGGAAACGCTGGCCTAAAAATAATCCCCACATCACAAGCGCTGATTGTCAGCACCAATTTCCTCATCTGCCCTGCGTGCCAGCCCTGCCCCAAATTCCCAGCTCAGCGTGCTGATAGAAATGTGTCGTGCCTTCCTCTGCAGCTCCTGAGACCTGAGCCTGGGCTGGGCTGGGCTTGGGGGCAGGAGCCTCAAGGGTTTGGGGGCAGGAGCCCCACAGGTTTGGGGACCACAGATCTGGGGACAGGAGCCCCACAGATTCAGGGACCTCAGGTTTGGTGACAGGAGCCCCATAGATATGGGGGCAGGAGCCCCACAGGTTTGGGGACCGCAGGTTTGGGGTCAGGAGCCCTGCAGATGTGGGGACAGGAGCCCTGCAGACGTGGGGACAGGCTGTCCCCAGCCTGCCAGCCCCGTGTCCCACATGGAAGGGCCACCAGGCTGTGCCCTGGCTGGTGTTTGTCCCAGGGCTCGGCCAAGCCGTGCCTCGCTGTGTTCCAGGCCTGGCCTTCCAGCTGAGCTCAGCAGCTCTGCTCTCCATCCTGGTGTTCCTCCCTTCTGCCCTCGTGGTCATTCTGCTGCTGGTGAGGATGGGGAGGAAATTCCGGCTGCTGAAGGAGAAAGGAAAATGTGGCTACAAGAAATCCTCCATTGAAGTGTCTGATGAGTAAGTCCTGGCTGCAGGCTGGAGCCTGTATTTCCACTTTGGGGTGTTGGCTCAGGCACGAGGGATGATTTCCCCACTGTCCTTCAGTGCAGCTCAGTCCCTGGGATCTGCTGCTCACCCAGCAGGCAGAAAGCCCTGGGAAACCCCAGAGCTGGAGCACAGACCCAGTGCTGCACATCCCCATTCGCGTGAGGAGTGCCATGGAGCGGAGGCACGTTGGGCTCACACATATTTCACTTCTGTAATGAGGTTTATTTGAGCCTGAGTCAGCAGGATGTTTTGCATGTGAGATTTGTGTGCTGCATTTTGGGGTGAATCCCCATAACAGCAAAACAAACCAAATAATGCCACCTGTGGTGGGCTGAGCAGGGCTGCCAGGTGCTGAATGAGCCTTGCAGACTGAACTCCCTTTTGCTCAAATCCTTAAAAAATTATTTTTATTTTTTTACTACAGTCCTTTAGTGTTTTGATTGGGGGTATAAGATTTGCCAGTCAAAAAGCAACTTTTGTTTTCATTTTTGTGGCACTGAAGTGCCACCTTCAAAATGAGGCAGCTGGCAGCTTTCAGTCCTTTTGGCTTTGCTGTGCTGACTTCAAGGCTTTTCCTCACCATGAAAAACCTTCAGTTCCGTGTGGTACCACCAGGACTCACAGCCCAGGGGTGGCCCTGGGGTGTCTGGGGGGAAAGTCCAGCCTGATGCTGTGCTTTTCCTGCAGGCCTGAGCGCCCAGACAGGGCTGGCTGCGGGGGCAAGCTCAAGGAGTGGTGCCTGAACTGCGTGGTAAGTGAAAGCTGCTGTTTGCACAGCGGTTTTGCCAACCTGGGTGCTCCCAGGAGGCGCTGAGAGCAGCAGGTAGAGTGTCCCAGCACCTCTGCGTGTCCAAGGCTGTCCCAAAGGCTCCTTGGAGTGAGAGCTGCTGGTTGTGCTGCTGGGGAAGCTGACCTGACATCCATCAAACTGATTTTTCTGGGCTCGATGGAATCAAAGCTGTCATTTGGAGATGACAAATCAGGGTTGAAGTGGCAGCTGCCGTGGGGGCTCTTTGGGGGCTCTGCAGGAGCAGTTTGAGGCTGGCAGTGCTGTGCTGGGGAGGGCAGGCAGTGACCCCTCTGTGTTTCTGCAGGGCTGCTGGAGATCTTCCTCCTTTCACCTCCTGTTCACTCCAGCAGAGCATTGCTAAACCCTCGCGGTTTGTTTGTTTGTTTCTGCTTTTTGTTTGTCGTGCTCTCTGAAGTGGTGGCTGCCCTCTAATCCTGCTGCTTCCCCAGCCAGCCCAGCAGCAGCTCCTGTTAGTCAGGTGCCTGTGCTGCAGCCCCTGAGTGGTTTTGCCACCTGCTGTCCTGGTTCTGTGTGAGTCCTGCTCTCTGGAATGGGAGCCACATTCCACAGTAATGCCCAATTGGAGAGGGCTTTCATTCTCTCTGTGTCCTGCAGAGCACATTTCCCTCTGGGGCGCCTTTGCCCCGCTCAGGACGTGAGTTAAGGAGGGTTTAAATATGTGTTGTTTGATCCACTCTCCTAATGCCAGTGATTTTAAACTGCCCTAAATGCCCAAGCCTTCAGACAGGCGTGTGCTGATGGTTTCTATTAGACACAGGATGAAAAACAGGCAATTATGTAAGTTGTACATAAAATATTTACAGTTCTGCATCAGACACGGCAGGCACTGAGCTGCTGTAGGGAACAAGGGTTTGGAGAGGTGGGGGAAGCAGGAAACGCCTTGGGCCAGAGGCTGGGCTGCCCTGGGAGGTGGGAGGGCTGCTCCAGGTGATGTTCTGGAATCAGGGAGGTGCTAGGAGGAGAGATGGGGAAGGATGGAGCCCCGGTTTGGTGAGGAAATGCTGTCAGGACATGGGAGATGTTAAAAGTTGAACACTGTCCTCTCATCCCTTGGGAGGAGTGGAATTGGAGTGATAAAATCCTGCTGCTTGCACGGCAGTGCTTTGCCAGGTTTGATCCTTTGCTTGCTGAAATATTTATCTGATCAGGTCTCTGAGAAAGCTGCCCTCTCATGTTAACAATTCTGCATGTTTGAGGTCTCTCCAGTGTGCTTTTTCATGCTCCATATGTGACCAGACAATTAAAATTGCGAAGCCAATGGAAAATCCCTTTAGACTGCAATTTCTGGGTGTCAGTGAGATTGGCCCTGCAGAGCTGAGGGGTTGGGTGAGCTCCCAGCTCAGAGCTGCAGAGCTGCCTGTGGGACACCATCAAATCCTGCTGTGGTTACAGCAACCAGGGGCTTCTAAAAGTGGCTGAAAACCAATGATTGGTGCTGCTCAGGGCTGTCTCTGCAGGGCTGTGCTGCCCTTTCTGGTTCATCTTTAGCTGCTGCTTCTCTTAAAACACATTTCATGTGGGTTATAGCATGGTGGTTGTGTCTGGGAGAAGTCAAACAGATTTAGTGCTTCTACATTTATATTTATATTTCTATTATTTCTATTATTTCTATTATTTCTATTATTTCTATTATTTCTATTATTTCTATTATTTCTATTTCTATTTCTATTTCTATTTCTATTTCTATTTCTATTTCTATTTATATTTATATTTATATTTATATTTATATTTATATTTATATTTATATTTATATTTATATTTATATTTATTGCAGTGGTTTCCCAGGTCCTCTGGCCTGCTCAAGCACAGCAGGATTTTTGGGAAGCATTTAGGCTCTTGCCAGAAGCCCAGCCAGGCTCAGCCTTTGGCTGAACTCATGGCTTGGTTCATTTCTTCACACATAATCTCAGTTTCTCTCCTTGTTCCCCGTTTAGGACACGGATGAGGAAGATCCCTACTGACCAAAGCTGTGGAAAAAGACCAAAATTGCAGCACTGAAAGTCATGGTTAGACTCTTCCAGAGGCTGCTGGGGAACCAGTGCAGACTGAAGGACGTTCTCTGCTCTCAGTGGATTGGAGGAATAATGCTGATGGGATAATTCCCTTCCATTTAAACACAAAATAATGATTTTCTAAAATTCTTTCTAATTTATTGGGGAAAAGAAAATCTCTTGCCCTCAGATCTGCGGGGCCCAGAGAAGCCTCAGTGCCCACAGTGCCAATGTGCCTTGGTTTTCCTGCAAGTTGCTTTGGTTCATTGGTTTGATTTTCTGGTGACATCCCTCTTTTCCTGAGCCCTGGAAATCCAACTTTTTGAAGTAAAAGCTGCTGCAGCTCTCTGGGCACTGCCAAGGTTTGTTCTCAGGCTTTTTGGAACATACTGACTCGCAGCAGTTTGATGAAGTGATACCTGGCATCCTCTGTGCTGGAGTGAAGAGAACCTACTGCTTTTGAAGTATTTTTTTTATTCAGCTGCACCACTGGGTACTGCTCCTTCTACCTGTAGAAGCGAAGCACAATTCATAGAAAACAATTTTTTTTTCCTTCTTTTTTGAAATCAGAAATGCAAATGGGGACTCTGTTTCTGGGGACACACAACCCCATCTACCTCAGCCATGGACTCAAGCACTGCCCAAAGGAATGTTCTGTTTGCAGTAGTTGTTTTCTTCCTCCCTTCTTCTAGGACCTGGTTTAGGGAAATGGTTAATTGTGAAGCAATTACTTCCCCTTGGTGAAGGGCATTTCCTCTTTCACCAGCGTTGTCCACAATGAATAGCAGACAGCAGTGGAATTCATTCACTCAATCCCTAAAAAGCTGCTTTCTTTCTGTATCAGTCCAATATTCTCCTTTTACAGATGTGCTCCGGGTTTACTGCTGATTTTGCTGTGCAATTACCAATAAATTCCATTATTCCATTCTGGGCTGTCGGTCTCTTTATTTGGCTAAATACAGCTGAACCCATAAAACTGCCATCCTGAGGTGTAAAAATTGTCGTTTGGTGATGGGTAAAGGTTTTTAGGGAGCAGATTTAACCCTAAAGAGGACAAGTACCAGGCCCCCCTTCAGCATCTCTGCTGGCTGCAGCTCTCAGGTGTGGTGAGGCTCTCCCTGAGAAGTAGGTCAGCTGTAGATCTGTGCCTCCAGATAAAGACATTTCCCCCCTCTCTACTACAAAGCAATATTTCAAGTGTTTGTGCTCCCTGGTGACACAACATCTCTGTCAGCCAGCACTTGCCTGGGAAAGGCTGGTGGGATCACAGAGCCCGGGGGAAGTGGCTTTGCTGTTCCCCTCTCAGCGCTCCCGACTTCCCCTGGGGAGCCAAAGGCTCTTTTATGCTGCAAAATGCTGCATTTCAGCTGGGCCTCCTTGGCCAGGGGTCTGCTGGATCCTGGGCAAATGTTCCTGCTGCAAAGCTGGGCTGCCACCTCGGAGCTGTGGATGGTGCTGAGCTTTCTCCTCCTCTGCCACCCACATGGGAATTTCTTGGTGTGCTGATGCAGACAAGTAGAGATATTATAAGAGAAAGGCCTTAGAAAATCAGGCCTAAATTACCTGAAATCAGGCCTAAATTACCAGCTAAATTATCTAAAATCAGGCTAAATTACCAGCTGGCCTGATACTCCTCAGTGCAGCCAGCTTGTAAGTTCTCATAAGTTACCCAAACAATCTATTCTAGTAAGGAAAACAGGCTGCACTTGGAATAACAAGAAATTTGTCCTGTGAGAATCAGTGAACAAAATATGTAAACAATCCAAGAATAGAGAGATTTGATGGAAAGGTAAAATGCCACTTTCTAACCAATGAGTGCAGCAAGGAGACTGCTGCCAAGTGGAATTGTGCACAAAGTCTGTGAAAAATGAGTTTTGTGAGTAAAGAAGGGGCTTTTCTGCATGAAAAACTGAGTCCTGTCTGCTTTATTGTAACAGTGTGCCATGGAAGGCACTGGTACTGGGATGGGGGAAAATGGGATACTGGGATGGGGAATAGGGGTACTGGGATGGGGAATGGGGATACTGGGGTGGGGAAAAGGGATACTGGAATGCAGAGAGGGGATACTGGAATGGGGACCTGTGGGATGTTGGAATGGGGAGCAGTGGGATACTGGAATGGGGAATGGGGATACTGGGATTGGGAGCAGTGGGATACTGGAATGGAGAGAGGGGATACTGGAATGGGGAGCAATGGGAAGCTGGAATGGGGAGAGGGGATGCTGGAATGGGGAGCAGGAGCTACTCTGGCGGTTCAAGGAAAGAGGAAGGGTGAGAATGGTCTTTCAAAGCAGCCAGGGGGGCTGCAGCAGAGGCCAATCCGTGCCTGGTGTGTGTTTCAGGAGGAGGCAGCTGCCTGTGCTGGGCCAGGCAGGTTCAGGGCGCTGGCAGCCCCAGGAGGAAGGCACAGCCCCATCACCAGTGCTGCTGCCTCACTGGGACAGGACCCAGGTGCAGCAGTGACAGCTCTCTGAGCAGCTCTGGGCCCCAAAACAACGCAGGAGGTGTGCCAGGAACCTCTTGTGTCCTGGACTGGTCATTGGGACTGGTCAGGCCGGTCCCTCACCTTGGCCTGAGCCCCAGCTCTCCTGTCAGGTGCCTGTGGAGCTGCCCCATCACCCCTCTGGGACAGATGCATCTGCACTCGGTTTCCCCTCTGTGTTGCACATCCTGATTTCATGTTCTGCTTTCTGTTGTGTAAAAGTGACCATCAGACCCAACCTGCCAAGAAACATCTTGCATATGCAACCTCGAGATGATTTAGCAACTGATTCAGATACTCCGGATTCAGGCACTGAATCAGCTGCTGCAGAACGTGCAAGACAGGCTGACCTTTCCAGGCCACTCTAGGTGAGTAATTTTTGCTGTAATATTTATTTCTGGGTGGTTTTTTTTCATTTGTTTTTCCTGAGAAGAGAACCAGAGGAGCAGAAGGGGCTCGGTTGCCATGTGCAAAGGCAGGGGATGTGAAGGCCATGTGCAGGCTGTGCCCCTTTTCCCCCAGTCTGTTTGGGAGAGGGGATTCGGATGTGTCAGCACTGGCACACTCAGAGCAGCCTGGTGAGTGGGTGCTGGCTCCAGCTGGCGCCTCCCAGCACCCTCTCACTGCTGTGTGTCACAGGGAGACCCTGCAAAAACATGTTAAATGTGCTCCCAGCCAGGAGCAGAAATCCTCCTCAAAACCAGGGCAATAAACCCAGCAAGGACCTGCTGGCAAACACAGCCCAGAGCCCCAGAGCTGTGGGAGGTTCTGGGCACAGAAATCTCAGCTCTCTGCAGTCAAACGGGACTGGGTTTGAGCTGGCTGCTGCTCTGGCTGCTGCAGGGGGTGGTCCTGGGGAGTGCAGCTCTGCAGGTTTGGCACTGCCCTGGCTGTGCCTGCTGCCCTGAGCTGTGCTGAGGGCCTGGGGCTGAGCAGGAGCTGTGTTTGTAGGTCGGCTGTGCAGCCAAGTGTGTCAGGGCAGAGCTGCACAGAGCGCAGCAAACCGCTCAAAAACCAGCCCCAGAGGGGTCCTGTGTTTGGAGAGGCAGATGGCAGCGAATTCCAGAAGGTTTGCTGCAACTTCTCAGGATTTTTGTTTGGTGGAAAGGGCGAGGTGATGAAGGTACAAAGCTGTAGTGATTTTCTCAGCCTAGAACTGATCCAAGGGTCCCCAGCAGCTGATTCTGGGTCTGAGGCTGGCCTGGAGAGCCTCTCCCTTGCACAGTGGAGCAAAACGAGAGAAGCCACCAAAATGCCAGAGATGATTCAGCTCTTGTCTTTCTATTTCTATTTCATTTCTGCAGTATTGGAAAATACCTGCTGGTAGGTCACAGCAGCCCCAGTTGCAGCTTCACACGAGGGCTCTCGGGCCAGGAGAGCTGCTCTCAGGAACCACTCACCCTCAAGTGAAGGGCCCCAGCTGGGACCCGTGGAGCAGGGACAGGGCAGCAGGGTGCTGAGCCCTGCCTCCCTTGGGACACTGCCTGGCACCTTCTGGGGTGGCAGCCAGTCCTTCCCTGGGCTGGAGGACAAACCTGCAGAAAGGAGAAGTCAGCTTTGTTCTGAGAGATGTGGAGCAGGTGGAGCTGGAGCAGAGATCAGATGTGGCCCTGCTCCAGCAGAGCCTCTCAGGCGAGCAGCGCCCAGGAGCAGGGTTAGACCTGGAGCAGGAGGTCGTGTTTTAGGACCCAGCTTCTCTGATGAGCAGAGTAAACAGCTGTGAGCATCTCAGCTCAGATGTCAGACCTCGACCCCCAAACCACCGGAAAGAATGGTGACTGGCTTAGGTGCACAGATGAAGGGGCTGAGCCCTCTCCCCATGCTCGCTCCTCCTTTCCAGGCTCAGGCGGTCCCACAAACCAGAACCCTGTCTCTGCCCTCTGTGCTGTGCTGATTTCCAGCCCCCCAACCCCAGAGGCTGCACACCAGAGTCTTCCTCTGGCCTTGAGCTGGCTGCCAGCCCTTGGTGTCCTGCCCCAGGGGACACTGGAGCATGTGTCACCTGTGCTGTTCTTTTCAGAGGGAGATGAAGGCGTTGCTGAGCCTGGCCCTGCTGCTGACATGGCTGGGTAAGCTCTAAGTTTTATTCCCCTCTGCTTTCCCCTCTGCCTTTGCTCTCAGACCCATCAGTGTCTCTCCTCCTGTGGAGCTGCTCGTCTCCTGGGTGCCAGCCCCTCTCTGGCCCTGTGTGTGCTCATGTCCCCTGTAAACAGCCTGCAAACTGCACTGCCATCCCTGCATCTGCCCTGCACTGAGGCTCCAAGGCTTTGAAAGAAGCAGAACTGCTTCACCAACTCTAAGTACAGGGAGAGGTTTCCAAGGTATTGATTTTGGCTCTGCTCGAGGCAGGCAGCTCCCTTGGTCCTCTCCGCTGGCAAATATTTGTCATTTTCAGCTCCTCAGCTGGTCAAGACCAACAGAACTTGTTTGGGAAGCTGCAGCACTTTGCATTCATTATTTACAGGGTTTCAGACAAGCACTTGGTGCTTGGCCAGGGCCCAGCCCTCGGTGGTTGTGGACAGGCTGGGCGCAGAGGATGAGCCTACCTGTCTGAGCAGCTCCCCTGGGCTGAATCAGCTCTCAGCAAACAGCAGCAGAGCCTCAGCCTCCCCTTGCAGGGCCACTGCAGGCTGGGGCAGGTGGGGCTGACGAGCCCCAGTGACATTTTGTGCCCCACTCGCTTCACAGAAGCTTTTAGCTCAGAGGAGACCTTTAATCCCCTTCCTGCCGCCGCTCTGCAGCCGCAGCTGCCTCGTGCGGGCTGTCAGCTCTGGCTCTGTGATGTTCCCCTGCTTTGCTTTTTTCCCACCATCCAGCTGCTCTGGAAACCCCAAGCTGTGGTTACATGGCCAGACAAATACAAGCCCAGGTCTGGAGCCTGTGAGCAAAGGGGAAGGAAGCCAAATGGGCAGTGAGGGAGGAACTGAAATTCGTGTGAAGCGCTGGAATCGCCCCTGGCCTGGTGGAGATGAGAGCAGCACAGGTTCTCCCAGGCAGTGAGTCACAGGAGGAGCTGCAGGCTTTGGCTCCGAGGCGAGGAGGGCAGGGGCTGTGCTTCAGGAGGGCAGGGGCTGAGCTTCCCAGCTCCCCTTCGGCTGCATCACAGGCAGCAGCCCTTGGTGTGGCGGCGGGAGGATGCACTGCCCCACATCCCACATCCCTGAGCAGGGCTCAGGCACGGGCTGGGCCTCTGGGCTGCTCAG
Organism: Camarhynchus parvulus; assembly: GCF_901933205.1. NCBI lineage: Eukaryota > Metazoa > Chordata > Aves > Passeriformes > Thraupidae > Camarhynchus > Camarhynchus parvulus. The sequence goes on along the minus strand of NC_044594.1, from coordinate 1,150,942 downwards.
GGCCCTGAGCCCCAGGCTGCCCTGCACAGCAGACAGCCATGGGGACAGGCAGGCTGCAGCTGGCCCTCCTCCCCGGGCTCATGCTGCTGTCCCTGTCCCCGGCAGGGCGATGCACAGGGGCTGCCCAGGTGTTCATGGAGCCCCAGCTCCGGGCTAGGGCTGGGGACTCTGTGCTGCTGCAGTGCCTCTTCCTGGACCCCGACAGCAAGGGATGGACCCTGCACAAAGTGGACTGGCTGCACAGGGCAGGAGCTGGCACACAGGTGGGTCTGGACAGGGCTGGGACAAAGGGGACATGGGGATGGTGGCAGGGGAGAGAGGGTGAGGCAGCCCTGGGGAGGATGTGGGGATGCAGCCCTGGGGAGGCTGTGGGGATGCAGCCATGGGGAAGCAGCCATGGGGAAGCAGCCCCAGAAAGGCTGTGGGGAAGCCCATCCTCCTGCCACCAGGCCATGAGGAGAGGAAGTTTCCATGAGAGGAAGAAGGGTCCCCGTGTGGGGGCAGCTCCTGCAGCAGAGGGGGAGCAGCATCCTGGGGCTTTCCATGAGAGTCACCCAGAACAGCCACGGGACAGGGAGAAAGTGTGAACTGAGAGCTCTTGAGGAGGAACAGGCACCTGACATCCTGCCCCTGCCATCCTGCGCTGCCCTGGCAGGAGGAGATGGTGTTTTTTTACTACAGCAACCACGGCGTCCCCGCGGGGCGCTTCAAGCACCGGGTGCAGTGGCGGGGGAACATCTCCCGCTGGGACGGCTCCATCCTGCTGCAGGACCTGCGTCTCAACGACAGCGGCACCTACGAGTGCGAGCTGCGCCTGCTGGAGACCAGCAGCGTCTTCAGGAGCCGCACGGTGCTGCTCGTCAGCCCCGCGGCACCCAGAGGTGCGCGATGCTCCCGGGGCTGCCCCCCCTCGGTGTCCCCTCGGTGCCATCCCCGCCTCAGTGTCCCTCCGGTGCCATCCCCGCCTCGGTGTCCCCCCGGTGCCATCCCCGCCTCAGTGTCCCTCCGGTGCCATCCCCTCCTTGGTGTCCCCCCGGTGCCATCCCCGCCTCGGTGTCCCCCGGTGCCATCCCCTCCTCGGTGTCCCCCCGGTGCCATCCCCTGCCCTCCAGTGCACCCTCGGTGTCCCTCCGGTGCCATCCCCGCCTCGGTGTCCCCCCGGTGCCATCCCCGCCTCGGTGTCCCCCCGCAGGTGCCGAGGATGCGGCGCCCCCGAGAGACTCCGGGTTCTGGCCGGCCGTGGTGGGCTGCGGCTGCGTGGCCGTGGTGGTGGCGTTCCTGGCCGGGCTCTGCGTGAGGAAGAGGTAAAAACGCCGCTCTGGGTTTAGGGGGGTGAGCTCCCTGCAGCCCTCCCTGGTGCCCGCAGGTGCGAGGGTTCAGCTGCCCAGGTGTGGGGTGCCAGCCTCCTGCTGCCATCTAGTGTCACCGCGTGTGTCCCCTCGGCTCCCAAACCTCCTGGGCTGTGCCAGCAGCGCGGACAGCCTGGCCCGGGTGCGTGCTGAGGGGTGGCAGTGTCCCGGGAGAGGGAGGGAGGGACGGGAGGAGCGGGCGATGCTCCTGGCCGGAGGTGACACTGCTGCTGCCTTCCCTCGAGGTTTGCGAGCGTCACGGCCCTGGAGAGGATGGGGAAGAGCAGCAGCAAAGGCAAAGCAGAGGTGAGAGGGAGGGGTCACTGGGGCTGGGGAGGCAAGGGGGGGATCCCACCCTGCCCAGGCACCAGGGGCCGTTGGCTGGCCAGCTCCAGCCGTGGCTCTCGCAGCTCGCCCTGTGTTTGGGCAAGCCTGAGTGTTTGGGGGCTGCTCAGACCCAAACGGCCTGATCTGCCCCTCGCAGGAAGCAATCTACACCTCAATCCCTGGAGCTGAGGTGCCCAAGGCTGAGCAGGAAGCAAAGAAGAAGAGGAGAGCTGAGGACACGTACATAACCATGGTGAGGAGCTCAGCAGGCATGGTGGGACCCCCACACCACTGCCCCCCTCACCAGGGCCGTGGCACCCAGGGCCTCACTCCCTGTCAGACCCCAGCATCCCATGCCCCCAAACCCCCCTGGTACCCGTGGTGAGGCTCACACCTTGTCCCTTGCTCCTGCAGCACCCGTCTCACTGCCGCGACAACGGCGTCTACGTGGAGCTGGCCAAGAGAGCCATCCCGTCAGAGTGGATAGCAGAGGGCACCCAGGGGCATGGACAGGGCCAGGAGCCCCACAGCAGGCCAGAGGAGGCTCTTCCCCAGCCCCCAGAGCTGCAGAAGTAGCTGTGTGTGGATGGCAGCCCTGTTCCAGGTGTGTCCGAGACACCTTTGTCCCTCTGAGGACTGGGAACTGTGTGCCCCGTGCCAGGGCACTGCCGGGGCACAGCCCACCCCAGCTGTGTGCAGGGCACCAGGGCACCCCTGTGCCTGTGGCTCTTGCCCCCTGGGCTCCAGAGAGTGGGCACAGCCTCACGCTCCAGCTCTGACCCCGGCCCAGGGTGAGGATCCCCGAGGGGGGAGATGCAGCAGGAGCTGGCACAGTGTTTTTCTGTACATAATAAAACTCAGGGAGTCTTCCCTGATGCTGTCTTCGTTTCACCTCCAGCCTAAGCATGTGATGTCCAAGTGTGCCAAAACCTGCCTGGCCCAGGGCCCGGCAACCTCTGAACCCATGGGCAGCCTGGCACGGGGCGCCAGGCAGGAGCAAAGCCAAACGGGGCACAAACGGGGTCCTTGGCAGCAGGATGGGGACTGAGGGGAGCAGGACAGAGCCCGCGGGCACCGGGATCCCCCCGTGCGTCCCTGGCCATGGCCAGCAGCCGGTGATGGGCAGGGGGAGCCCGGCCACCCCCCCCGGGCCCCGGGGCAGCGCCTGGGCGGGCGCTGGCGCTGCTCCCGCTCTATCTCTGGGTGCCGGGCGCTATCTCTGGTGCCGGGCGCTATCTATAGATGTTTGACACCTCCAGGTGCGGAGGGAGCCGGGACCCTCCACCTCCCACCGCTGCCGCTCACTGCAGCGCCGCGCTGCGCTCCTTGGTTCTCGTTGACACCCGGCTCTCTTTTCCCGCAGGCAGCAGCAGGACGGGATTTGGGAGCAACCAGATCCCGGAGCTGGGTCTGGGGGGTCGGGGGGTGGCACAGCGCCGTTGGAGGGTCGTGGCGGCCGTGGCAGCAGAGCAGAGCGGGCTTTGCTTGCCCAGGATGGGTGGCAAAGTGCTGTGCGTGCAGTGTTTGCTGAGCAGAGCTGCCGGGACGCTGCCGTGCCTCCTCTCCCGGCTGTCCTGGCTGTGGTCAGGCAGCAGAGCCCCCTCTGCATCCCCCCTCTGCATCCCCCCCTCTGCATCCCCCCCTCTGCATCCCCCCCTCTGCATCCTCCCCTCTCCATCCCTCCCGCCTCCCCGGCTCTGGAGTGCCCGGGCTCTGGGGCATCCCTCCCCTCTGTCCCCAGGGATGCTGTCCCCGTGTCCCAGGGCCTGAGCAGCGCTGTCACTGCCCCTCTGGACTCCAGGAGGTCCCTCCTTGTCCTGCTGCCCCCATCCCTGCAGTGGAACCCAGGTGTGGGGCCCAAAGGTTTCCTTGGTGGTGCCAAGGGGACCAAAGAGTTTCTCCTGCCCTGTTGCTGCTGGGCAGAACCTCCCTGTCCCAGGACTGGGAGAGGGGAGAGCTGTTATCCTGGGAGAGGGGAGAGCTGTTATCCTGGGAGGGGAGAGCTGTTATCCTGGGAGAGGAGAGCTGTTGTCCTGGGAGAGGAGAGCTGTTGTCCTGGGAGAGGAGAGCTGTTGTCCTGGGAGAGGAGAGCTGTTATCCTGGGAGAGGGGAGAGCTGTTGTCCTGGGAGAGGGGAGAGCTGTTATCCTGGGAGGGGAGAGCTGTTATCCTGGGAGGGGAGAGCTGTTATCCTGGGAGAGGAGAGCTGTTGTCCTGGGAGAGGAGAGCTGTTATCCTGGGAGAGGATCCTGCTGGAGAAGGGGAAGGAGCCCCAGCAGTTTGGCAGCCCTGGGCAGGGATGGAGCTGTCCAGGAGCGGGCAGGTGAGCAGGAGCACCTCTACCTGCTGCAGCCCACCTGGGGCATCCTGCCTGGGCTGCTCGGGCCCCTCTGCTGCTGCCAGCCTGGAGCAGCCCCTCTGCTCCCTGCCCGCCTCCAGGTGGGCATTTCCAACCCTCTGGGCCCCGCTGGGCTCTCCAGAACGGGAATGCTGCCGTGGATGGTGCGAGCAGGGCTGGCTGCCAGCCTCCAGCGGGGCACAGGGGACACACCTGAGCGTCCCCACCTCACCCGGGGGTCAGGAACCCCCCGTGTGCCCCAGCCCGTGCACAGAGCGCGGAGCCGGCAGCGCCAGGAGCTGTCTGTGCCTGCAGTTCAGGGGAAAATTTTTCCGCCCTCCCACTCCGGCGGCTGCAATCCACCAACCACAGCATTTACTGCTTTTTTTCGCCCCAGCACCGCTCCAGCCATATTGGGCTGTGGGGAGAAAGCGGCTCTAATGTTCTATGTCACCTGCAAATAACCCGGGCGTTCGAAAAAGCACCTCCACCACCTCCACCACCCACACCAACACCACGTCCTCTCCACACACTAAAGTCCGTCCAAATGAGCCCGGAAGGCTGGCTCCCGCAGCCCACCCTGCTCCTCACTGGCCTCACCTTGCTCCTCTCGCTGGGTAAGTGTCGGCTTGAGCCCCCTTGCATGTGCCCAGCTGGGGAGACACCGTGCCCCTGCCAGGAGCCCCTGCCCGTGTGCCAGCAGGGATGGGCACGGAGGTGGGCTGGCGTGCGCCCTGCAGAGAGCCAGCAGCCAGGGTGACCTGCTTTTGGGCAGGGTGGGGGCTCTGGTGCCGCTGCATCTCCTCCTAAAAACGCCCTGCATCCTGGCTGGGGAGCACTGAGCCCCTGGCATGGCGGGCAGGGGAATGGGCTGCTGTGGGGACAGGGCTGGGAGGGTGCTGGGCTGCCTTGTGCTGTCCTTTGGGTGCTGCCAGGTGGGCTGAGCTGTCCTTTGGGTGCTGCCAGGTGGGCTCTGCTGCCTTGTGCTGTCCTTTGGGTGCTGCCAGGTGGGCTCTGCTGCCTTGTGCTGTCCTTTGGGCGCTGCCAGGTGGGCTCTGCTGTCCTTCGGGCGCTGCCAGGCGGGCTGTGCTGCCCTGTGCCTGTCCTGCGGGCTCTGGCAGGGGCTGTGGCGGTGGCTGTGGCTGTCCCCCGCCCGGTGGCCGTGCTGGGGCCGGCTCCGTGCATGCCCCGCGGCCGCAGCAGCAGCAGCAGCAGCAGCGCTGTGTCAGCAGCCCCGCGGCCGCATCGATCGCTGCCGGCCGGGAATGCTCCGCTCCTGTGATCGCTGTCCCGGAGCTCCTGATGGGCTGCCTGTCCCCGAGGAGAGAGCCTGGCAAAGGAGGCTACAACACCCGGCCAGGGCTGCTGCAGAGGCTGCTGTTTGTCCCCCAGCCCGGGCGCAGCACTGGGAGCCAGCACAGCGCTGCAGGACACGGCCTGGATGGTCCTGGGGGTTTTGGGGGTTTCTTCCCTCACCTCCGTTGTCCCCCAGGGCTCAGTGCCCGGCCAGAGGCAAAGTTGGGACCCACTTGGGTGCCTCTAGGTCCTGTCAGGCCGTGCTGTCCCTGCTTGGGGTGGTGACAGGATTGCTGTGGTGGCACCTCATCCCTCTGTAGAGCCCTGGGGAGCCCTGAGGACAAGGGACAAGGCCAGGTCACCCACCTGCAGGCACACAGGGCACCCTGTGAGGGGCACTCAGACAATGATTCCAGGCAGGGATCCCCTCCAACCACTCCTGCTGGGACAGGCCAGCTCCTGGCTCTTCTCTCCCATCCCTGCAAGGTTTTCTTGGAGGCACCAAAGGTGGTGGCTGCCATGGGGCAGCAAGGCTGTGACACTGGGACGCTTCCTCCTGCCTTGGGCGCTGTGAGCCATCCCCACACACCAGCTGTGCCCATCCCTGTGTCCCTGATGGGGGATGTCCCCATGGCTGCCAGCACAGCCGGGAGCTGTCCCAGGGTTTGTCCATACCTGAGCTCAGCCCCCAGGAGCCTCAGAGTGCTGCTGGCAGTGGGAGCTGCCCAGCCCAGTGTACCTGCAGCCCGGGCACAGCTCCTGTCCCTGGCTGCAGAGCCTGGCCCCTTTCCTGCCCTGCTTGCAGGCGGAGCAGCCCGGAGCCGCCCTGACCTGCGCCCAGCTTGGCCTCGCAAGGAGCTCTGAGAGCAAAGAGCAGCAGCCCAAGGGGAGAGGTGAGGTGATCACTGAAGCCCCTGGTGGCAGTGGCCCTGCAGGGTGTCACGGCCCCCCAGGACACTCTGTCCCCTCCCAGGGCTCGCTGTCCCCGTGTCCCTGTGCCTCTCAGGGCCTGGCCTGGTGCTTGCAGCCAGCTGGGCTGCTCAGGAGCCTGTTCCCCCTGCCCAGCCTGGGAACAGTGCTGGATGCTTGGGTGCTGCTCAGGGGAGCTGCAGGGAAGGAGTGGAGGGAGCAGGGCACAGACACCCATCCCTGCCCCTCCCCAGGTGAGTCCTGCCCTGCACCAGGTACAGCCCCTCTCTCAGCAAGGCCAGGGCTCAGGGACTGGCCTCGTTCCCCCAGCAGAGACCTGGGACTCGCTCTGGTCATTCCCAGCTGGAGAATCCTCGCTGGGCTCTGCTGGCAGGGGAAAGCATCTGCATTCCCCCGGGAGCGCCGGGGCCGGCCCTGGCAGATGCCAGCCCTGCTGCCGGAGCCGTGTCCTGCCGGGAATGCGATGTGATGAGCTCAGCCATCATTTGCGCGTGGCTGTGGCGCCGGCCCCGCGTGCTGACGCTGCAGCCTCGCCCAGCGCCATGGATCCCGCAGCAGCAGAGCCCCGGGGGACGGCCGGCAGCAGGGCTGGCCCGCAGGCAGCACCGGGGTGGCACAGCAGGGTCACCAGCCCTGGCAGAGCAGGGATCATGCTGTGCCTGCCCAGCCCAGGGTCGGTGCCAGGGCTGCTCCCCTTGCTCCTGCTGGGCAGGGAAATTCTGCTCCTGGCTGGATGCAGAGTGTGTGGATGTGCCTGGAAGGAAATGCCAGGCCCCAGGGAGAGCTCTGTGCAGGCAGGGCAGCGTGGGGACAGGGTGGCAGCTCAGCTGCCCGTGACACCCCCCAAATCCATCTACGTTGGCAGCGCCCCCGAGGCTGGGCATGGAGGTCATGGCCCCTCCCATCATCAATGCCCTGAATGGCTCCTCTGTGAAGCTCTCCTGCACCTTCAACTCCTGCTACAAGGTGGAGAACAAGCAGTTTTCCCTCAACTGGACGTACCAGGAGTGCAGTAACTGCTCAGAGGAGCTGGTGAGTCTCGCTGGGGATCTGCTGGGGGCCTGGGAGCGGCTCGGAGGGTTTTGCTGGGGGTTTCTTACAGGGCAGCACGTGCAGGGAGGGGGTGCCTGGCTGGGAAACGAGCCCGTGGGGTGCCACACGCTGCCTCACCCGCTGTCCCCACGGCTGCCCAGTTCCTGCAGTTCCGCACCAAGATCATGAACAAGCAGCTGGATCGCTTCGGGAACCGCGTGGAGTTCACCGGCAACCCCGCCAAGTACGACGTGTCCTTCACCCTCAAAAACGTGCAGCTGGAGGACGAGGGCACCTACAACTGCTACGTGCTGAACCCCCCGGACCGGCACCGGGGCCACGGCAAGATCAGCCTGAAGGTGCTCACCAAAGGTCAGTGGTGCCGGCGCTGGGGGCACCCGCGGGGGCAGGATGTTGGCAGGGCCCTGCCTGTCCCCTGCACACCCTGAGCCCATCCCTGTGTCCCCAGAGCCCCCCAAGCACGACTCGACGGTGGCCGTGATCGTGGGCGCCTCCGTGGGCGGCTTCCTGGCCGTGGTGATCCTGGTGCTGATGGTGGTGAAATGCGTGCGCCGGAAAAAGCAGCAGAGGCTCAACACGGACGACCAGAAGACGGAGGAGGAAGGGAAGACGGACGGTGAAGGCAACCCGGACGAGGGCACCAAGTAAAGGCCCCCTGCCCGCCCCTCCCTGCTGCCCCCTGTACAGTGTGACCCTCTTGATGTGCTTCCCAGAGCAAGGATTTCTGTCTCCCCAGAGCATCCCTCCTTCCATGCCAACACCCACCCCAGCCTGGAGCAGGGCGCAGAGAGGAGGTCCCTGGAGCCTGGCTGGGCTGGGCAGGGCTGGGGAGAGGGGCTGAGGCCCCTGAGGCTGAGCTGGGACCAGCCTGTCCCCTGCTCTGGGTTGTGCCAGTGCAGTGAGGAGGTGCTGGGGACAGGCTGGGGTGGGTGAGGGGGGACCTGTGCAACCCCCACACATGGAGGGGCTGGAGCAGGGGGTGCCAGGAGGGACAGAGGGGTGTGGGCAGCCCCGTGCCCCATTGTCTGCTCTCTGTCCCAGGAGAAAATGTGAGCAGGGGCCAGCAGTCTGCCCTTGGGGTCAGGGCTCATCCTGAGGTGTTCCTGCTGTGCCCGGGCCGCTGGCACTGGTGTTCCCATTCCCAGGGATCCCAATAGCTGCCAGGCTCCTCCTTGCAAGCTCGTGCTCCTCAGGGACTGCTCAGAAGTCAGAGGCCAAGGCCACGAGCCCAGCCAGTGTCCTGGAGCTTTGCAGTGTTTTGGAACCATTAACAGCCCTTGGTGTGTGAGGGATGGACCCTTCTGCCTCTCGGGCTGGTTTTGGGTCTGAGCATCTCAGCCCAAGGTGCTGGGCTGACTTTTTTGTGCTCCTTTCCTTCTTGGGGAGGGTGGTTGTGGTGGAAATGTCCTGCTGATGTGTCAGACTGGGGTGTGGGGAGTGCTGGGGTGAGGCTGCTTGGGCCAGGGAGCTGCTGAAAGGGAGAGGAGCCTTTGGGCACTTGCTGGGAAGGACTGGGCACAAGAGCAGGCCCAGAGTTAGGACAGCTCTGTCACCCTGGAGCAGCCTCCCTGCAGAGCCCTGCACACTGTAACTGCCATGGCAATGCACTGCCAGCGTGCCCAGCCCCGTGTGCCACCTGCCTCACCTGCCAGGTGAGCAGTGCTGGCTGCAGCACCGGGGCTTCAGGCAGGGAATGACCCAGGGCAGCGTCCCCTGTGGCACCAGGCCTGAGCTTTCCTCCTGCCGTGGCTGCCAGGAGGGGAACAGTGCCCGGAGCCACAGGGGACACTGCCCAGGGGCAGGGGATGGAGGTCCTGTCACCCACGAGCAGCACTGCCAGGGGAGAAGGGACACCTTTGCCACGTCCCCGTGCAGAGAAGGGACACCTTTGCCACGTCCCGGTGTAGGTGCCATCCCGGCAATGCCATCAGGCCCCAGGGATGGGGGACAGCTCTGCCCTCCCCGCTCTGCCCCATCGCTTCCCACCCCGGCCCCACGTGCCCCGTCCATCCCACCCGACCCCGCCGGGCTCCACGCTGCTCCCCGCCCTCCGCAGCAGGAATGTGCCGTGTCCCACGCCCGTCCCCTTCCCCGGGAGGGCCGGGCTGTCCGCCCCGCACAGAGCCCGCGGTGCCGCAGGGCTCCCGCACCGGGCTGTCCTGGCTCCTGGTGGGACCGAGCCAGCGCCTCGGGGGCGCTGAGGCCTCTGAGCGTTGCACACAACCACTCTTGCATCTGCCTTTCATTTCTTCTCGTGCACTACCCTTGGATTGCAACTCGCCAATGCATCTGTCTGTACACGGCCGTGCCCGGCAGAGCTGACAAATACGGATCTGTACTCACACGAGGGGCTGCTCTGCCTCGGGCGTGCGCCTTCCCCTCTTGCCAAGCGCTCTGCCGAGAGTGGGATGTTTTTATTGCTCTTTGTACAGTCAAACAAACAAAAGAACAACAAAACACCGACTTTGCCCTCGATGCTTCTGTGCCGCAGCCTGGCCTGCTCTGCCTGGGGGGATGAGCCCGTTCCTTGGTCCGGAGGGGTGTTTTGGGTGCTGAGGGAGCCCAGGGCACCCCGTGTGTGCACAGCTCTGTGCTGGGAGGTGGCACGGAGCCAGGGCAGAGCTGGGGGTGGGAGCGTGGCCCGTGCTGCCCCAGCCTTCCCACGGGGAGATACAGGGGTGCTCCACACCCACTGTGGGGCCCCCAGGACCTGTCAGCCTCTGCACTGTGCTCCTCAGAGAGCTGGGATTGATGGCTGCTCGTGGCAGGTAAGGCTCAGCAGGCTCCAGCAGAGCCCAGGGCACGCACTGGGTGATGGACACCCGTACCCGGCTGCTCTCCCGGTCCAGCAGCGCCGTGGGGATGCTCCGGAGCAGCACGACACAACTGGGGCACAGTTAATGGGCACATCCATCAGCTCAGCCGCCGTGGAGACACGAGGGAAGCTCTGATCCGCCCTGCCTCTCCCTGCTGCCCTTCACTGGGGCTGCCAAGCGCCGGTGCATCCCAACTCCTCACACAGGCAGGGGCTGCCCCAGGGCACTGCCGCCCCTCTTTCCACCCTCCAGCCCTGCCTTGCCCCCTTCCCAGCAGCAGTGCCAGTGGGATGAGCTCTGCCCGTGTCCCTGTCCCTGTCCCTGTCCCTGTCCCTGTCCCTGTCCCTGCTGGGCACAGCGCCCTGGGCACCTCAGTGTGGGGTCAGCGCTGCGGGAAACTTCCAGCTTCCCGTGGCACCTCTCCCTCGCCAAGGAAGGGCACCCAAATCACCTCCACTGTCCTGCTGGCACAGTCCTGCAGCTCTGGAAGTGCAGCAAATCGATCCCTGGAACAACTTTGGCGTGCAGGGAGGAGCAGCTCCCCGGAGGAGGACAATGTGGGGCTGTCCCCACCAGATTCAGCCATGGGCAAAGGGGGTGGGGGACCCCTCGGCGCTTTTAGGATGCTCGTTAGAATGTTGCTGGCAAAAAACTTGAGGAGAGCAGTGGGATCACAGAGGAGACCCCGTGGGACACGCCAAGGAGGAGTTCTCACTGCAGGGACTGAGGGCAGTGACAGAACCCCCCAGCACTGGGGTTCCACAGATTCTCCAGAACCACGGACATTCCTTGTTACAGAACACTGACATTTCCCGGGGCCAGGTGGGATTACAGGTGTTAAAGAGCAAGAGAGGGGCTGGGAGGTGGCAGGGACCCCTGCCTGCTGCTGTGCAGTCACAGGCACTGCTGGGGTGTCTCAGGGAGAGTCCAGAGCCACATCCCTGCAACGCTGCCCTGCTCCGGGGCTGGGGGGCAAAGAGGGGCACCAGGAAAGGAACAGCCTGGGGCAGAGGGGGCCGGGGCAGTGAGGGGTGTGAGGGGCAGCTCTGGGGGACAGAGCAGGGAGGGTCCGGTGGGGGTGGCCTCGGGCTCTGCCGGGTCAGGATCAAACTTTCTCCCGGGATACAGCAGGGCTGCCTCAGCGATCCTTGCAGATGCTCTGCAGTGGCTGCCGGGGGACACGGCCGCTCTTCCCCTGCGCGTTTAAAGGGCCGGTGGAAGGAAGGAAGGGGGTGAGGAACCTGTGCGCTCCGGAGGGCAGGCAGCCCCGCGGCGGGGGCGAGCAGGCAGCGGCAGCGCAGCGAGAGGGGAAAGCACCGCTCCGAGGGAGAGCTGCAGGCAGCCGAGAGCCGGGATGACAAAAGCAACCAGGTACTCACCCGCAGTCTGTGCCCGGGAGCTCTGGCTCAGCTTCCAGCCCAGCCAGGACAGTCCTGCAGAGCCGGATCCCTGCGGTGCCTCCTGCCCACCGCCGGCTGCCGGGATGCCAGGCTACCTTGTCTCTTAAAGGTCACAGCCAGAGGACCTTGCAGTAAACATAAGGTGCTGATGGGAAGCTCTGTTCCAGCGTTGCCACCTCCTCCTCCCCCTCCATCGGCAGGAGGGCTCTGCCTGCTCCGGGAGCTCAGCATCGTCTGCCTCGGGCAGCTCTGGGATGAGGCTGGGGCTGTCCTCGGGGGGCAGAGCCTGGCAGGATGCTCCAGGGCAGCCGGGGCCAGCGCTGTGCCAGAGCTGCAGCCCAAGCGCTCTGCTCAGCCCTACCTGGTCGGGAGCCACGTGGAGGGAGGCAGGAGCCCTCCTCGGAGAGCAGCAGCCTGGCATGTTAACCCTCCCGGCTCCGCCAGTGCAAGGTGAAGAGGACTGAGGGTACACCGTGCCCCCGCCCCGGCAGGCTGTGAGCCAGCTGGCAGCACCCTGAGCCCTCCTTCCTGTCCCCGGGGAGGTGACAGTGTCCGAGCACAGGGTGCTCGCCTTCCCTGAAACCAGACACGGCATCCTGGCGCTGGGCTCAGCAGAACAGGTTTCCGCTGAGCCGCAGGAACCGCGGGTCCCACGCCGGACATCTGCGCGCTCTGAAATGCCAGGGCAGCTGCTACCGGCGGGGCTGGGGACAGCAGAGCCCTGCTCCGGCCCGCGGCGGTGGCAGCTGTCTCACGGGATCAGTCGGCCGAGGAGACCGGCTGGAGCTGCCGAGTGTGACAGCTCCATCAGGCGCTGGTGACAGCCGTTGTCCCGCTGCCAGCCCCGCGGCTGCGTGCGGGGCAGCGGGCAGGGGGTGCCAGGCTGCCGCCCTGCTCAGCAGGGACATGTGGCTGCAGGGCCACGTCAGCACGGAATTTGCTGGGTGCCCACCTGCCCAGCGCACCCCGTTTGTGCCAGCCCCACAGGAGCTCTGTGGTGTTTACTGGCCAACCCTTGCAGCCAGGTTTCCCAGCCTTCCTGCCTCCAGAAGGATTTAGGGCTCTGCTGGCATGGCTCTCAGTGGCACTTTAGCCAAATGCATCCCAGCTTGCATCCCAAAAGCAAACAAACTCGGCAGGCACCTGAGCATCCCGGGAGGGGCTCCTCCACACCTGCCCCTGCACCAGGGTAGGGCTGCTGCTCTTCCAGGTCCCTGCTGCTGCTGCAGGTCCTGTGTGCTGCATGCTGGCCTCAAACTCACCTGTTCCTCTGGCCCCACCAGCCCTCAGGCACCTCTGCAGGGGTGACAGGCATCGCTGCACCCCGAGGATCCCTCTGCCTGCCCTCTCACAATTAGTGATGCTCCAGCAAACATTGTGCTTCTTCTCCCGTCCCCACACAGTGCCTGAGGCGCTGCTCCCCTCCTGCATCCATCACCTCCCTGCATCCATCACCTCACTGTATCCATCACCTCCCTGCATCCATCACCTCCCTGTATCCATCACCTCCCTGTATCCATCACCTCACTGTATCCATCACCTCCCTGCATCCATCACCTCCCTGTATCCATCACCTCACTGTATCCATCACCTCCCTGCATCCATCACCTCCCTGCATCCATCACCTCCCTGCATCCATCACCTCCCTGTATCCATCACCTCACTGTATCCATCAGCTCCCTGCATCCATCACCTCACTGTATCCATCACCTCCCTGTATCCATCACCTCACTGTATCCATCACCTCCCTGCATCCATCACCTCCCTGCATCCATCACCTCACTGTATCCATCACCTCCCTGTATCCATCACCTCCCTGTATCCATCACCTCACTGTATCCATCACCTCCCTGCATCCATCACCTCCCTGCATCCATCACCTCCCTGTATCCATCACCTCACTGTATCCATCACCTCCCTGCATCCATCACCTCCCTGCATCCATCACCTCCCTGCATCCATCACCTCCCTGCATCCATCACCTCCCTGCATCCATCACCTCACTGTATCCATCACCTCCCTGTATCCATCACCTCACTGTATCCATCACCTCCCTGCATCCATCACCTCCCTGCATCCATCACCTCACTGTATCCATCACCTCCCTGTATCCATCACCTCCTGTATCCATCACCTCCCTGTATCCATCACCTCCCTGCATCCATCACCTCACTGTATCCATCACCTCCCTGTATCCATCACCTCACTGTATCCATCACCTCCCTGCATCCATCACCTCCCTGCATCCATCACCTCACTGTATCCATGACCTCCCTGTATCCATCACCTCCCTGCATCCATCACCTCCCTGCATCCATCACCTCCCTGTATCCATCACCTCCCTGCATCCATCACCTCCCTGCATCCATCACCTCCCTGTATCCATCACCTCACTGTATCCATCACCTCCCTGCATCCATCACCTCCCTGCATCCATCACCTCACTGTATCCATCACCTCCCTGCATCCATCACCTCCCTGCATCCATCACCTCCCTGTATCCATCACCTCACTGTATCCATCACCTCCCTGCATCCATCACCTCACTGTATCCATCACCTCCCTGCATCCATCACCTCCCTGTATCCATCACCTCACTGTATCCATCAGCTCCCTGAGTCCATCCCCTCCCTGAGTCCATCCTTTCCCTGAATCCATCCCTTCCCTGAATTCATCCCTTCCCTGAATTCATCCCCTCCCTGAATCCATCCCCTCCCTGAATCCCTCCCTCTCCTGAATCCCTCCCTGACTCCCTCCCCTCCCCGAATCCATCCCCGTGCCCGCCAAGGCACCTTCTGCTGCATCAGCAGAGCCGTGCACGCTGCCGCTCCCGCAGCGCCGGCTGCCAGCGCTGCCCTGCCCGCTCCGCCGGGATTTTTCCTGCCTCTCCTGCCAGCTCTGCAGCCCTAACGCCTCAACCCACAGGCACTGCTGGCATCCTCCCCGGCTCCCCTGGGATGTCCCCGTGCCCTGCAAAGCCTCCTGCTTTCCCTCCTCTGCTGCTGCTTCGTGCTGCAGAGGGGGCTGGGTGGGGATGGGGAGCCCTAAGGTGCCCTGAAGGTGACAGGCTGTGGCATTTTAGACGTGCAGGCAGCATCCCTGCAGGTGAGCTGCTCTCACAGCCAAAACCCCATCAGTCCAGTTCGGGAAGGCCATGCCTGGTCCCTGGGGTGAGCTTTGCCAGGATGTGTGCCCTGTGTCACTGCAGCCCAGAGAAAATCCAGCGCCGTTCCTGCTCCAGGAGGGCAGCAGCGCCTCCTCCCCTTCCCGCTGTGGCTGCATCACCTCCCGCAAACACTGCTCTCTGCACAGAGCTCCCTGGCTAATGGACCTGGGCAAGGAGGTGAAGCTCTGCCTGCCCACATCACGCCCCGGGGTTTCCATTAGAAGGGCCCCGCGGCCTAATGGATGCGAGAAAAGGTGGCTGAGACGGGAACTTTTGTGCAGCCAATCATCCCGGAACAAGAGCACGGTGAGAAAAATGAGATCTGAGCGTTCCCTTTGGCGCCAGGCGGGTCCCTCTGCAGCCATCGGGGGCTGGCTCTGCATCCCACAAGTGTCTGCTGTCTGTCTCAGGGATGGAGGGCACCTCTTCCCAAGGCGGCCCAGGGCAACACCAGCCCAGTGTTTTCAGGCCACCACAGAATCACTGAGGTTGGAAAAATCTCTAAGATCAAGCCCAGCTATCAACCCAGCACTGCCAAGGCCATCTCCAAACCCCATCTCCAAGTGTGGGGCTTGGGACAGGGCCTGGCAGTGAGTGGGCGTGGCTTGGGACAAGAGGCGTGGCCTGGCTGTGAGTGGGCGTGTCCTGGCAGTGAGTGGGCGTGGCCTTAAAGGGGAAGGAGCATGGCCTGGGTGTATCCAGGTTTATGTGGGTGCCCCCAGGTGTATCCCAGGTAACTCCAGCTGTATCCAGGTGTGCCCCAGGTGACTCCAGGTGTATTTCCAGGTCCATTTCACCCCCGAGTGCCAGTTCAAGGAATGCCCAGCTGTTCCCAGGTGCCCCCAGCTGTATCCAGCTGTGCCCAGGTGTATCTCAGGTAACTCTCAGGTGTGTTTTCAGGTACATTTCACCCCCGAGTGCCGTTTCAAGGAATGCATGTTCAAGAACTACCACGTGCTCTACGTCTGTACCAGCAGCGCCGCTCAGGCCACGCCTGTTACCTGGGGCTGGATCGGCACGGGCGGCCCATGGCCGGACCACAGGTGCGAAAGGACAAAGCTGCCACACATTTCCTGCCCCAGCTGCTCGAGGGCGAGTCAAAATGTCCAAGTTTGGGGTTTTAGACCCAAAAATTGGGGTTTGAAACACAAAAAATGGGGATTTGAACCCAAAAATTGGGATTGGGAACCCAAAATCCTTGGGGAACAAGGTCAGCACAACCATATGGTTTGAACTCTTCCAGGGTTGGTGACTCCACCACTGCCCTTGGCAGCCTGTGCCAGGGCTGGACAACCCTTTCAGTGAAGAAACCTTCCCTAAAATCCAACCGAAACCACCCCTGACACGGCTTAAGGCCGCTTCCTTTTGTCCTGTCACTTGTTACCTGGCAGAAAAGCCCGACCCCCACCTGGCTCCACCCTCCTGTCAGGGAGTTGACGAGAGCGAGAAGGTCCCCTCGAGCCTCCTTTTCTCCAGTTCAAACCCTCCAGCTCCCTCGGCCTCTCCTCATCCCACTGGTTCTCCATCCCCCTTGGCACACTCCAGCCCCTCAATGTCCTTTCGAGGGGCCCAAAACTGCTCCCAGGATTCGGGGTGCGGCTCCATCAGTGCCGAGCCCAGGGGAACCGTCACTGCCCCGGCCCAGGGAGAGCTCCCCGATCCCCGGGCGGGCGGGTGCGCGGGGGGATGCGCGGGGGGATGCGGAGGGATGCGATGGATCACGGAGGAGCGCGGAGGAGTGCGGGGAGATGCAGAGGATCGCCGGGGGATGCGGAGGAGCGCGGGGCGGTGCGGAGGAGTGCGGAGGAGCGCGGGGGGATGCAGAGGGATGCGGAGGAGCGCGGAGGAGCGCGGAGGAGGGCTCAGCGCAGCCCCGCCCGGCGCGGCCCCGCCCGGCGCCGCTCGCCCTCGGCGGGGGCGGCCAGAGCCGGGCGCTGCGGGCAGCAGGGACCGCTCCGCTCCGCTCCGCGCCGCCCCGCGCCGCAGCCATGGCCCCGGGCTCGCCCGCCGCTCGCCGCCGCGCCGCGCCGCGCCTGCTGGCCGCGCTCCTGGGTAAGGGGCGCCGAGGGCTGCGGGGACCCCTCCGGGTACCGCCCGCGTCCCGTGTCCCCCCACCCCGGCTCCCCGGCCGGGACCCTGCCCCAGGCGGGGGTCCCCGCTCCGCACCCATCCCCTGCGCCCCGCCCGCCGCGCCCGGGGATGCCGCCCGCGGGCGCTAACGCCGCTCTCCGCTCTGCAGACGGACGGTCCGGAGCGCCGGGGATAAGTCACTCGGCCAAGGTGACTTCGCAGCCGAGCCCCAGCTCCGAAGTCCCGGCTCCAGCCCCTGCCCTGCCCGCAGCGGCGCTCCCGTGGCCAGCGCTTCTCCTGCGAGCACTGCGGCTGCACCCCGCTTTGCCCCGCTGCCGACCCCCGGCCGGCGGGGACCGCGCTGCTGCCTGCCCGGCACCGGGGGATGCCCGCGGGGAGCCCGTGCACTGCTTCAGCGCCAGCACGCCCGCCGACAGGTCATCGTCTTACGGTTCCTTTGGTACAACGACCCCCCGCATGTGCTTGTCCCCGCCGCGGGGACCGACCGGCGCCGCGGGGCCGCTGCTTGGAGCATGATGCCCGGCCCTGTGGCCGGGGATGCCCGAGATCCCCCGCCACAGGGCGCAGGGAGGGGCTGGCAGCCGCTCCCTCCCCGCTGCACACCTGGGGCAGGCTCCGGCCACCTGCATCAGCCTCACGCCCCCGCTGCACTCCTGCTCCCGCGGGTCATCCTCGCCTCAGCCTGGAACCCAGGGCTGGCTGCGCAGCGCTTGCTGCTGGGGCACTCCCGTGGGAGGCGTTTTAGAGGGCAAAGTTCTTAAGTTAAAGGATGCTGGAGACGCAAAAAAGCATGTAAGTACCTGACCCCCTGCAAGATTTGGGTGCCAGCACCTGAGCTGGCACTGGGGTGGTAGGAGAGACTCGGAGAGGCTCGAGAGCACTCAGGGATCTGGGGTGCAGGGCGTGGAGGTGGGAACAGGGTCCCACGAGTCGCTTAGGTGGGCAGGGGGCTGGGGAGGGCACTGGGCAGGGGAGTGCAGGGCGGGTCTCTGTGTCTGTAGATTTCGGGGATGCTGAGCTCTACAGGGAGTGGCAGCGGGCTCCTGGCTGCAGCACGGAGCCAGGGCACAGCCCTACCCAGGGAGAGGTGAGGGCCGTGTGTCCTGTCCCGGAGCACAGCGCACCTGGCTCGGGCTGGGCTGGGCAGGGAGCTCCTCTCTTTGAACCCGCTGGAGAGGAGCCCGGCCAGCCTGCCAGGCATGGCTTGCTGCCTGCGCCAGGATGTCACGCTGACTTTTATGGGCAGTGAAAGTTTCTCTCGAGCAGCTTTCCCACAGAGGGCAGCCCGGGCTGAGCACAGAGCCCCCTGGCTCTGGGGGCTTTCCCTCTGCAGGGGCAAAGCGCAGGCAGCCAAGGCTCTGGCGGCAGCGGGAGCGGCTGCTCCCTGCTTCCCTGGGAAATGCAGGTGCCTGCAGGCACAGGAGGGAGCCTGGAGCCCCCACAGGAGTGGCCCCGAGGGTTGGAGGTCTGGTGGTGCAAAGTGCAGCAGCTTTGGGAGGGTTTGGAAAGGCACAGCTGAGAGCTGGTGTGTGTCAGGGTCGGTCACTGCTCCCCCAGCGTGTTTTCCTCGGTGCTTTATTTAGTGGTAACATATCAGCTTTGTCTTCCTGAGAGCACAGGACGACAGGAACAAGGTCAGCCTCGATTTACCCCACACATCCAATTCAGGTTACATTCTAAGGGTGGCAGACAGGTTTTGAAGTGTTGCAAGCTGCCAGGAATCATCTTTCCTGCGAGTGTACGCTTGCAGCACGCTGCAGCCTCAGAGGTACCTGCAGAGCCAGGCATCCCTCTGCCAACTCCTGCTCCAGGGGGACAGCTCCTGTCCCCTGGGACACTCCTGCCTGTGAAGTCCCCTCTGTAGCACCCCCAGGGCTGCTCTAGGAGCCTGAGAGCTGCAGGAGATTCCATCTGTTGGGAACCACTCCCTGCCTCTGGAGCAGAATGAGGAGTGCTCCTGTGTAAAGTTAAATAACTCCTCGCCTGCAGTGCTTGCAATGCAGCACTGCAGCAGGGCCCGGAGCCCAGGATGCAGGGCTCTCGGGCTTGGCTCCGGCTGCGACGTGCCTGGGGAGTTGTTAGCACCGGCTTGTGTGGGAGAATAAATCAGCAGCTGAGGCGGCTGCGGAGAGAGGAGAATCTGGCCCTGACGGGGCAGCGTGTCCGAGCTGAGGTGTTGGGGCAGCTGGGGATTGCCTTGCAGCCCTGGGAAAAGCTCTGGGCACAAAACCCAGGGAAAGCTCTGCAGGGCTGGCTGAGGTCTGGGAAAGGGGAGGACAGTGCTTTGCTGGCTGGGCCGTGTCACATCTTAGCCATGCCACATCACACAAACAGCACAGGGCAGTGCTGGCATGGGGATGGCGAGCGGGCCTGCTCCTCTGGCCAGGACCAGAGTATCCCTGTGCTCCCAGAAAGGATCTGTGAGGACAGTGGTGACCCAGCCCGGTGCAATGCCAGTCCCTGCACCCCAGGAGTGCTCGGCTGCAGCTGGGCCCCTCCCTGCCCCTCTCTCCGTGCCCCTCTCTCCCTGCTCCTCTCTCCCTGCTCGGGGGAGCTGAGGAGGAGCAGGCGAGCTGCCTCCTGCACTTTGAAGGGGGGAGCCGAGGAGGAGCAGGCGAGCTGCCTCCTGCACTTTGAAGGGGGGAGCCGAGGAGGAGCAGGCGAGCTGCCTCCTGCACTTTGAAGGTCACCAGGCAGCTCCGGAGGGAGCCAGGGCTCTCTCTGCTGGACGTGAGGGGGCTGCTCCCGAGGGCAGGGCAGGGCAGCGGGAGGGAGAGCGGGTGGCAGGCGGCCAGGACAGCCTCGCTAATTGCTGCTCCAGCTCCTGCCTGAAGAACAGAGCTCTGCTTCGCCTTGGCTTTTTTCTCCCCCTTTAAGGTCCAGCTGAGGCCTGTGGATAACATGCAAATCAGGGCTCTCATTTGCTCGCTTTCTTCCTGGGGATATTCTGGTTCTGTTTGAACCCGCGCTGTCTCTGAGGGTGACCCAGCCCCTGTCCCTGTGGGTCCCCTCTGTCACCGAGCCCTTCTAGGGCTGGGGACAGGCTCCTGCCGTGGCAGCCTGGCGTGCCAAAGGGGACGAGGGGCGACAAAGCCTTGGCCTCACTCCCTGCTCCCCTCTCCCTGGCAGGTTTGCACGTCTTGGCCATCGCCTTCGCCCTGGAGGTGTCGGTGGGGAAAACCAACACGGTGACAGCTCTGAATAACTCCAATGTCCTGCTGCCCTGCACCTTCAGCACCTGCATGGGCTTCCAGGACCTGGTCTTCAAATGGTATTTCAACACGACAGAGCTGGTGGGTGGCTCTCTGGGCTCTGCCTGTGCTTCCCTGGCAGGTCCTGTTGTGCTTCCCCAGCGCGGCTCAGCGCTGCAGTTCTCACAGTTCCCTTCCTCCTCGTGCAGGATGTCCTTCTCTCCGTGTCACCAGCTCTGGGGGGGACAAGGCTGTGCCGAGGGGTGACTCAAATACCCCAGAACATCGTGCTTTTGGCACAAAGCTGTTCTAGATTCGCTGCTGCCTGCAGGCTCATTTGTTTTCATAAATTGGCTGTTCAGATGTAAATCTGCGCTTAGGGCAAAATATGGTTCATTTCCCCCTTCACTTGCTTTGAAATATGAAAGGGTCTGTATAGATCTGCTTCCTGCTGGGAATATTTGGCTCCTCAGTTCCTCAGCAGGAGGGCTGGTTTGGAGCAGCTCTGGCCATCAAAGGAGCTCACTTTCTCTGGGGATCTCCCATTTTTTTGCATGGT
Organism: Camarhynchus parvulus; assembly: GCF_901933205.1. Classification (NCBI taxonomy): domain Eukaryota; kingdom Metazoa; phylum Chordata; class Aves; order Passeriformes; family Thraupidae; genus Camarhynchus; species Camarhynchus parvulus. Next base: position 1,130,427 of record NC_044594.1, on the reverse strand, counting down.
CTGTTCCATTTCTTCAGGGCAGGTTGGATCTGCTGCTCCCCACGAGGATCAGGTTCCTCTCCACGGCCATTCCTGCATTAATGGAGCGTAGTGGGACATTTGGTGGGGGTATTTGTGTGGGCAGAGCTGAGTCTGGGCACCGCCAGCAGAGCGTGAGCCTCTCCCTCACCCAGCTCATCCAGCCCCCTGCCTCTGCAGATTTACCACGGCAAGATAAAAACCAAGACCACAGAGCCCACCCTCATCTGGCACAACCCGCGGGTGGAGTTCGTGGGCTCCACCACCAAGAAGGACAACAACATCTCCATCGTGCTGAACAGCGTGGAGTTCAGCGATGCTGGCAAGTACACCTGCCACGTCAAGAACCCCAGGGAGAGGAACGCCCAGCACAACGCCACCATCATCCTCACCGTGGTCCACAAGAGTGAGTGCTGGCCAGGTGTGGGGAGGAGCTTTTGGGGTTTTTGGCGTGGGATGTACAGCTGGGAGCCCCCTGCTCCCCTCCCAAGCCCCCTCAGCACCTTCTCTCCCGCAGTGGTGGAGACAGACAACACTGTGACACTCATCATCGTGGGCGTGGTGGGGGGGCTCATCGGCCTCCTCATCCTCTTCATGCTCATCAAGAGGGTGGTGCTGTTCATCATCAAGAAGACGCAGGATGGGAAGTGAGTGAGGGGCACTGCCGTGGGGTCAGGGTGAGGGGGCCGGGCTTGGGGGGCTCTTGGGGCTGGGCTCGGGGTGATCTCAGGGCTGGGCTCGGGGGGCTCTCGGGGTCAGGCTCAGGGGGCTCTCAGGGTCAGGCTCAGGGGGCTCTCAGGGTCGGGCTTGGGGGGCTCTCAGGGTCAGACTCGGGGGGCTCTCGGGGCCAGACTCGGGGGTCTCTCAGCTGCCCGTGCACTCTCCCCGTGCAGGAAGGAGTGTCTGGTGAGCTCGTCAGGGAACGACAACACCGAGAACGGCCTGGCGGGCTCCAAGGCGGAACAAAAAGCTCCACCAAAGGCATGAACGGAGCAGCGGCGCCCCGCGCCCGCCTCGCCCCGCCGCGGGAGCCCGGGCACGGGACGAGCCTTCCCCTTTTGTTTTCTTTCCGAACTGCCAGCGCTTGAGACATGTTTCTATTACACACGTGCCTGCAACCTGCACTGCTTCTCCGACAGGGCTGCGGCTGCCGGGGGGACTGGGAGCTTCTCGCGGACTCGGACTGGGAGGCTGCTGGGTTGAGCACAGGCAAGAGGGTGCCGGGCAGGGCAGGGGCCGGGCAGGGTGGGTGCCGTGCCCGGGGCCGGGCGCTGGGCACCGGGGGCCCGCTGGGCGCTGGCGGTGCTGAGCTGAGGTGGCTGGGAGCTGCTGCCGCTGCATCCAGAAGGTTTCTGGAGCAGGGAAGGATGCTCAGGGCCGGCCGTGCAGATGGCGTGGCGTGGGAGGATGGGAGGAAGCAGGGCTGTGATAAGCACACTGGAGAGCCAAATCAGCCGCAGGCCCGTGCCTCGGTGTCTCCCTCCCACAGCAGGGCTGGGGAGGTGCCCGTGTCCCAGGGCCATCCCTGGGGGCAGGGGGGCTTCTCCCCAGGCAGCCACCTGGCCTGGTGCTGCCCCCTCCCCTCTCTCTGGAGCTCGATGCTTTTGATGCTGGTGCCGAGGCTGAGCTCGTTACGTGGATGTTTTTGTGTGAGATTCCGGGGGAAAGCAGCCAATTGTGTTTCCCTTTTGCCGTGGCAGGGAGGGAGCACAGCCGAGCCCAGGCCAGGGGAGCCGGGCTGGGGCTGTGCCACAGATCCCCTGGGCAACCCTGGGCAAGTTGCTCTGCCTCTCCATGCCTCAGTTTCCCCGACTGTAAAATGGGGACAAAAATACTGCTCTACCTCACGGGGTGGGTGTGAGGTTTCCTTGGCTATGAGGGGTGAGTGGATTCATGGGATGTGACACACAAAGTGGGTGAGCTACATCTGAGCTTGACAATTTCCTTCAAAACGTGATTTGTTCCCTATTTCTCCAATTTGTGGGTGTCTGACAGTGACGCTGCGGGACAGGCAGCTCCCCTGGCCCCACAGTAAATCGGGATTCTCAGCTGAGCCATGGGTTGCTGTGGGGTGCCCTGGCAGAGGCGCTGGAGTGGGAGCAGGTGAGGATTTGGTGGCCAAGGTGGCAAGGAAAGGCTGGGTGCTACTTTCTCTGGAGATGCTGGAGCACAGCGGGCTGGTCACCCCAGGCTGGGCCTGGGGACACCCACTAGAGCAGGGCTGTGTGCTCAGGACAGGGGACAGGTACTGGCACCGAGACCTCCCAGCCACCCCGAGAGACCCCGGCCCGCCCCTGGAGGAGCCCTCCCGCGGGGGAGGACAGCGAGGAGGCGACGAAGGGAGTTTTTTAAAGACTATTTTTAGCTGTCCTAACCTGTTGGCCTTTTTTAGCCGGCGCGTGGACGCGGCTCCACTTCCTGCCGGATATGCAATGCTGCACTATGCATGGATTAATCCTCTGGCTCGCTGGGAAACGGCCACAAAAGCACTTTTGGGAATGCGAGCCCGTGATCACACGGGCGCTCCGGGGGAGCGGGCTGCCCTGGGGGCTTGTGCCAGCACCAGCGGGGTCCCTGCTGTCACCGGGGCTTTGGGGGGCTGCAGGGGCACCCTGGGGGTGTGTGCTGCCACAGACACGTGTGTGTGCCCAAGCACAGGTAGGGCTGCGTGGGGGGAAGCTGCGGGTAAGCACAGGGGGGGGTGTGCGCCGGGCTCTGTGATGATTTACAGCACATCTTTGCACTGTAGAGGTTTAGTTAGCTTTGCCTTGAATGAAATAAAGTTTACGTTTACTAGAGAAACTCGCCGGTGTTTGGGGTTGCTGTGGGTGTTTGTTTAGGTCTGGGGGAGCGGCTGAGTAAAAACAACCCTGTGAGGAAGCAGGAGGAAGGCTCGGGAGGCTGAGTGAAAAAACAAATCCTTTCCTTTAATGGGAATAGGGGGAGGCTGTAGAGCACCAACATCATTTCTCTCTGTACAACAGGAGTGAGCTGACAGCAGCCTGGCCCCCCAGGAGCCATCCTGCCACAGCGGGGTCAGCACAGGGCAATAAATTAATCCTCCTCCGGAAGGGAGCTTGGGCCAGCGAGATTCCTTCAGTGGCCGCCACTCCGAGTCACCCTTTGCCTCCTTGGCTGGGCTCTGGCACCCTAAATCACAGCTGCCACGAGGCTTTGGGAGCCGCGCTCACCTTCCCTGGCTGGAGATCCGTGGCCCTGCTGCTGCCAGAGCCAGGGCAGAGGGATGGGAAGGGAGGCTCGGGGCGAGGAGCGACCTGTTCCGGCAGGTCTCAGAGCTCTGACTGCGAGGAGAGAGAGGCACAGAGGGCATTGAAGGCTCTGAAAGGGCGGCCAGAGCAAGAGGAAAGCAGCAGAAAGTGTCCTTCGGGGAGCAGCTCAGCGAAAGGAGCTGCAGGACGGCACTGACCCTGCGCACGGCGTAGATCCAGTCCAGGTAGGCACGGACACTGGTGTAGACGCCGGGAGTGCTGGGGGTGCCGCAGCCCTGGCCCCAGCTGACGATGCCCACGACCTGCCAGTGCCCTCCCGAGTACAGCAGGGGCCCGCCGCTGTCCCCCTGGCAAGGACGGACCCTCAGGATGGCGCCGCAGAGCCACAGCCGTGCCCAGAGCAGCTCGTCCCTCACAGGAGCCGTGGCACAGATGGGTATGAGCCCGCCCAGCCCCTGCCCAGCCCAGCCCCGCACCTGGCAGGTGTCCACGCCGCCCTGGGGCAGGCCGGCACACAGCATCCTGTCGGTGACATCGCCGTGGTAGGCGGCCAGGTTACAGCTCTGCTCGTCGATGAGCTCCACCTCAGCCTGCTGCAGGCGCTCCGACAGCTTCCCTGAGGGACACACGGCCTCTCAGAGGGACCCTCTGCTCCTGCTGGGGGCTCTGCCTTGTCCCTGCCACCCCCGGGCTGTGCCACTCACCGTGCTCCTCTGTGTAGCCCCAGCCGATCACCCACAGGGGGGTGCCCGGCACCAGCTCCTCATCAAAGTAGGGCAGGCAGATGGGCTTGGTGCTGTCTGGAAAGGAGATGTGCGGGGGGCTCACAGGGAAGGGGCCCAGGCTGGCTGGGGACAGCCACCAGCTGGGCACCCACTCGGTGCCACGCCGGGCATTGCCAGCCCAGCCCGATGCTCAGTGCCAGCAGGGGACACTGTGACCCCTGCCCAGGCAGGGCTCTGCCAGGCGCACCTGAGTCGTGCACGGGGGAGCGCAGCTTCACCAGGGCGATGTCGTTGTCCTTGGGGGACGCGGGTGTCACCTCGGCCAGGAACACCTTCTCCACGGCGATGGTGGCAGCGCCCGACAGCAGGTCCGAGCCGGCCCTCACACGCCAGCTCTGGATGATGGGGTTGTTCCTGTGCACAGACAGCGCTGCTGTCACCCGCGGGGACAGCCCCAGAGCCCCCGCCAGCCACCTGGTTGGTTGGTCTCAGCGAGCGTACAGAGATATCATATTATAGCGAGGGGCCAGCAGGAGAAAATAAGGTACAGAGGTTCCTGGGTGATGGCGAGAGTGCTGAGGGTGTAGTTACTGCTGAGGAGGAGAACGGAGAGAAGGAGAATTGCTAGGGTGACCTCATAGGGGATTGTCTGAGCTACTGCCTGTAGTGCCCCAATCAGGGCGTATTGTGAATTGGAAGCTCAGCCTGATCACAGGATGGAGGACACTGCTAAGCTCCACACGGCTAACAGGATGAGTAGGCCTAGGCTAACAGGAGACAGGAGATCTGAGCTCAGAGCCTCGGGGCAGCGCTCACTCACTTGAAGCAGTGCGCGGCCGTCAGCACCCAGCCGGGCCCGATGATGCTGCCCCCGCAGATGTGCTCCTTCCTGTACTGCAGGCTCACCTGCCAGGGCCACGCCTCGATGGCGGCCGGGCTGCCCCCCAGCACCCGCGGGGTCCGCACGCTCTGCCCGCAGTCTGTGGGGACACGGGGACACGGGGGACACGGCAAGCCCGGGGACAGCAGCGTGCCCAGGGTGCCTCATCCCCACAGTGCCACTGCCACCCCTCGTCCCCAGGCTTGCTGGAAGGGGTCCAGCCACCCCCTGCCTGCTCCAGCCCCCCGCATAATTAAACTGATAATTAGTTTAATCAGGGTAATTTGCCAGGGAAGGTAAAGCCATGCGGGCAGCTGGGTAAGCCTCCCTTAGGTGTTCCATTGCTGGGAGGTTTGTGCTGGCTTAACGAGGTGAGCAGTAATTAAATCCATCTTTCCTCATGCAAACACTGCGGAATGGGCTTGGGATGGAGCCACACTCCCACGGGGCCGTGCCAGGAGAGAGGCCCCAGTGCCCACATGGCCCAGGCACCACGGTGGTACTTACTGGAACAAAAGAGTGATACAACCAGCCCCGAGAGGCATTTCCTGCAGGAGGAAGGGAGAGAGTTGGGTTTGGCTCCCCTGCCAGGCACCAGAGGCTGCTGCTGGGGTGCACACTGTCCCCACTCACCTGCCTGGCTCAAGCACCTGGAGGCTCCCGTTGCTCAGCACGACCTCGCGGGGAGGCAGAGGCTGCCCCGCGCTCACCTCCACGCCCTGGAAAGTTGGGGTGCTGGAAGACATGGGGAGACAGGGCTTCAGGTGTGGGGGAGACAGACGCCGGATCCCATAGGAAAAAGGAGCGTCTGTGGGACAAGGGGTGCCAAAGTGGGATGTCACAGCCCTGGAGGGCCCAGGGACAGGAGCAGCTGAAGGAGGGGACAGAACTCCCTGCTATGCAGAGGGGTGAGCAGGTGGCTCTGGGGGAACTCAGGGGGCTCCCTGCTGTTGCATTTGGGACCTGGAAAATGCCAGGTTTGACTCAGTCTGGGCTCCTGCAGTGGCTCAAACACCAGAACCCATCTTAAAAGGGACGTGCAGGGCGCTGAGCCTCCCTCCCCAGGTGAGCTGTGTTGGAGCCCTGGGCTGCTCTGGGGAGGGCAGGGCTGCAGGTAGGGGGCATGGAGGCAGAGCAGGGGCAGGGCAGGGTGCCCGTGGGCTGGGACAGAGCAGGGCACAGCACTCTGCTCTCACAGGAGCCTGCCAGGCTCCGAGCCAGCTCCTGGGTACCCACAGAGTGCTCTGCATGCTGGGACGGACTGAAACCATTAGTGCAGAGCTCAGAGTGCTTCACAGATCAGCAGAGCCCCGTCCAGAGGAGCTTTTAAGGAGGAGGGAAGGGAAAGCAGGGCAAGCAGCCAGGTACCTGCTGTAGCCCATCTGCTCACAGGCAGCTCTGGCCAGCGCCGGGGTGAAGTGGTCGTGGCACACACAGGACCAGGTGCCCGTGTGGCTCTGGAGCACCTGCAGGATGGATCTGTCTTTGGACACGCGGGCTGGAGGCAGACACAAAGTCAGCTGTGGGGCGGGGTGGCCGCAGCAGCCCGGCCCCCCGAGCTGTGTTGGCGTGTCCTGCACTCACCCCCGGCTGGTGGCCCCTCAGAGAACCACTGGGGACAGTTGGCCTCATCCTCGCCCTGCAGACAGTCCAGCTGCCCGTCACACACCTGCTTCAGCGGCACCAGCTTCAGGGGCTGCTTGCAGAACAGGTAGTGGTGGTCCAGGTAAATCTTCACTGCAGGGAGAGGGGGGCTCAGTGCCGAGCTCCAGCCCCTGGGCAGGCTCAGGGGGATCAGCGGGGAGCTGGGTCTGTGCTGGCTGAGCCGTGGCCACGGGGAAGGAGGGGCAGAGATCAGGAGCTGTACCCAGGAACCCAATGGCGACCAGGCAGGCCAGGGTGAGCACCACGGCCAGGACGAGGATCCCGACCCTCTTGAAGGACTCCGATGCCCTGGAGGATTTGGGTCTCGTGTAGGGACCTGAAACACAGAGGAGTGCGGCCCTGCATGGCTGGGCTCAGCCTGGCACCTGAAACACAGAGCAGCGTGGCCCTGCATGGCCAGGCTCAGCCTGGCACCTCTCATCCCCCCCAGCTCCCAGCCGTGTTACCTCTGCCATTGAGCCGCTCCGAGGCCGAGTCCTGCAAAGCAGAGAGGAAAACAGTCGTGAGCTGAAACTGAGAGAGCAGCTGGAAGGTAGGAGGGGCAGCTGTAGCCAGGGTGGTTGGCCCCGTGCTGAGCTCACAGCCCAGGGAGGGCAGCAGGGATGAGCAGGGACACTGCCCCAGCCTTCACCTGAGGTGACTTTAGAGCTGCCAGGAGAGGGGTGGCTTGTGCTGAGGCAACAACACCCAGCTCTGGGTCACCCAGGGTCACCTGCTGCCTTGTTCCCATAGACACCACCTGTGCAGTTCCAGTAAGTGGCTGTCAGTGGCACAGAGTTACCGTCATTAACACACCTGAGGCTTAAAAAGTCACAGGTGTTGCGAAAGAGGCTCCTTCTGGTGTGCAGAGACACCCTGAGTCAAAATACACACGCCCGCGGGGCTGTGGCACAGGGCATGTCACCACGGGGGGGTTGTGGCTCCAGCAGGGTCAGAAGGGGGTGGCACAGCCCGGGTGCTCCTGCCGGGCTGCAGGGACACCGGAGGAACCAGCCCGAGCCAGGGGAACCTGCGCTCCCAGGGCGGGGAGGGCTGTGCCGCTGCTAAGAGACGGGATAAACACAGCCGGGGCTGGAGAGGGGATGAGTCAGGCATCGATCCGCTTGAGCTGCTCAGAGTTATCTCAGAATTGTCCTCCTGTGACAGCTCCTCGTACGAGAAACCCGGGACCATGGGCGGGCAGGTGCTGTGAGCCTGTGGTGGGTGGGTGGGCTGGAGCCCCCTCGGGAGGTTCAGGTGGCACTGTCGGTGTCTGCTCCGTGTTTTCCAGCCGTGGTTGTGCCGTGCCACAGAGCGGCTGCCTGGAAAGGTGTTCCTGCTGCACTGAGCCTGCTCCCTGCCAGCCCCAGTGAGCTCTTCTCTTTTGCTGCTGCTCCTGGGCTCTGCCACCGCAGGTAAGACGAGGATTTCGCACGAGCAGAGGGAAGGGCGGTTAAACCTGGGGTGATAAACCCACAGATCCAGGTGCACGATGCAGGAGGGTTTGGGAGCCTTTGCTCCAAGAGCAGCACAGTGTGGAGATGATGGAGTTTGTCACACCAGGGGAGAGCAGAGGTCCCTGTGCCATGCCGGGCTCAGAGGCCTGGCAGAGCAGTGCGGGGGCACTGGGGCTGAGTGCCAAGGTCAGAGGAGAGGGGAGCCCTCCCTGGCCGGGTCACAGTGCCAGGGCATGCTCAGCCATGCACACACACCCTTCCAGCAGGGTTTACAGCGAGTGCCAAGCCATTATCCCTGGGCTGGCTCACAAAGGCAGCCTGGCTGCGTGAGCCAGGAGCTGTTGCCTCCCTGCCGTGTCCCTGCAGCGTGCCTGGGGCTGCTGGCATTGGGAACAAGCCGTGACCTGTGCAGGGGAGGACTGGCTCCTGCCTGGTGCCGTGTGGCCGTGTCCCAGCACGTTGGAGTCTGGCTCCTTGAGGAAATGCCAGCAGCCTTCCTCCCAAAGCCAGGCTCAGCTGGCACCCGGGCCCAGTGTGGGCAGCTTGTGCCAATTCCCCACCCCTGGACGGGCTCTGGGGTGCAGAGCCTGTTTCCTGGTGCCAGGGAGCTGCTGGGAGCAGGAGGGCAGGGTGGGAAGGAGAACCTGAGCCCTGCATCTCCCACCTCGCTGCCCTTCCTGAGGCACTGCTCTGTGGAGAAGGGAAGAGCTCCCAGAGGCTGGGCAGTTTTGTAATGCTGCCCCAACATCTGCCAGCCCAGGGCCCGTGGGGCTGGTCCTGCCTCATGCTGACCTCCTGTGTCACCTGGGCCTGGGCCGGGCACCTCCTGGATAATGGGATCCTAACGGTTCCCGTGGGAACAGGCCCGGGTTGGGATGGATCCTGCAGGGCCCACGGCAGCAGCACGGCTGGCCCTCTGTCCCCACAGGGCCCAGAGCTGTCCCCATCACATCAGACACCACCCAGAGCTGTCCCCATCTCCTCATCCCCTGCTGGGTTCCTTTCCAAGACACCAGGTCTGGTGTGAATGCACATGAGATGAGTGATTACTGGTTTTTGGGGTTTTTTTCATTTTCTTCAGTCCACGAACTTCTTCTGTTTCAAAGGGATTCAGAGCTTGGGGCTGCCTCTCCATGACTCCTCTCAAGCCCCACCATGAGCAGGAGCTGCACTGGTTAAATCCAAAGCCAGAGCAGGAGTGGAGGCACATGATTTCCTGCAGAGCTCCATGCTGCCGTGACTGATTGAGCTCCCTTGCTGCGTTCTCCTGGAGCTCTCCACGGCCCCGTGGCCATCCCAGCCCCAGCTGTGCCCGTGCCAGCCCAGGGGCCGCGCACTTCTGCAGAGCCTCTTCCCCCCTTTGAGCAGGGATCCGTGCTGGGGTGCAGGGTGTGCTGAGCTGGGCTCTGTCCCTCCTTCGGGAGCAGCTGGGACGTTCCCTCAGCCAGCCGAGCTTCTCAGGGTGATCCGATTGCGAGGGTGACTCCCCGGCTGGGGGATTTACCCGGTGGGTGTGTGCAGGCACTGCAGAGCCAGCTCCCCGCCCTGCAGGGCTGATGTGCCACTGTCCTGCTGCTGCTGCTGCTGCTGGAGGGTTTGCAGTGCCCGGCGAGCCTGGCCATACCCCTGTGCCCTCCTGGGGAAGTGCCTCCCTGCCAGGGAGGGACTGCCTGGGGTTTGGGGGTTTGGTGCCCGTGGCTCTTCCTGCACTGCAGAGTGCTGCAGGTGTGTCCCCGGGCTGAGCAGAGGCACTGGGGGCTGTGTTAGGAGGGCCTGGCTCTCCCCCAGGCCGTGCCCAGGAGGGGGATCAGACCCTTCGGGAGGTCCTGCTCCCCTTGGAATGGGGGACACTGCCTTGCTTGTCTGCTGCCTGGGCCGGGAAAGGGAAAGGCAGCCCCAGAAATGTGGGAACGAGAGCTGGGGGGCCACCCAAGCACCGTGCCCAGCCACAAAAGGGTTTGAGGAGCAGGGAAGACCCTTCCTTGGCACCCAAGCTCTGTGCACAGCCACGGAGGGGTGTGAGGAGCAGGGAAAACCCTTCCTGGGCTGCTGGGGAGCAGCAGCTCCTTGGCTCTGGGCTGCCCCATCCTCTCAGCACCGCTCCGGGCTGGGAGCACGGCCGGGCACGGGGTATTCGTGGGGCTGGTGCCCATCCCGGGGCTGGGGGCAGCGCTGCCAGAGACTCACCATGTCCGTCCAGCTCCGGCGGGGTCCTTTGCCCACGGAAACGCGGCGGCTGTGCCCGGTGCGGGCCCGGGGAGGCTGCGGCTGCCCCGCAGCCGGCCCGCGATGCTCCCGCAGCCCGTGCCCTGCGCTCCGCGCCCGCTCCGTGCCCACGCCGCGCTCGCACTGGGGCAGGACCGCCCCGGCCCTCCTTAAAACCCACAAGGGGAGTTGTGAAACAGGAATTCTGGTTTGTATTGTAATCCAACACCGGTCTATCAGCAGCACCATCACCCGCGCTAATCTCCCGAGCATCTGCACCGCAGGTGACTCACCTGCCGGGCTGCTGTCACCAAACGGCTTATCAGGAGGGAACGGACTGATTTTTCCTGCTCCTCCTGATAAGAGGATCCACGGCCACCCCGCTCTTTGTGCGGCTCTTCCGCGTTGCGCGGGGTTGTTGTCAAAGCGAGGTTCGAGTAGGTGAAGGAGGAAAGGAGGAGAGCTTGTGCTCCGGGTCACTCGGGCTGTGTGTCCCCGCCGGGGCCGGGTCACGGCTGGCAGGGCTGGGGGGTTAAGGGGAAGGCAGGGGGTGCCCGTGGGAGGTGACCCCAGGCTGCAAGGGGGGCACCATGGGGTGATCTCGGGATGGCTGAGGGCCTGTGATTATCCGGGAATAACCAAGCCCTCTGGGATGGAGCCGCTTGCCTTAGCCTGGCAGGATGGGAGGGAGGTTGAGGAGTGCAGGAGGCAGCGCCGAGGGGGTGAGGGGGCCCAGGGAGCGGGCTGGGCTCGGGGAGGCTGCTGGCTGCCCTCTGCCACTCCTGCTGGAGGTGCTGGGCGTGCAGGATGTGCCGAGCAGCTAATTACCCCATTCTCCTGTGGAAATGCAGCTAATTACCCCCTTCTCCCGTGGAAATGCAGCTTTCCCAATGGCCCTGCTGCTGCCAGCGGGACACTGCAGAGCACCCACGGCCTGCAGCTCCTCAGGGAGCTGTGCCAGCTCAGCCCTGCCAGCAGGGATCCTGCCAGCTCCCACAGCCTGGCCAGGCATGCTCCTGTGGCTCTGCAGTGAGGGACACCCTCCCCGCATTCACACTGAGCATCCAGCCCCCGCAGGGGGGTGTGGGCACCTCAGCCCTCGTGGTCCCTGCAGTGCCCAGAGGACGTGGGATGTGCAGCCAGGGATGTAGGGTCCTGTGCTGCTGTGGCAGATTTCAGCTTGAGAAATGTCTCACGGGCTGCAGCAGTGGGAGCTGGGCAGGCCTTGGGTCCCTGGTGCACCTGGCGGGTCCTGGCAGCCTCCCCAGAGCATCCCAGGGCCAGCAGTGCTGCCGTGGAAGGGAGAGCGGCCCGGGAGCCATGGCAGGAACAGCCAGTCCTCCCCTGGGGACCCGCAGGCCCTGAGACTGCAGCTGAGCTTTGCAGGTGTTGTGTCACAGCCCCAGAGCCTCTGGGGCTTTTCTTCCTGGATGCCACTGCCACCCTTCCCTGCTCCCAGAGCGGCCATGGCACAGCCTTCTGGGCATCCGGCTCTGCTGGGGTCGGGCAGAGGGCAGGCTGGGCTGGCCAGGGCTGAGTGACCGTCCCTGAGCCCCACGGACACACCCCCATCCCATCCCATCCCATCCCATCCCCCCCCCTCCCCCCCCCATCCCCCCTCCCACCCTCCCATCCCATCCCATCCCATCCCATCCCATCCCATCCCATCCCTGTTCTCTCCAAGGCAAGGAGCAATCCCGCCCAGTTCCCCGCTGTTAAGGGTCACAGCTTGTCACTTTTCCCTGCAGCCACTTTTGTCGCTTTTCCCTGCAGCCACAGGAGGTGGTTTTCCCTCTTTCTACAAACAGGAGCCGATTCCTAAGAGATGCTCTGGTTTGGGACTTGGAGATGATCAAGTAGAGCTGTAAGTGCCTCATTCTGGGATGTGTCTGACTGGGGGCAGCTGCTGAGGGTCCCCTCCGTCCTTCCCTGTCCCCTGGGTGCTGCCTGAGCCCCAGCCTGGTTCTGCATGGGCCTCTGCCCCTTCCTGCCTGCTGGGAGGTGGCAATCGGAGGACACAGCCACTCGGGCACATTGCCAGAGCGGGGCACACCTGTGTCCAGGCTGTCTGTGCCCCTCGGGCTGGGCACACCTGTGTCTGGGCTGTCCCTGCCCCTCGGGCTCCCAGTGCTCCCAGTTCAGCCTCTTGCAGCAGCGGCAGGGCAGAGCTGCCCACGCAGGCGGGCTGGGCACGGCCATGTGCCCTCGGTCGTGTCTCTTGCAGCTCCTCTGCTTTCTCCCTGAGAACCAGTCGGACCAGTGGGCCAGGACTGGAGCCCAGCCTCGCTGCAGGGAGGCTGCCCTGTCACCAGGGGACAGGCAGGACGTGCCAGGCTCCAGCACAGACAGGGCTCAGCAGCAGCTCCAGGCCGGGATAACCGAGAGCAGCTCCTGTGGCACAGGACATGGACCCCCACACAGGTGAGCGAGCGGCCTTTGCCCCCCTCAGGGGGCACAGGTGGGGTATTCATGGCACGGGCAGTGCTCTGCTGACCTTCGTCCCTGCTCTCACTGCTGGGTGCTGTGCCCGAGCAGCACTGCTCAGAGCCATGCCCCGGGATGTGGGCACCTCTGCTGCCGAGGGCGCCAGGGCAGGGACGCCTCCCACACCGGGCACGGGGCAGGGCCCGGGCACGCCGCCGTCACCCTCCCACGGGCCGTGGGCGTGGGGACGGGGCAGTTTCGGCAGCCGGCTGATTCAGGGAGGCTGTTGCAGCACGTTCCTCCGGCCCCGCGGCTCCCGCCGTGACTCAGGGCTGCCGCGGCTCCCCGACCTCGCCTTCTCCGGGGGTCCCGGGGCTGCCGCGGCTCCCTGACCTCGCCCTCTCGGGGGTCCCGGGGTTCCCTGACCTCGCCCCGTCCGGGGGTCCCTGACCTCGCCCTCTCGGGGGTCCCGGGGCTCCCTGACCTCGCCTTTTCCGGGGGTCCCGATGCTGCCGCTCGCTCCTGCCCCAGCAGAAGCATCGGCCACCCACAGATGCTGAGCCCTGCCAGGAGGGCCGGCTGGAAGGGAAAGGAAGGGCGGGGCAGGTCCTGCTCCTCCCCGCGAGCCCGGGGAGCCGTGGCCGGCGCTCTGCGGCTGTTTGTCCGTCCCGCCAGGTGGAGCGGGTGCTGCGAGCTGCAGGACGCGCCGGGGCCGTGCTCGCTGTGTAAACACCGCGACCACAGGGGAAATGTTCTCACTGGGCTGGCATCTGCCTAAATTTAGCCGCTCTTAGGTCATCCCTTTCCGCTGTCTCCTCGGTGCCGCATCGATTCCCGTCCCTGTGCCCTCCTGGCCGTGCTGCGAGGCAGTGCCCAAAACCCCTGTGCCCTCCTGGCCGTGCCCAAACCCCCTGTGCCCTCCTGGCACAGCCCAAACCCCCTGTGCCCTCCTGGCCGTGCCCAAACCCCCTGTGCCCTCCTGGCACAGCCCAGCAGAGCTGTCCGCGCAGGAATCGCGGCTCTGCCCGGCCCCTCGGTGTCCTGGCAGCCCCGGGAGCGTTGATCGGTGCTGGATTTTGCCGGAGCCGCTGTCGGGGGCAGGGATGGGGCGGCGCGGAGCCCGCACGGGTCCCGCACAGCCCCGGCCGTGTCTGTCCCAGCCCGGCGCTGGCGGAGCCGCTGCTGGTCCTGACAGAAGCATCCTCTAGAGGGAACTGCCAGCCCAGGAATGGCTCCAGCGCCACCAGGAAAGGAGCAGCACCCCACAAGCGGGACCAGCGGCGGGGATACGGCTTGGTCAGGGTGGCCACCTCCTCTCCCCGTGACCGTCCCACCTGGGGACAGCGGGGGTCTCCGTCATGGGGCTCTGGGGACAGCAGAAATCGCTGTGCCACGGTCCTGGCAGCCCTGCAGTGGGGACAGCACACGCTGGAGGGTTGTACCCCCTCTCCCGGCTGTCCTGTGCCCTGCAGGGGACAATGGGGACCCGCAGCCTCCCAGAGCTCTGTCTGCAGAGCCCCTCCTGCCTCTGCTTTCCAGAACAAGAGCCCGTCAGGGTGATCGGCGTTGTCTTGGGCATCGGGCTGGCCCTGCTGATCCTGGCCAGCTTTGGCTACACCTTCATCCGCTGGTACCGGCGGGGCCGCTGCCAGCGCCGTGAGTGGGACAGGGGACAGGGCAGGGGACAGGGGGATGGGGGGACAGAGCAGGGGACAGGGGACAGGGCAGGGGACAGGGGGATGGGGGGACAGAGCAGGGGACAGGGGGACGGGGCAGGGCAGGGGACAGGGGGACAGGGCACAGGGCTCAGGGCCAAGCTGGGGGCACCCTGAGGTGAGGAGGAGGATGCACAGCGATGTCCTGCTGGTTGTCCTGCCTGTCCCCACCCTGCCACTCACAGCAAAGCAAAGGTGGGTTCACAGCAGCACACGGCTCTGACTCCTCTCCCTCCTCTTCCTCGCGCCTCCCCAGGGCCTGACTTTGTCTTCAGCCTCTACCACTCGCGGTGAGTGACGCCATGGGGGGAGCAGGGTCCCCTTGAGCAGTGCCAAGGTGTCACAGCCCCTCCCCAGCCCGTCCTGCTGCTGGCAGGGGCTGCAGGAGGATGGGTCTGCTGCTCGATGACGCCTGTGCTGTCCCTGCAGTGGGCTGGGCTCAGTGGCACTGGAGCTGGTGCCACCCTTCAGCATCAGCGGCTCGCTGGGCACCTCGGGCAGTGGCTACGAGCCCTTCCACAACCAGAGGCCGTGAGGGGAGAGCTGGGCTGCTGAGCAGGTAGGAAGGACATCCCCTTGTCCCTCCCAAAGCCTCCGTGCTGCCCTTGCAGCCCCTGGGCATCGCAACAGTCCTCAGCACAGCCCAAGGTTTTTCCAGCAAAATCCTGCCTGTGGCTCTGGGGTTCAGAGGCTTTCCCTGAGCTCTGGGTTTGATTTCTCCCCACACAGGCTTTGGTTTGTGCTTCCTCTCCTGCTGTCCCCGGCACGGGATGTGTGGCCAGGCACAGAGGATGGGGCTGGAGCCCGGGTGCTCCTGTAGAGCTTCCCCTCTCTGCCTCTTACTCACAGCCCAGCACCAACAGAAAAAGCAACCAAAACTGCCCGGGGGGAATTCCTCCGTTTTCACTTCTGTAAGAAACAGCCCCTGAATTCATTGGAATTGAAATGGCCACGGTGCAGTTTCTGTTGCTGAAAAATCTTCCCAGGATCACAGAGTCCTTGGGGCTGGAAGGGACTTCTGGAGACCACCTGTGGAAGTTTCTTGTTTAATAGTAATAAAAGTTATGGAAGTTTAATAGTGATAAAATGGTTATAAAAATAGTAATACAATTAGAGTAATAATAATTTGGACAATTTGAATTAGGACAATATGAGACAACAAATACAAAGAGTTACGGATGTCAGGGTATCTTTTTCTGGGCAGCACGAGCCCGAAAAAGGACCCACATTAACAGAGGATTAACGCTTAAAAACAATGACCTATTACATATTCAGACACCTCAGAAATGATGCATAAATTCCATTCAAACACAGGATTCTGTCTGGTCATCGCCTTCGAGGCGGGAAGAAGTTCATTTCTTTTGATAATGGGGCAATAAATTCTTTTTCTCAGAAATACTTAGGTGTTCAGTGGCCGGCTGGGAAGTCGCGTATAGACCCGGTGGTGGTGGAAGTGGCGTAACAGAGGGCGGGCTGGACGCGTGGCGGGCATGCGGGCGACCGGGGCGGGAGTGGGGGAGCAGAGCCGGCCGCGGGGCGGGCGGGCAGTGCGGGCGGGGCGGCCCGTGTTAGAGCTCAACCACCGCCCTGGAAGCAAGGACCAGCTCCGCGGCAGCCATATCCCGGCGGGAGATACTATCAAAGAGCTTGCTTCCCACTGTGTTGCAAAGTTATATTTACAACCGTGCTGCTTTACGGCACCTTTTACGATAGTCGTGCTTTCTGACACCTTTTATGAGCGTCGCGCTTCACAACACCTTTTACGACAACCACACTTTACGGCACCTTTACGACAGTCGCGCTTTACGGCACCTTTTACGACACTCGCGTTTTACGGCAGCTTTTACGACAGTCGCACTTTACGACAACTTTTGCGCCAGTCGTGCTTTATGACAGTCACGCTTTACGACACATTTTGCGACAGTCGCGCTTTACGGCGCTTCCTTTTATGGACCTTTTACAGCACTTTACGGCACTTTACAGCACTTTACAGTTTTTACTTTGTTTTTCATTTATTTTTAACTATTTTTTTAATTTTAAGTTATTTTTTATTTAATTTTTATTTTCAATTTTTCTATTTTTAAAGCTTTTTATTTTGTTTGGTGCTGCCCAGACCAGCTCAAGCCAGTGATTGTGGGGGTGTTTGAGGGTCCCCAGGACGAGGGGAGAGCTGAGAATCTTGACTCCCCCTTTCAAAAGGCTGATTTATTATTTTATGATCTCTATTATATTAAAAGAAAATGTGGTATTAGAACTATACTAAAAGAGCAAGGAGACATCAGAAAGCTGGAAAGGAATGAATAATAAAAATCTGGGACTGCTCACAGCCCAGACACAGCTGGACCATGATTGGTCACCAAGTAGAAACAACGCACAGGAGACCAGTCCAAGATGCCCCTGTTGCTGAACCATCTCCAGCCCACACTCCACAGCCAGCAGGTCGTTATTGGTTCCATTTCTGTTCTGAGGCTCCTCAGGAGAAAAATCCCAGTGAAAAGGATTTTCATCACACAGTGTGCCCCCAGCCTGTCATGCTTGAAAGGACCCTTAAAAAACCCAATCAATTCTCTTCTCTGTCCTTCATCCTCTGTCCTGCCCTTCTCCCTGTCCTGCTCTTCTCTGTCCGTCTCTCTGCCCTGCCCTGCTCTATCCTGAATTCTCTGTCCTGCATTCTCTGTCTTGCATTCTGGCCTTGGGACCATTTCTTTACAAGTTTCTCTCAGAGGAAAAACAAAGCAAAACTCACGAGAGCCACGTGGTTGTGTGTAGGGAAGCCAGTGAGGACAGAGTGGGATTTCCAGGGAGTCAGAGGGACCAGCTGTGCTCTCGGCCATCGAAACTGAACCCTGTGGTCTGTGGCATTCTCCTGGCTGAAAAGAGACCTCTGCCTGCTCAGGGGAAGGGGAAATGCCAGCTCCTGGGGGCTGGGAGCCCTCCGTGGTGAGCAGGACCCAGCAGAGCCCTGCATGACACAGGATCCGGCCGTGGGGCCCGACGTCAGCAGCGTTTAAAAGAAAAACAAAAAAAAAGCCACGCTTTTGATGACTGTGTTTTCCAGAGGAAGTTGAAAAAATAAAAAGAGAGCAAAAAGCTCCAACCCCCAAAATACACAGAGGCAGAAGAGATGGGGCCAGGGGAGGGGCAGGAGGAGGCTCCCAGTGCCCTCCACATCCCTGTGGGATGCAGGGATGGAGCTCACGTGTGAGCAGCACCATGTGAGGTGTAAGAGAAGGAAACACAGCAAGGATCAGCCCCCTCCTGCCTGCGCTGGAAAAGCTGAAAAGAAACCCAAAAACCCTTCACCTGAAAACCACGTTCCCCGAGGAGGGTTTCCACCAGCAGTTTTACTTCCCACCCTGAAGGTTCCTGGAAATGACTCTTGGAAAAACTTCCCTGAGACCTGGAGGGCGACCCAGGGGGAGCTGCTGGTGAGCTCACCCTGTTTCCACTCTGATGATGGCTGTTCACAGAATCGATTTGTTTGGAAAAGACCTCTGAGATCATGGAGCCCAGCCTATGACCAAGCACCACGTTGCTGAGCAGAGCCCTGACTCTTGTCTTTCCTCCACCCCTGCGTTTGATTTGTCCTCCTGTCCTTCCCTGGGGGTGTCCCATGGGATGTGCATCCCTGTGGGATCACTGGGAGCAGCCCAGCTCCTTTTCCCTGCTGCTCCTCTGGTGATTGCCCCCAGGAAGAACCACCCAGGGGCTCAGGTGTGTGAGGAGCTCCTGGAGAGCTGGCTCAGTTCTCCTTTGTCCCAGTTGTGATGTAGAAATGCTCCTCCCCACATGAGGCAAAGGCACATTGCCTCTTGCTGACGGGGAACATCCAAATCTGGAAACAGACAGCTCAGCTTGGCCTTAGGAGAGGATGAACAGGCAAATGGACCAAATGAATAACACATCCTTCCTGTATTTACAAATGAAATGCAATAAATAGTGTCTGTATCCGAGAGTGGCAGAACACAGACCATAGTGTGGGTAGGACTGCCCTGGCTCATGCTGGGCCTGTAGGTGCATCCCAGGTCCTGCCCTGGGCTCCCCCAAGGGTCTCTGTAGGGTCAGGAAAGGCTCTCGGTCCATCCATGGGGTCAAGCAGGGCAGGAGCCCCGTGCTGCCAGCAGCAGGGTGCTGATGTCAGCCTGACTGTGCCCTCAGTCTCTGTGTTGTGAAAGGCTGGGATGGCACCAGGAGAGGGGACGTCAGCCCAGCTGGCCCAGGGAAGGGGGAAGTGGAAGCACAGGACCGGCCCAGGCCCCCAGGGTGGCCCTGCAGCCCCTGCTGGCAAGGCAGAGGTGCCCTGGGGTGTACCTTGGTGTCCCAAGGAGGTGGGGATGAGCCCCCCCAGCACAGCCCATCCCTGTGCCCCGTTAGCTGGGGAGGCTCCAGGGCTGCCCACAGCAGGGCTGGGGCAAAGCCGCCCCAGCAGGGGCTGAGCTGGTGCTGCTGTGCCGCGGCTGGGCTGGCACCATGCACATCCAGGGTCAGGAGTAGCTTATCCAGTGGCAGACGAGGTAGTTGGGTCAGAGCCCAGGCTGGTGGCCCCACGGGACAGGTCACAGGCGGCTGTCCTTGCTGTCCCCCCCGAGCTGGCCCAGGGGCTGGGTGGGCAGCGGGATCCAGCTGGAGCCGAGGCTGGGCACGAGGGGCGGCACCCCCGGGAAGGCAGTGTTGTTGAAGATGTGCAGGTCGAAGGGAGTTTTGAGATCAGGGCTGGCTTTGGAGGCCAGTGGAGCCCCTGGGGCTGCCCAGTTCAGCAGGGTGGGCGCTTGGGGCCCCACCTGGCTGGGGAAGCTGCAGGCAGGAGCTCCCCAGGGAGCGAGGGGCTGTGTGAGGGGATGCTCGGGGTTGGACTGCTTCAGATACCCCTTGGACACAGCCAGCTCGCAGCACTCTATGTCCAGCATGGTGTCGGTGCTGCCCAGGCCCTGCAGGGACCCTGCACAGCCCGGGAGGGGCTCTCCCTGCCCCAGGCCCCTCTCTGGCTCCACGGTGCCCTTGGACTGCTGCAGGTACCCCCGGAACTGCACTTCTGCCTGGCCAGGGGCAGGGCCCAGCCCTGGGCTGGTGTTGGCACTGCCAGAGGAGCAGCCAGCAGCAGGGCGGGGGCTCCCCAAGCCCACCCCACTGTCCTCAGCCCTGGGCAGCTGCTGCCTGTAGCCCTGGGGCCCGAGGGCCAAGGAGCAGCTCAGGGAGGAGGAGGAGGAGGAGGAGGAGGAGGGGATGTGCAGGCAGATGCCGCTGTCGGTGCTGGTGCCGCTGCTGTCTCTGCTCCCCGTGGGTCCCGGCTGGTCCTTGGGCCATGCTGGCAGCTTCCAGCCCTGCTGCAGGGGCTGCTGGGCTGCGCTGGTGCTGCTGCCAGGGCTGCTGCCCAGCTGGGGCTCCTGCTGGCACAGGAAGAGCTGCTGGACGGGGTCTGCATCCAGGCTGCCCGAGGATGGCGGCTCGTGCTCCACCCAGAGCGAGCTCTGCTTCATGAAGGACTTCTGGGAGGGAGAGGAAGAGGGGAGTGAGCTGTGCTTCATCCCTGGTGGGTGCCTGCCTCTCCCAGCCCTCCCCGAGCCTGCACCCCTGCTCTGGCCCCAAAGGCACCGTCCCTGCCTTACCAGGGCAGACGGTGTCCTCACAGGTCTCCTGATGTAGGTACATGCCAGCAGAGCCCCCAGGAGCCCCAGCAAGGACAGGGTGATGAAGAAGGAGCTGAGGATGGTCGGGAGGAGCTCTGCACTCCCTGCAAGAGAGGACGTGACCAGGTGAGGGGGGAGAGGGGATTCCTCAGTGCACACAGCACCCAGAGGCTGCCCTGGTGTGGATCCCCACACTGCCAGGGCCAGGAGGCTGGGGAGGGGTCAGCACCCCGTGGTTCCCCCCTCCCTGGGTGTCACTTACTGTCCCTGGGGCCGGTGGTGACACACTGCTCAGCAGAGCGCGTGCTGGGGATGGGCATGTTGGCCAGGCTGGGCTCCACGCTCAGGCAGTACTCTGTGAGCCAGAACAGCTCCCTGATGGTGAACTCCGTGCTGTTCTTCACCACCGTGATCTGCAACAAACAGCAGGGGCTGGAACCCGGGAGCCTCCAGCTCCTGCTTCCCTCCCTCCTCCTCTGGTGTGCCCTGGGAAAGTCCCCAGGGTGTGTTGTGATAATGATGACAGCAGCTAGATCCAAAATTCCCCCAAGAGCTGGAAAACTCTGCCATAAAACACGCAGAGAAGCCTCTCTGTGGCTGTGAGAAAGCTCGGCATTTACTCCTGCGGACAGCCCTGCTTTAACAGTCTGTTTTTCCACTTGAGCAGCACGGTGTGGGACAGATGGGGACAGCAGGGGAACAGCCACTCGTCTCACCGTGTGGTTGTCCCGTGTCCTCCGGAGGTGCACGTGGTAGCGGGTCATTTCCCTCCGCAGCTCGCTGTACTCGGGGCTGGCGCTCCCGGGGCGCAGCAGCAGCCGCAGCCGCACCTGGATGGAGTTGCCCAGCACGGAGAGGCTCTGCCCCGCCAGGCGCGGGCCAGCTGCAAGCAGAGCAGTCACAAGGGCAGGTCAGGGCCGTTTCCTGTTCACAGCTCAGCCCCTGCAGCACCACACTGAGCCGGGACCGTCCCACCCGCCCTGGGGCTGCCCCATCCCCCTGCGCAGCCCGCCTGCCCTCCAGGAAGGTGTGGAGGGAAATATCCCAGCTCCCGTTCATCCCTTGGCACCCTGACCCCCCCAGCCCCAGCACAGGCTGGAGACAGAGCCCAAGGCACCTTGCTGTGGGGAGAAGCCTCCAGTCTTTTTCCAGGAGGACGTGAGGTTCTCTGCCACGGTCCTGACCCGCGCGTGGTAGCGCTGCTCCGGGTCCAGGGTGTAGTGGGTGAGGTCACAGGAGAGCTCCGTGGTGTTCCAGCACTCTGGGATGCCTGTCCAGTTCATGCCTATGCCATAGCTGTGGGGAGAAGCACCGGGGGTGAGCAGAGAGCTGGAGCAGGCGCAGGGCAGGGCAGGGCCCCGTTGTTGTTACTCCCCCTCGCTGTTACTCACATGACGTACTCCACGTCGTAGCGGGCGTCGCTGGGGCAGCCGCGCCCCGGCTCCCACTGCAGCAGGTGCCAGCCCGTCTCCGTGGTGATGCGCACGGAGCGGGGCTTGGCCAGCTTCTTACCTGTGGGGCACACCTGGGCTCAGGTGGGGCTGCACAGCCCTGCCCCACCTCAGCCCCCAGGAGCCTTGGGACGGCCTCGGGCAGGATCCCCATGATGGGTGACGTGACAGCGCTGACCACCCCAAAGGTTTCTCTTTCCAGGTTCCAGGATTTGCTCAGCCCCCTCTTCTCCTTCCTCTTTCTTTTTTGGGACAGGACAGCTGGGGTTTCTTGGTGCTTCTCAGCCCCAGGAAAGGAGCTGCATTTGCATCCCCCATCCCCTGCCGTTCGCCACCAGCTCTGTTTGGACTCGGCTTTCCTGTTTTGCTCATCTGCTGCCTGGGTGAAACCAGACTTTTTCACACCTCCTGCCTGATCTCTGTGTTGTCACCTGGCAGAAAAGCCCCGCTGATGACATCTGACACTTTTCCCTTGCAGGTGTCCCTGGCAGCTGCTGCCTGATGGCAAATCCCAGCCCAGCGCTGTCCCCAGTGACCATGGCTCATCATGGGGACAATGGGGACATGGGGACATGGGGACCAGTGGGGACAAGCCAGGCTGGTGCTCCTGGCTGAGCCCTGGGGCTCCCAACCAGCAGTGAAAGGCAAGCAGTGAGCAGGGAGCCCTGGCCATGCCCTGCTCCAAGCGCTGATCTGAGCGCTGAGCACCCAGCAAAGCTGTCCGGGCTGTGCCTCCAACCCTATCCCCATCCCACGGATCCCGCCCGGAGCTGTGAGGCTCAGCCCCGGCCAGCAGGGCGATGCAAACCGGCAGGACGGACTCACCGTGGGTGAGGCAGGCGAGGAGCAGCGCCAGGCTGAGCGCCAGGGCGGTGGCAGAGGGGACCATGGCCGCTCAGCATCCTCCGCGGCAGCAGGGCAGAGCGGGGCCGGGCTGTGCCCCGGCGGCAGCCGAGCGCTCGTTTTTCCCCCAGGGGCCGGCTCAGTGACGTCTCCGAGGCGTCAGGAAAGTCACCGAGCAGCCACTTCCACTTCTCTTTGCTGTCCACCCACTCACCCCCACCCTCAGCCTGGGCTGGGCTTTCCGACAGAGCAGGAGAGGAACAGTTCTGGGGCTTTTCTGAGCAAAGCTGGGCTCTGCTGAGAAAGGAGAGTACGAGTAAGGGATGTCTCTGCCTTTGCTGCTTTGTTGTGAAGTGAGATGTTAAAAGCACAGCGCAGGTGAGGGTTAGCACCGAGGGTGACCTGGCACAGGGGTTCTCCTGGGCACAGCACCGTGTCCTGTCCTGCCAGCTGCTGAATCCAGCCAGGTTCCAACTGTCCTGCGGCCCCAGGAGGGGGTTCTGGCTTTCCCTTCCTTTGGGCTCAGCCTGCAATTCCCCTTTCTCCATTTCTGGGGCTGAGTGAGACCCTCTGGGCTGTCCTGTGTCCTGCAAACAGCCTCACACAGGGGTGACATTGGAAATCCCGTGTGACACAGGGGCTGCCACTGTCCCCAGGGCTCCGGTAGCCCCCCAGGTATGTCTGTGATCCCATGGCTGCGGGGTCTGGCCCCACAGGGATGTCCTGCCTCTCTGCTGGTGCTGGGACCCAAATCACCAGCCAGCACACTGAGTGTGAGTGCTCTGCTTTGCCTCAGAGCTTGCTTGAGGGCTTTCCTGGGGCCCTCATGTGTTGGAGAGAGATTTTCCTCAACAAGAGGAATTTCCCACTGGGGAATTCGTGGAAAGAACACAGACAAAAAGAGCAAGAGAAACCAAAAGTACTGTGGACACAGTCAGAGAGCATCATGGTGAGCACAGACATGCAGGCTCCCCTTGGAAGAACCATCTTAAAGGCTGAAGCGAGAGATTCCTCCTGTTGTCCCTGACTTATCCTTCCTGACAAAGGCCAAGAGCTGCCAAAACTCACAGCCTGGCTGGAGCACCAGCAGCAGATCCCCTCCCTGCCCTGGCTTATCCCCATCCAGGGCAGACCAGCTGATGTCCTGCCACTCTGCTCCTGGCCCCCAAAGGCCCAGGCTGTGTTTTGTGCAAGTCATGGCAACGAGAAGCAACGGGACCCAAAGGCAGGAAAGTGGGAGTTCTGTGCAAAAGCCACAGTGGGGCTGGCGGGTGAGGTGGTTCAGAGAACTGGGAGAAGTGGTTGGCAATTTAGAGGAAAGTGAAAGAGGCTGAGGAGGAACGAGAGTTCTGCAGAATGTTTGGATGATATTGTATCGGGGGTGCAGAAGATATTTTCCCTGCTGATGTAGGGGAGAGAAAATGCATCTGAGTCCATCTTATCAGAAGGTTAATTAATTACTTCATTATACTATATTATTTTATATTAGATATATTATACTATAGACTTTATTATATATATTATACTATATGCTTTATTATATATATATTATATATATATTATACCATATACTTTATTATACTATATTACACTATGTTACATTACATCTAAACTGAATCTCTCAAGACTCAACTGCCCAGAATCTCGTGACTGTCCTGACAGTCCCAACACACACACACACCTGGTCCTGACAGGCCAAGGAAACACAGCTCCATCACTCTGGGTAAACAATCTCCATATTGCACTCTGCTTTTGCACAAACACGGGCACAGCAAATGATAAGAATTGTTTTTCCTTTCTCTGAGTTTCAGAGAATGTGAAACCCAGAAATATTCTTGGGAAGAACTGTGCCTTGCTTCTCTCTGTGAAATGTGGCGACAGAGGGGGCTTGGGCTGGAGCCTGAGCTCTGCAGGGAGGGCAGAGCTCTCCAGGTGCCACAGGAGAGGCTGCTGAGGGCACACTGAGAGCTGGGCTGATGTGGCTGACCCTGAAATGCCTCCCTGAGGACGCAGCACGGAGAAACCCAGCCCAGGAGCACCTGGGGCTGCGCATTTCCCTCCCTGCTCTCCCTCAGGAAGCTTCCCCAGGGTGCCAGCAGGGCCAGGCAGGCGAGGCTACAGGGGCAGGGCAGGGATGGGCCCGGAGGGCTGGTTCTGCACAGCCCTGCCGCAGGACAGAGCAGGGCACAGGGATCCTCAGCCCAATTCCCTGGAGCCCAGAGGCTGGAGCAGCTCTCCTGGGCCGGTGGAGCCGGCTCTGGCTGTGTGTTTCAGCTCCTCTTTCATGGCTGGGAGGGCAGGAGGGTGCAGGGAGGGCTCACAGCAGCAGGAAAGGTGAGGATTTCAGCCGGGAGCTGTGTGCACGCTGACATTTACCGTCAGGCTGCTGAGGTCAAGGCACACACGCTGTTCCCTGGAACTTGCTCTCTGCAGGTGGCTTTGTAGCAGGCAATGAGCAATTCCTGGAGCTGTTTTAGAGAATCCCTTTATGAACTGGACACAGCAGCTCAGGAGGGCACAGCTGGCTCAGGGCTGCCTGGGGGTGCAGCTCTGTGCTTGGCCACCTTGGCACTCAGCAGGCACAGCCTGCAGAGGCACAGAAAGCAAACAAAAACCCCAAAAACCACTCCTGGCTGTGAAAACTACAGAGGAGTGTGCTGTGTGGTGAGGGCTGGCTCAGAACCCCTCTGTGAGCCAGGAACAGGAGGGGTCAGAGGGACCCAGCCCAAAGTTTCCAGCCTCAAAAGGAGCTTTGCACCAGGGCTCCCCCAAGCCTGGACATCCCCGCTTGTCTCCTGCCCTTCTGACGAGCAGGTGTGGGTGGGGAGCTGGATGAACAAGGGATTTACACTAAGAATGATGCCAGGAGAAACCTGTGGCACTGAGGGTCATGATGAAGGGTGAAGCTGGGCCTTTCTCCTTTAATCCGGGAGTTTTCACCTGTTCCTACCTGAGTCCTTGGTTAGGCAGAGCATCCCCAGGCTGTGCCTGCAGGGCAGGCAGGAGGCTGTGCTGGCTCCTGGAAGAAGCATCTCTCCATCAGCAAAGGAATTTAAAGTCCTCTAGGGGAACCTGAAGGAAACGACACTTCATTTCCTTTGGGACAGGGAATTCCTGACTTCTGGCTCACAGCAGCGAGGCTCTCCTGGCTGGCCATGGCTGTGCATCCCTTGCCCTGCGCTGGGCCGGGCAGGAGAGCCGCGGGTGGGTGAGTGAGTGAGTGGGGGCACAGAGGGGAGCCAGGGGAGCAGCGGGGAGCCCCGGGACGCTGCTGTTCCCTGGGGCCGGCTCTGCCCCGCTCGCAGGGCCCCCCGGCCGGCCGGCAGAGCGCAGGTGTTTTGGAGCTGTTGGGAAACCGGCCGCGCCGGGGCCGGGCGGCAGGTCCGACAGGTTTGCTGCGCGGCTGGCGCTGACGTACGAGCCCGCTCGCCAAACACCTCCTGGGCCGGCCCCGCCGAGCTGGCCCTGCTCGGCACCGCGCTGCTGGCATGGCCGAGCCGCGGCTCTGAGCCCAGCCCAGCCCCGAGCCCGGCCCATGGACGGCAAAACCTCGCCGGTAAGTGCGGGAGCTCCGCGCTCCGCGGACCCGCTCCCCTCGGGCTCTGGGGGAGGGACCGGGCTCTCTCCTGCCCTCCAGGCGCTCCTCACGGCAGCCGGAGGGAGAAGGAGCCGGAGGAGCTGCCTGAGGAGCCGCTGCCTCCGGCACCCCTCGCAGGGAGGGCCGCAGCATCCCTGGTGATGGCAGAGGTGTCGTGTCGAGGCTCCCGGGTGCTTTGCCGCACTGAGCTGTGAGCTGAGGGGACCAGCTGGTGCTGCCACAGGGATCTGGTGCCCCTTGGCACGTTCCTGAGCCCTCTGGCTCAGTTTCCAGCGGCGCTGCGCTGGTGGGCACAGCCCCGCTGCTCCCCTCGCCTGCTCTCCAGGCAGTTTTCCCTGCGCCCTTTTGGGCTGGGCTGGCTGGGACCTGCTCAGCGCTGGATGTGGGGCTCTGCTGAGCATCCTGTCATGAGGAAAACATCCATCCCGGCCGGGCACCGGGCGAGGCAGTGAGTAATTACCGTGCCGAGCAGCGCCGGGTGCCAGCGACATCCGGGACAGAGGTGGCGGTGACAGCGTATGTGGGGCTGCAGGGGGGGAGAGCCAGCTCTGACAGCGTCCCCTTGCTGCCCCTCGGCCTGGGGGCAGCCAGGAGGGGCACAGCGGGTTTGTTCTGGGTGTTGGCTGGCTCTGGGGAGATGCAGAGTGGTCCCAGCTCTGGGTGGCATCACTGCATCCTGGTGATGGTGGGGCAGGAGCTGGCATGGCCACACGCAGAGACAATTGCCCAATACTGGACAGCCCCAGTGGGGCACCTTGGCACTGTCACCTGGGTTAAATGGGCCATCAGGAGCGCCAGGAGCCACCCTTGGCTCTGCAATGGCAGCAGGGTCTCTCTGTCTTTCCAGGCCTCTGTTTGCCTCTCTGTGAAGTGAGGTGAGCAGTGGTTACTCTGCCCCTGGAACATTCCGGGTGTGTGCCCAAAGGGTGCCCACAGTGGCACAGGATGAGCTGTCCCTGGCCAATAAACAGTCACACACCTGCACTTGCAGAGTGACAGTGCCTGGCTCTGGCATTTCACTGTGCTGTGTGTGGCAGGGCCCTGGCAGTGCCCTCTCCCCCTGTTCTGGTGCTGGGCTCTGTCCCCTCCCAGGCTGGCCCCACTCAGCAGTGGCACTTGAGCAGGATGCTGTCACCCAGAGGGATTTGGGCTCTCTAGGCTGGGGACACCTCTGTCCCTGGTGGGGACAATGTCCCTGTTGTGCGCTGGCTGAGCTGCTCTGAGCAGACAATGGGCGCTTCACACCAGGGGAAGGAGCTCCCAGACTGGGCACTGGAGCTTTGCTGAGGGCAGGCTCAGCTGGGGAGGAGGATCTGAGTTCATTGAAGCCAGGCTGCCTCTTTCCCTCTCTCCCCTCTTGATGCTCGGGGTTTTGGGGAGCTCTGTGTCCTGCTGCTCCCCCAGGACACGGCTGGGCCCTGGCTCTGGTTACAACACCCAGGTGTTCCCTGGCTTCCGCTTGCCCTCCCACTCCGAAACTGTGGCTGCCTGCTGGCTGCTTTCCCTGGAGCCTCCAGCGCAGCCTGGATCACCTTTCCCCTGCTCATTGGCCGTGGGTTTGGGGGCCTTCCCTCCATGGCAGGGCATGGAGCTGCAGCTCAGTGCCCAGCTCAGGGTGCAAAGGGGACGGACAGAGCTGCTGCCCTTGGTTTGGGGGCCTTGCTCCAAGCCTCAGAGCAGGGATGGGGTGTGAGGTGCTATTTGCACTCCTGACAGAAAGGGTAACACAGAAAAGGTGACAGAGCTCTTACCACGGGTGAGCAAAGCGGGCCAGGAGTCCCTGAGTGTCCCCAGGGTCCCTCCTGGCTGTCCTGTGGATGCCAGCCCTCTGTGCCAGGCAGGGGCTGCCCATGCCCCCCTCCCCACGGCTGCCTGGGCACGGATCACCCCTGTGGATGGATCATCCTGGGCACAGATCACCCCTGTGGAAGGATCATCCTGGGCACGGATCACCCCTGTGCATGGATCATCCTGGGCACGGATCACCCCTGTGCATGGATCATCCTGGGCACGGATCACCCCTGTGCATGGATCATCCTGGGCACGGATCACCCCTGTGGCTGCTGCAGCACCTGCAGAGCTGTGGGGAAAGGGCTGAAACCGCAGCGGCGCCTGTGATCCGGGCTGGGCTTTGCCTCTGACTTTTACTCAAAAGCCAGCGAGGGATGAGTAAAGGTTTGTGGGCAGGAGCCGGCGCTCGCTCGCTCGCCGGGGTCACGCGCTCTCCCCAGCAGGAACATCTCTGCCAAACCACCGCTGTTTTCCCTGCTGCAGTGGCCCCACACTGCTCACCGTGGTAATGGCCCTGCTACCCTTCCTGGCAGCCCACAGAATTATTTAGACTTAAAATTTTTGAGGAAATAAGCAGCTGGGAGTTCACCTGAGTGTAAGAAAGGGCATGTGCTTCCTGCTGAGGAGCGCTCAGAGCAGTGTGACCTGTGGCACGTTTCGGTGTTAATTTGATGTGTTTGCACACTGCAGGTGGGAGTGCTGTGGCATCCAGCACTGCTGGCTCCCTGGGGAAGCTGGGCTGTGTTTTCTGCGTGTGGTGGAGAGGTTTGTCCCTTGGAGGATTGCAGTGCTGCTAGAGCAAAGGGTTACAGCTGCTGCAGGGTGAGACGTGACACACCAGACGTGGGGATAGCACACGAATGCCAGGGGAAAAGGGTATTCACAAAAACCTCATTTTGACGCAGGCAGGAGAGATCCTTTTCCCAGGAAGGGTTCCTGGCATCCCCACATTGCTCTGCCCAGGACCTGCCACAGCTCTGGCTGTCACCCACAGCGGGCACTGAGGGTACCCAGGGATGCCCCAGGACGTGTGTGCACGAGAACTGAAATCCCATCAGTGCTGTGCCTGCTCGGGCTCATTCGGGCACTGCAGGGCACCCTCCAGCCCTCCCAGGCTGGAGGAGGAAACTGAGGGGCTCTCCTGGGCTCCCTGGCACCCTTGGGAGAGGGCAAGGCTGCGGCAGCGCTGGGAAATCCGGATGTGGGGAAACTTGGAGCAGATCCAGGCTGCTGGGGAAGGGCTGGGAGTGGGGCTGATGCAGTGAAACAGAAAGCGCCTCTCTCGCTCCTCCCCGTGCACAGGAGCCCGGGGAGCTCCGCACGAGGGGGGGGGAGGCTCCCCATGGCCAGGGGACACCAGTGGTGCCTGTGCCAAGGGCCCGACGGGCTGGGAGGGGGTTTGTGCCGGGGGTGGGAGGGGGTTTGTGCCGGGGGTGGCCCTGCACACGCCGCTGCTGGCCAGGGAGGGCGGCCCAGAGCCCGGGTGCTGTGGCCGCTGGCTCTGCAGGGATGGGCTCGGCAAGCACGGTCCGAGAAGGACAGGTGTGTGCCCGTGTGCAGGGCAGGTGTGCAGGGCAGGTGTGTGCCCGCTATGCAGGGCACAGGTGTGTCCCTGGTGTACAGGGCAGGTGTGTTCCCGGTGTACAGCACAGGTGTCCCTGGTGTGGAGCACAGGTGTGTCCCCAGTGTGCAGGGCTGATGTCCCCGGTGTGCAGGACAGGTGTGTGCCCAGTGTACAGTACAGGTGTGTCCCCAGTGCACAGCACAGGTGTCCCCAGTGCACAGCACAGGTGTCCCCGCTGTGTGGCTGGGCTCAGACCCGTGTGGGACACGTGGCCACGCCGGGCTGTGACTCACAGGTAAAGCCCAGGAAGTGACAGCAGCGTCACCAGGGAGGGCACAGCCGCGCTCACACAGCACCAGCAGCCTCTCGAGCTGTTCAGCAGGGCGCCTGGCCCCCGGCAGGGAGCGCGAGCAGGGAGAAAAGCCAGCTGGAAGGGCGAGGGGGCTCCCAGCAGTGTCCCCTGTGCCCGTGTCCCTGCCTTGCCCAGCTGGAAGGGCGAGGGTGCTCCCAGCGATGTCCCCCTGTGCCCGTGTCCCTGCCCTGCCTGCTCCACAGCTCCAGCCCAAGCACTCCTCGCCAGCCTGGCAGGGAAAGCAGTGATTTCTGCTCGTGGACAGGGGTGATCTCTACCAGTGCAGGGCCAAAAACCCGAGACAGGCTCTCAGAGAAATGTGTTAGAGCCCATCTCTGGGTGATGAGTGGTCCCTGCAGAACGGTGGCTCCACTTCTCCCTGGGCTCCCCAGTTCTCATTCCCCAGAATCGTTTGGATGGAAAGGGACTGAAGGCTCACCCAGTTCCAGCCCCTTTCCATGGGCACGGGCACCTCCCACTGGACCGGGGTGCTCCAAGCCCCATCCATCCTACAAAATGTAGAGGAAGCAGAGTTTATTTTGGGATTTGTTCACAGGTCCTCTCTGGAGGAAAATGAGAGGCCCTGGCTTCTGTCACCAAGGGAGCATTTGGGAGAGTGTGTTTTGAGGAAAGGAAACAGACACATTTTCTTTTGTGAATTCATGGATCAGGAGTGACACAACTGCAGAGCAGCATTCCAGGGTGCAGGACGTTTCAGGGCTTGGAAAACACCGATTATTAAGTGTTACTAAACGACAGCTGGAAATTGCCCTGTATTTTTCAAATGGCTCATTAAGGATAGATGCATAAATTGGGGCACTGGCCCCGTGGAACTGGGCCACGGCGTGACTGTCACAAGGCCAAATACCCGGCTGATTGCTCGGCTCCCAGTGATGCCTTTGGGAAGCTCAGCTGCCTGAAGGGGGAAAACCCAGTGACAAGGAGGTTTTTGGCCATCCTGGGTGGGATGTGGCTCAGGTTCTGGTACAGAGAGAGGCACTGGGGTGGGGGCTCTCCCTGAGGCTCATGGCTCGTTGTGGTGCCAGGGGGGCTCATCTCCGTCTCTGAGCTTCACAGCTGGCAGGGTGGCAGCTGGGGGGCTCTGGTGGGCAGCAGACACTGCTGGTGACAGTCCCCTCTGCCCACAGACCACTGCCTCGCCCAGCAGTGTCCCTCCCAGCCTGCTCCATGTCTCCACGGCCAGCAGCATCTTCGGTTCCCGACCTCCGCCGCCTCGAGAGAACGTCCTGGGCATCAGCTTCAAACCCTACAGCCCCGAGTCCGGCCCGGCCCCGAGCCCCTGCTCGGCCTGTGACAGCACCCGTGAGGATGGGGACAGGGCTGTCCCATGGCCCCAGTGCCTCCCAGGCTGGGGAGGGATGGAGGGAGGCAGGGAGGTCACAGGCAGCCACGGGCTGGAGTGTGAGGGGTGTGGGGGGCAAGGGAGAGCACAGTGACCACAGGGCAGCTCGGGGTGTGCATGGCCCTGCTCTCCCACAGCCCAGAGGCGGCTCCTGACCCTGACCCTGCCTCTGCCCTGCTGCCAGGATCCTCCATGTTCAGAGCTCCCTGCATGAGCCAGCGGCGGCTCGCGCTCATCTTCTGCGTCTCCGTGCTCATCGTGCTGCTCATCGCCCTCATCCTGCTGTGTGAGTGGGGTGGGGGCCCTGCCCGAGGGGGGTCCGGGCTCCTGGAGGGACCCTCAGGGGAGCTGGGGGTCAGCAGAGTCTGGGGATACCCACACTGGGAAGAGCCAGAGGGAATCCCCTGGCTCAGAGACAGGGATGTGCTCCTCCCGTTCCCTGAGCGTTCCTGACATCTGGTGGAGAGACGGGAGCTGGGGAAGAAAAGGAGATCTGCTGCTGGGCTGGTGCCGGTGTTTGAGGGGTTGGGGCTGCAGTGTGCTTTCCTTCCGGCGGCCAGCAGGGCACCCAGCAGCACCCAGAGTTGCCCTCCCCAAGACAAACCATGGTCCGTAGGCAGAACAGGCACAGACACCCGGGGAATCCCTTCAATCCTGCTGACATCCAGCTGCCACTCTCCAACCCCCGGGCTTGAAGCACTCGCAATGTCGAATGCATTTCCTGTGGGTGAAGGGAGAGGTTTGCAGCAGCTGGGCAGCACAGGGGGGGCTCAGGGTGCCCAGTCCTCCCCCAGCAGCTCCTCACTCTTGCTCAAACCCGCCTCGCTCTCACACCCAGCAACGGGGAACGCTCCAGATGCCCATCCAGGTGGGGCACAGCCCACCACCCATGGGCAGCCCTGGCCTCAGCGTGGTGTTCTCCCGCTTCCAGTCATGTTCTGGAGGTCACAGACGGGCATCCTGTACAAGGAGCCGGCAGAGAGCTGCAAGGACAGCGCCGTGCGCTGCGACGGCGTCGTCGACTGTTCCCAGAGGAGCGACGAGCTGGGCTGTGGTGAGGCACAGGAGATGGGATGGGGGGAATGGGGGGAGCCCCAGGAGCACCCCTGACCCTCCTGCTCCATCCCACAGTGCGCTTCTCCTCCGAGGAGTCCTTGCTCCATGTGTACTCCAGCACCGAGAGCCAGTGGCTGCCGGTGTGCAGCAGTGACTGGGACGAGTCCCTCTCCAGGAAAACCTGCCGGCAGCTGGGATTTCAGAAGTAATTCCTGGAGGATGGGTTGTTCTGCTCGGGTGCTGGGGCCCTGTCCTGACTGAGGGCAGGGTCAGCTCTGCTGTTTCCCCCAGTGTTGTGTTTTCCCACTGGAAGGCAGCGTGTCCAGCGCTGCTCTGGGCACAGTGCAGGCACCAGATAACCAGGTGGGCAGTGCCCACACTTGGGACCCTCACTGCCTGTCCTCTCCCCTCCCAGCGCCTCCCAGACCGAGTACATCCCCCTGCGTGTCCCTGGCAAGAGCCTCACGGTGACTGATGAGCGAGAGACCATCCAGCAGAGCCTCAACAGGTACCAGGGTCACCTCCCCCCTGCCCTGGTGCCACAGGGACAGGACTGAGGCTGGCTGTCCCTCCTCTCTCCCACAGCTCCCAGTGTCTCACAGGAAAGTACGTCTCCCTGCGATGCACAAGTAAGGAGCTGGCTAGGACACAGCCGAGGGTGGGTGCCCTTTTCACAGGCTTGGGAGCCCTTTCCCCCCTTCTCAGCACAGGGGCGGGCAAATGGGACATCTGGGTGATAGAAAAGCACCAACATTGCATTCCCTGCAATAAGTGTGGGTGGTGGGGGTGCTGTGTGTGTCCCCCTCCATGCTCCCTTCCCCCCGAGCCTTTCTCCCAGCCCTGCTGTCCCTCCAGCCTGCGGGCAGAGGATTTCTGGCCGGATCATCGGTGGGAAGGAGACCTCTGTGAACAAGTGGCCCTGGCAGGTCAGCGTGCAGTACGGGCCCATCCACATCTGCGGCGGCACCATCATCGACGCCCAGTGGGTGCTCACCGCTGCCCACTGCTTCTTCATGTGAGTGCTGCTGCCAGCCCGGGCACCCAGCCCAGCCCCACGGCCCGGCTCCCTCTCTGTCACAGACACATTTTATGGGAAATCCTTTCCTTAGGAGTTTTCCTCCTGAGAAGCTGAGAGGCCTCAGGAACAAAATGTAAACAATGGTTATCTGCTGCTGTGGAATGCAACAGGTGCATCTGTGATTGGTCTCATGTGGTTGTTTCTAATTAATGGCCAATCACAGTCAGTTGGCTCGGACTCTCTGTCCAAAACAGAAGCTTTTGTTATTATCCCTTCTTTTTCAATTCCTTGCTAGCCTTCTGATGAAATCCTTTCTTCTATTCTTTTAGTATAGCTTTAATATAATATATATCATAAAATAATAAATCAAGCCTTCTGAAACATGGAGTCAGATCCTCATTTCTTCCCTCATCCTCAGACCCCTGTGAACACGGTCACACTCACTCCCTCCTGCCCCTCTTGCCCTACCAGGAACAGCATGAAGATCCTGGACGACTGGAAGGTGTACGGGGGGGTGTCGGACCTGAAGCAGCCCATGGAGGGCATCCCTGTGTCCCAGGTCATCATCAACTCCAACTACAGCGACGACCACGACGACTACGACATCGCCCTCATGAAGCTCTCCAGGCCACTGACGCTCTCAGGTGAGGTCACCCAGCTCACCCGGGCTTGGCTGGGTGGTGTTTGGGGGACAGGGAGGTGGACAGGACTGAGAGGTGTGCCCTGGGAACCATGGGGTGTGTGGGGCTGCTGCCAGCTGGGCCATCCACAGAATTCACAGAATGACCAGGTTGGAAGAGACCTTGAAGATCACCGAGTCCAACCCAGCCCCAAAACATCAACCAAACCCTGGCACCGAGTCCCACATCCAGCTCTGCTGTGGCCACCTCGCCTGTCCCATGGCCAGGAAGGCTGTGGCACCCGCAGCCTGGGCTCAGCTGTGCCCCCAGCCCCACACGGGGCGGGTGGGTGGCATGGGCACAGAGGGGAGCCTCTCCTGCGCCCCACGCTCCTCGCTGGCTGCGGGGCTGTGCTAATTTCTGTCCCGGTGACTCATCCCTCGCTCCATCGCGGCTCCTGCAGCCCATGTGCGCCCCGCCTGCCTGCCCATGCACGGCCAGCGATTCCAGACCGGCCGGTCCTGCTTCATCACCGGCTTCGGCAAGACTCGGGAGAACGAAGGTGAGGGAGGACCGCGGCTCCCCGCAGGCTTCCCCTGCCCCGAGCACAGCTCTGCCGGGGCCCTGGAGGGCTTTCCCGCGGGGATAACTCCCGGGATTTCCCGGAGAGCTTTCTTACAGGGATAACTCCCGGGATTGCCCCGAAGAGCTTTCCCGTGGGGATAACTCCCGGGATAGCCCCGGAGAGCTTTCCCGCGGGGATAACTCCCGGAATTGCCCCGAAGAGCTTTCCCGCAGGGATAACTCCCGGGAATGCCCCGAAGAGCTTTCCTACAGGGATAACTCCCGGGAATGCCCTGCCGGCTGCGAGGCTTTGCAGAAGCGAGAGCTGCGAGAAGCAGCCGCTTCCTCCCTCGCTGGTGAGGGGCCGGGGGTGGCGGGGGATGGCGAGGCCCCCCCTGGCCCACAGCTCTTCCTGCCTTGCAGATAACACCTCCCCGAAGCTGCGGGAGGCCGAGGTGAAGCTCATCGACTACAAGATCTGCAACAGCGACAAGGTGTACGAGGGCTACCTGACCCCCCGCATGATGTGCGCCGGGTACCTGCAGGGAGGCAAGGACGCCTGCCAGGTGAGCTGGGGGCGCACCAGGGCACAGCTGCCCTGTTTGGGCACCCACAGAGGGCATCTCCTGTGTCCCCTCCTCACTGCTCTGCCCCTCTGAGCCAGGGTGACAGCGGAGGGCCCCTGGTGTGCGAGGACGATGGCCGCTGGTACGTGGCCGGGGTGACGAGCTGGGGGACAGGATGTGGCCAGAAGAACAAGCCCGGGGTGTACACACGTGTGACAAAGCTCCTCAGCTGGATATACAGCAAAATGGAGGTGAGGTGGCAGGGCTGGGCCTGGGCAGGGCGGCCCTGGAGAGGGGCTGTGCCCCCAGCCCAGCCCTGGCACCTCACCCCCCCTCGCTCTGTCCCTTGCAGAGCGAGAACGACTAAAGGCAGGATGGACACCGTGCCTCTCCGGCTGGCACGGGCCACTGCCCCAGGCATGATGCCACCAGCCAGACCCCCACCTCTCTGGACTGTCCCTGCAGCCAGGGACCCGTGGCTGCCCCCGAAGTTGGAAACAGCACCTGCAAAGTGCCCCTGCCCTCGCCTGGTGCCAGGGGTGGCGTGGCGGTGGTGGCTGGGCACAGCACCCAGCCAGGCCCGGGGGGACACAGCCCATGCCAGCAGCTGGCCGTGCTGGCCGGGGGACACCTCCCTGCCCCGTGTGTGTGGCTCTTCTGTAAATAGACCTGTCTGGACAGGCTGTGTGAGTGCTTCCTGGCCGTGGCACACGCAGAGGGCGAGGGGCTGCCAGCAGTGCCCGTGCAGAGGGAGCCCTCTCCTTCAGCCAGATCACAGCAGTGCCCGTGCAGAGGGAACCCTCTCCTTTAGTCGCAGCTGTGCCACCTCAGGCTGCAGGATGTGGCAGCTGTGTCCACCCTGCCCCACCCGCGGGCGCCGCTGGCGGCTCTGCCCCAAGGGGAGCCCCGAGCTGCGGATATTCCTCCCTCTGCGAGGCGCGGCCGCTGCCCTGGTGTTTGCCGAGGGATTTAGGAAGTGCCTTTTACGGGATGTCCCTGCCTGCCAGAGAAATGCCGAGCTGTTTATTTTTCCATGCCGTGGCTCCGGTCGGAGCCGGCGCTCCCTCCCAGCCCCGCGGCCGCTCTCAGTGCGCTCGGGGCGGGGTTCGGGGCGGGCTGAGCCCCGGGGGTGGCTGTGGCAGCTGGGACAGAACCAGCAGCAGCCAAAGGCCACGCTGGAGTGTGGTTCAGAGCGATCACCCTCGCTCCAGAGAGAGCAGCCCTGGATGTCCCTGCTGGGAGCTCTGCGGTGCCCGAGTGCTGCCTCCTGCCTGTCCTCCCTGCCCGTGCCCCAGCAGGGACATTTCCCTGGAGGAAACAAGTGCCTTCATCTCCTGGTGGGTGCTGGGGCACACAAGGAGATGCCCAGGGCGAGCAGAGCCTGCCTGCTCCCCTCCCCAGCCCTATGGTCAGCTGCAGGGGGGGCGTCCTGTGGAGCCTGGCCACGCGGCACTCGTCTAATAAATGTTTTGGTCGTGTCCCACGTGGAGATGGCTCTTCAGGGTGGGCTGGAAAGGAAGCAGCAATGTGCCAAGGATGCCTGGGGAGTGGGCATGTGGGGCTTGTGATGGAGCGGCCCTTCCTGCCCATCACCTGGCTGGGAGAAAAGGGATGCTTTCTGCTGCTCAGCTCCTGGGAACATCCCCCAGGTTCCCAGCACTGACCACTTCCCCTGGAAAAGGTTTTGGGCAGCTGTGGTGTGTGTTGGGACAGCAGGTCTGGGTGTGCAGAAAGCACCTGCCTCTCCCTGGGGCTGGGGCTGCACCTGCCTGCTGCTGCTGGGAAGGGCCGGGGGAGTCCCTGGCCTTGCTGCACTTCTGTGCCTTCGGACAGGGCTGGGTGGCTGCCCCGGACCTGAACTGAAACAAAGGGAGGGACCCGGCACCTTTTGGGAAGAGCCAAGTCAGCCTGACCTCAAACCCCTTTCCAGAGCAGCAGCCCAGAAACCTCCCAGGGCACAGGAGCTGCCCTGGAGACCGGGGTGAGCAGGGCCAGGGGGTGCTCCCCCCCTCCCCAGGGCCAGGGGGTGCTCCCCCCCTCCCCAGGGCCAGGGGGTGCTCCCCCCCTTCCCAGGGCCAGGGGGTCCCCCCTCCCCAGGGCCAGGGGGCTGCTCCCACGTCTCCACCTGGACAAGGGCCTTGGGCAGCCCTGTGTGACCGCATTCACAGGGGTCTGAGGATGAGGGAAGAGATGAGGATCTCACTCCATGTTTCAGAAGGCTTGATTTATTATTTTATGATATATATTATATTAAAACTGTACTAAAAGAACAGCAGAAAGGATTTCATCAGAAGGCTAGCTAAGAATAGAAAAAGAAGGAATGATAACAAAGGCTTGTGACTGACTGAGACAGTCCGGACAGCCGGATTGTGACTGGTCATTGATTAGAAACAACCACATGAGACCAATCACAGATGCACCTGTTGCATTCCACAGCAGCAGATAACCATTGTTTGCATTTTGTTCCTGAGGCCTCTCAGCTTCTCAGGAGGAAAACTCCTAAGGAAAGGATTTTCCATAGAAGATATCTGTGACAGCCCTGCTGGGCTCCAGCCCGGCCTGGGGGGCTCTGCTCCCCCCACACCGAGCCTGCACATGCTGCAGTGCCTGCCCTCAGCATGCAGGGCAGCAGAATTTTCCATAAACAGAAGCAGCTGATCCTGAGTTAGAGATGGGCCCCTGGCTTCCCGAGTCTGGTTAAAGTGGAAATTCAGTGGGCCTTAAGGTGCAGACCCAGCCCAGGTTTGTCCAGAGCGGTCTGGGGGTTTCTGTGGATAAGGCAGAGAGGAGCAGCAGCTCCTGGTGGTTCATTAGTGGAGAAATTGATCTTTTGAGAAGGAATACCCCAAAAACTGGAACCCAGTAAGAGCTGATCTTGCTGGCGCTGTGTTCCTGGGACCAGTAATGTAACATTGCAGCACGTGTGGGACCTTCTCCTCTGCTGTGGGTTTCTCCTCCTCAGGGGTTGTTGCTCTTCTGGAAGTCCCTCACAGCAGAGAAACGCTTTCAGCCCCTAATACCAATTTAATTTATTCATTCTCAGCCTGCCATCCAGCAGTGTGTCCCCCAGGCCCACAGGCAGGTATGCTGTGCTTTCCCAAGGGATGAAGTTTTCTAAGCAGATTAGGAGTGATTATTTCCCGTGCAGCCTGGCCACGGCTGTGGTGCTGCTCCCAAAGGCTGTGCAGATGGAGCAGACACCTTGGACACCGCTCTGCCTCCACTCCTGGGGGAGCAGAGCTGTGCTGGGTGCCAGCCCAGCCCCGAGGGACAGCACAGGCCATCACCTGTGGCTCTTGCAAAGCCCTTTGCTTGCTCAGTGTCCTCCTCCAGAGCATCTCCCGAGTCAAGGGGTGCTGAACATCACCCCACATATGTTCCCAAGCTCCTCTGAGCTCTGGAAATCGTGGGCTAGCATCCCAAAGGGACAGAAATTACAAAAATACAGCCTGGCAGGCACCACGTGAATTACTGCCCATTAGCCGTGGTTTCCCCAATCTCTCCTTTTATAGCTCTTTGTTCTGCTGTGTCAAAACACATTTGTTTACAGGCTTTCAGCGATGATGTTTCCCTGCAAAAATGCTTTTCCTCTAGTTGGGGATTGGTTCCTTTCCCTGGTCAGTAACATCATCACTTGGCACGGGTGGAGTGTTGTGTGTTTCAGCCTGCTGGACCAGGCCCAGGAATCAGCCAGTCTTCAGGGAGCACCAGGAATGCTCACCTGCTCCTGCAGACCAGGCACCAGGAATGCTCAGCCCCTGCTCCTGCAGGGATCCAGGGCACCAGGAATGCTCAGTCCCTGCTCCCGCAGGGATCCAGGGCACCAGGAATGCTCAGCCCCTGCTCCTGCAGGGATCCAGGGCACCAGGAATGCTCAGTCCCCTGGCTCCAGGGCACCAGGAATCCAGCGGCACCTGCAGGACAGGGCACCAGGAGGCCTGCCCTGCAGGGACCAGGGAAAATTGCTAGTCCCTGCGGGTGAACACACCGGAATGGCGGGCCTGACGGAAAATTAAGTTATTGGGGTGAACACAGCCTTATGGCTGCACACAGCTTTGTCACTGCTCCGCTCTCCCGACTCCCTGATGGGACTCAGGGCTGCACTGCCTCTGAACAGGCAATTCCCAGGCTTGGCATTACAGGGAGAGACCCTAAAATGGGAGAGGAAAGTTCTGGAGAGCAGTGGCTCCATCCCTGCCCCAGGCCCGCGGGGAGGGGATGCCTGCTCCAGGGTAAGGGACAGGACACAGGCTGGGATGACACCCTGCCCCGCTGGAGCTGGTGGCTGTGCTCCTGCTCTCTCAGACAGCTGAGCAGCCAGCCCAGCCCCCTTGGCGACATAAATCAGCATCTCCTGCCTGGCCTCTGCATTACTTTTGGCCCAGTTTCTCCAGAGGAGAAGCTGGAGCTCGGTACAGCCTCCCCAGCAGCCCAGCTCTGGGGAGCAGACGTTCACCACGAGCGACTGCTGGAGCTGCCTTTCCTCTCCCCTCCCCACATTCACCCTGGGATCTCTATTTTAACTGAGTTCGTGCAGGAAAAAAAAAACAATTGCTGCTGATTTCTTTTTGGTTCTACTCACTTTGGGCAGCTCCTTGGGAATTTGTAAATAAAGAACCAAGGGAGGGAGAGCACGGAGCACATCCAGCAACACCCAGCTGTGTCCTGGCTGCTGCTCCATGGGATGTCTGTGCTCAGGGCTCTGCAGGGTCCCACCGTGCTCACTGCAGCCCCCAGGGCATGGTCACACCTGCATGTTTTACTGTGTGCTGTGGATAATGACAGCTGAGAGGCAGATAAGGTCAGAGAAGGCCAAAACTTGATTATAATGGTTTGATCCCTGCCTCCCTCTCTGCAGGGTAACTGACAGCCTTATCCTGTTATCCTTATGCATTAGAGGGACTTGATGCTTTCCAGCTCCTCAGTGTTGGTCTGTATCGCCTGACCCTTTGAATAATTGCCTTGAAATGCCAGTGCTGGTTTATTTTCTCTTTGTGTTTTACTGGAAGCAGGGAGGTGGCTGTGGAGCAGTGCCGTCACTGCCTGATCTCTATCTCAGCTGCGTTGGAGTGAGCAGGGATGAGCCAGCTCGGTGCTGACACCATTGCTGGGGTGTTTTTCCAAGCAGAAATGGCTCTCCAGGCAGACAGGGGTGTGCCTGGGACGGGATGGTGCCCACAGCTCTCAGCTCCTGCCTGGCAGTGCCCTCAGCACCCTGTTCCCTCTGACTGAACCAGGATCTCCTGCCCATCCTGCTGCTGCCAACGTGCCTGGCTGTGTGATGGGAAGAGCTGGGGCCTGCCACAACGCTCTGTGTCAGGGCTTCCAGAGCTCTGCACGGGGCTTTTTGGCCAGCCCTTCTGTCACACAGCGTTGTGTCCTGGCTGGCTGAAGCGTGCCCTGGTTCCTGACCTGCCCTGGGCCACTCCAGGTCTGGTTTTCTGCCAGATGCTGCTGGAGGCAGGGCAGGCAGGGCAGGCACCAGGTCCTGGCTGTGCCTGAAACTGAGCCAGGCCAGGCTGGAAGTGGCTCTGCTGCCCACCCTGACCTGAGATTGGCTGGGTGACGTGGCTGAAGCCGTGTGAGCTGAGCCCCTGCCCAGGCAGCCTGGCAGCCCTTCCCCAGCTCTCAGGAGGCAGCAGGACAGCAGGGGCTCTGTGCCGTGTTTGCAGTTGATCTGTGTGTGTTTTCTGAGCTGCCAGGCTGTTCCAGGAGTACAGCTCAGGGCACAGTGCAGGCCTGCTGGGCTGTGGGAAGGGAGGTTTCACAGCCAGGTGAGCGTTTCCCTCCACACCTGCACCCTGCAGGCACCCTGGCTGCTGTAGAACCACTGAATGCTTCGGGTTGGAAGGGATCTTCAAGGCCATCAAGTTCCAAATCCCTGACACACTTTCCACTCTCCCAGCTTGCTCCAAGCCCCATCCAGCCTGGCCTTGGACACTTCCAGGGACGGGGCAGCCACAGCTCCTCTGGGCACCCTGTGCCAGAGCCTCACCGCCCACATACAGAAGAATTTCTTCCCCATATCCCATTTAACCCTGGCCTCTGGCAGTGGAAGCCATTCCCTCCGTCTCCCCAATCCGTTTCTTGTCCGAAGTCCCTCTCCAGCTCTCCTGGAGCCCCTTTAGGCGCTGAAGGGGCTCTGAGCTCTCCCTGGAGCGTCTCTTCTCCAGGCTGGACACCCCAGCAGCGTCCGGAGCAGAGGCGCTCCCTCCCCCTGAGCATCCCCGTGCCTTCCTCTGGGGGGATCTGGGAGCCGCCGGGGGCCGGGCCGTGCTGGCCGCGCCCCCGCCGCTGCCCGCGCCCCCCGCCCCGCAGGCGCCGCCCCCGCCCCGCCCGCCCGCTCCCCTTTGTGCGGCAGCCCCGCCCGCTCCGCGCTCCGCTCCGCTCCCCCGGCACCGCCCGGAGCCGCGGGGCCAGCCCGGCTCGGCCCGGCCTGCTCAGGTGGGTCCGGCCGCCCAGGGGTCTCAGGGGCGCTGGGGAGGAAGGAAGGGAGGGAGGGAACGGGGCGCTCGGGGTGCGCCCGGCAGCGCCGCTCGGGGTGCCCGCTCCGGGGTGCGAGCCCCGGTAGCGGCGTGCGGCACCGAGCCCCAGCCCGCTCCCAGCGACCCCGCCCCGCTGCCCCGGGGCAGCGCCCCTCGCCGCCCGCATCCCGGCCCCGGCGGCTGCCATGGCAACGCCGGGTACCGCGCTTTCCCTCATCCCACCGTTGCCTGGTTACCAGCCCCCCGTGCTGGGGAGGGGATGCCCCGGCCGACCCCGCCCGAGACCACCGAGGGGAGAGCCGGGCACGGGCGGTGCTGCGCAGGGCTGGGGGGAACCGGGGGATCCCGGGGAGATCCCGGGGAGCGGGGGGATCCCGGGGAGCCGGGGGGAGCCGGGGGATCCCGCTCTCGCAGCCCTTGGCAGCGCTCTGGCTCCCGTTGTTCCGTGTTGTAGTAACACCGCGCGTAAACAGCCGAGCGCTCAGCCCGGGAAGGCGGAGGGAGGGAGGGAGGGAAGAGCAGCGTGTCTCTCAGGGTGTGTAATTAATGCTTCCAAAGAAACGGATTTTGGAGTCCATGTGGTGGAACTTGGATCTTGCAGGGATATTTCTGTGGGAGGGAAAGTGACAGGTGGTTTGTGTGGATGTGAATAAGCAGCGTGAAGGAGCAGCCTCTCCTCTCGGGGAAAGCCGTGTGTGGATTGGAATGGAGCACCCATTTTGGCAAGCCCGCAGCGCTCCGAGACGCTGGTGGGTCCCGCTGGGATTTTCAGTCCCGCTGGGTGGTTTTGCTCCCAGTTTGAAACAAAAACACGGAGAATCCCTGCACAACTGGACCGCGGCTCCCAGGAGTGAAGTGGAGAGCTGCCAGCATGGAGTGCCATGGCTGCCAAGCCAGGCCACCTGTGGAACCTGCTGGAGGATATCCTGTGCCTGCAAGGTGTGAGTCTGCCTGCACCCTCCTCCCATCAGCCTCATGGCTCACACTCACCTGGAAATTTTATCTGCTTTGTCTCGACGTGCCCGTTCAGGTAGAACGTGGTGGGGAGCCACAGCTGTGCAGGGTGTGGAGAGCACTCCCTGGCACAGCAAACCAGCAGCTCTGTGTCCAGCTGCTCCCCCGTGTTTGCCTTTCAGGCTGTTTGTGTGTTTGCAAGGTGTAACGAGGCTGCTGAGCTCTGCAGCTGTTGTGTCCCCGAGCATGGAGAGGGCACCGCTGGCACTGGCAGCATGGAGCTGTCCTGTGCTGTGCCAGCCAGGGTCTGTGCCACCTGCCCATCACTCTGTGCTGGGGCAGCGTTGGTGGGCACTGCTGCCTGCCTTGTGCTCTCAGTGGTGACAGCAGAGGAGAGAAGGGAGAAAATGTCTGCTCTGATGTGCTGCAGAGCGTGGCCCTGCTGTGGTACCCAGCACACTCAGGAGTCTCAGACAGCTCCTTGCTGCTCTGCCAGGGTGTTCTGATGGTCTGGGGCACTCTCATCAACAGGACCCTCCAGGGAACCCCTCTTTGTCTCACCTGTGGGATTCTCATGGCTGATGCCCATGCAGAGCCAGGTTCATTCAGCTGGTGCGTGGCCAAACGAGGGTGTGGTGGGTCCAGGCAGCTGCACGGTCAGGTTTACAGCCCTTGGTTATCTGTTAATCAAATAAGGAGGGATCAGGAGCAGCAGACTCCTGTGGGAGGTGATGTTTTGTACCTGCTGGGTTCCCTGGCCAGGCAGCCTTAAGCTCAGCAGGGTTTGCACTGGAGGTTTGCCCCAGTGAAGGATTGGCCTCGCTGCCTCATTGGGGTGTCACTGGGGGGCTGGGGACTCTGCTGAGCCCCACATGGCCAGGCAGCCTTGGCTGAGGATCCTCAATGGTTTAGGGCCAGTTCCATGAGGCTGGAAGAAGCCCTGCAGGAGGCAAGTGGAGTTCTGGGGTACAGGTGAGGGATGGGGTGCTCAGAGACACCCCAAACCAGCAGAAGAGACAATCAGACTGCAGTAAAGCGTGTCTCCCAGCCAGGCAGCCTCTGAATCAGCACTGGGTTTGGGAAGGGCCATCTGCAACAGAATGGCGAGGGCTGGAAATCTCCTCTCCTCTCTCATTTAGCAGCACGAGGCACAACAACAGGCACGTTAATAGGCAGATTGATGCTGACGTGAAATGGCAGAAGAGCCCATCTATGCAGAGCTGGAAATGTCCATTCACACATGCACGCTCTTAAACGCCCCGGGCAACGGAGCGCTGCTGTCACGGTCTGGGGGGCTCTGCACAGAAACCAGAGATTTTAACTGGCTCTGATCTTCGGGAGATGCCCTGAGGACTCCTGACGGAAGGCGGAGGCTGTGCTGTGATGGCTGAGACTTGACAGGGCAGAGCCATGCAAAACAATGAAAAGGAAAAGGGGATTGGAGATCCAATGGCGTTACAAATTCACCTGCCTCGCTCTGGCAGGATTTGCTGCTCTGCAGAGAGCTGAGCCAGGCAGGAGACACTGGGTCTGTCTGCCCGGATTTGCTGCTCCTCTCCTGGCCCGGGCTCCGTGCACGCACACCCGCCAAGCCAGTGGGAACGGGCAAGGAGGGATCCTGCAGGAGGAAGAGGCTGAGGAGGAGCCGTGGCTGTGCTCTGCATGGAGGGAGCGGTGGCTGTGCGTGTGGCAGGGCTGTGAATCATCGGGCAGCTCGCGTGGGTGCGGGCGGCTCCCTGCTCCTGGTGCCAGGGTGTCACCGTGCCCTGTCACCCGGCCCTGTCATCCAGCCTTGTTGGTGTCACTGCTGGCTGTGCTGGGCAGGGAGAACTGACCCTCACTGTGGGGCAGGTCCTGCCTCTGGCAGCACTGGGTTAATCCCCCAATGTGACCGTGTTCACAGGGGTCCCAGGATGGGGGAAGAAACGAGAATGTTGACTCCATGTTTCAGAAGGCTTGATTTATTATTTTATAATATATATTATATTAAAACTATACTAAAATAATTTTAAAAAGGATTTCATCAGAAGGCTAGCTAAGAATAGAAAAAGAAGGAATGATAACAAAGGCTTATGACTGACTGAGACAGTCCAGACAGCTGGACTGTGACTGGCCATTGATTAGAAACAACCACATGACACCAATCACAGATCCACCTGTTGAATTCCAGAGCAGCAGATAACCATTGTTTAGATTTTGTTCCTGAGGCCTCTCAGCTTCTCAGGAGAAAAAATCCTAAGGAAAGGATTTTTCTGAAATATGTCTGTGACACCCCAACCCACTCTCATCCACACCCTCCCAGAGAACAGCAAACTCCGTGTACTTCCTCGCTCTGTGGCTGCTTCCTGCCCCTGAGCCTCACAAATTCCTGCTGCCTCCTCCTGCCACCAGCTCATCTAT
Source organism: Camarhynchus parvulus (assembly GCF_901933205.1). Lineage (NCBI taxonomy): Eukaryota > Metazoa > Chordata > Aves > Passeriformes > Thraupidae > Camarhynchus > Camarhynchus parvulus. The sequence continues at coordinate 1,085,877 of NC_044594.1, read as the reverse complement.
GGGGGTAGGGATGGTGGGAAGATACCTGGTGTCCCTCAAAAAGCAGCAGGCTGAGCTGGGGTGAGAGGGAAGGCGAGTTCTGGACGCTGCTGTCGGCCTTTCTCCGCGTTTCACCGGATCTCACAGTTTTAACAGGAAACCCCCTTGTGTTGGTTGAGTCACAGGCATTGCCACTGCCCGTGCTGACTCCAAACTTTGTGTCGCCAATGGGGAGAAAACGAGGAAAGATCTGGGCTGTGGGACGTGGCAGCTGCTGTTTTCCTCTCCTCTCCTGTGCCAAGGCACAGCTGGAGTCAGCATGAGGCAAGGCAGGAGCGGGGAGAGCGGCAAACCCTCGGCAGTGCTCGCTCTTCTCACTTTATTTCAGCTTCAGGAAGAGGTGGGTGGGCCAGCTTGGAGCAACCCAAAAAACCTGTGGCTCTTTGCAAGGCATATGCTCCCTTGGAGGAGAGCTGGGCTGGTTTGCGCTGCGCGGCGCCGTGTTTGCCTTCGGAGCAGGGGCGCTGCCAACCCTGGCGGCTCACTCGTGCAGAGATAAGGCTGAGCGCAAGCAAGTGTGTGAATTCTAGGAACTGAGATGGAAAAACAAAGAGCATATGTGTGCTGCGTGCTTGGCTCGGCCCGGCAGCGAACTCCGCCGCGCTGCGTGCGGGGAGCCAAACGCTGAGCAAAGGGTTTGGGGTGGGGTGTGTGTGGCTGGGCAGGGCCCAGTGCCACGTGGAGGGGCTCAGGGCAGGAAATAACACAAAATTCCCCGAGTGTGTTCTTCAGGGAATGCGCCAGCAGCAGGCAAACAGCAGCAAAACAGTAAAAATCTGAAAATCTGATTAATGATTTGTTTGAGAAATATGGGAGCCAATTAATATCGATCACAGCACGAGAGCTGGGTCACAGCCCTTGTGCACACACAGAGCCCTCACGGGGGTAAAGTGACTGATTTTGCAGCTTCCAACGCGAGAGAAGGGGCATGTGCAGCTCGCAGTGACTGTGTCACCAGCTGTGGGCTCTTTGTGTGTGTTTCTAAGGGCTGCTAATTACCCCGAAATCTGCATCTCAGCAAGCGAGGGGGTTTGTCTGCCCCGCGCTCACAATGGCCCGGCAGCTGCAGCAGAGGGGGATGAAACCCTCCAGTGTTCGGATAAACACTTCGCCTTAGGAATGCAAAGCGTGGGAGGGAGGGAGGGAGGGAGGGAGGGAGGGAGGGACGGGAGCTACCCTGGGATGCCGCTGGTTGTGATGAGCAAGGCGGGATCTGGGAGGGTCGGTGCGGCTCCCACCTCTGTGGGTGCGCTGGGAGCTGCTGGGGCCGGCTCTGGTGGGCACTGCCAGCCTGCTCCGTGCCAGTCCCGGGAGTGTGGAGCACAAACTGCGGGAAGGGGCCGTGGAAGGGTCTGGGGGACCCCAGCGGGGCCGGCCGGGCTGGGCTGGAGGTTGCCGCGGAATCAGGTCAGGCTCCGCAGGGGCTGCTGAAGAGCGGCACTGTGCCTCGTCAGCGAGCTGCATTCCTGCCGTGTCCAGGGCCCCTTCCTTATCGGCACTAATCCAGCGCGGCAGCTGCAACCGCTCCGCAGCACTCGGCGCTCCCGATAACCTCCCGAGCCAGCAGCCAGCCCTATCCGTGCCCCAGACCATGTATGGGCACCCAGCCCGGCGCCGGGGCACGGGGTGAGCGCCTGGCACCGCTGACCCCGCAGGCAGAGCCCCGCGGAGCCGCGGGGACACTGAGGCAGCGGCCGGCCTGGCACCACCCACCCCGCTCCGAGCGGCTGCATCAGCCCAGCCCTCTCCTGCCAGCTGTGCCCCCGCGGAAAACCGGGTGTGCAGTGCGGGACGGGGAGCAGCTCCCCCTGTCCCCTGGCTGTCCCCTGGGGGCTGCAGGAGGGATGCTGCAGCCGGCTGTGGGTAGCGACGCCCTCCCTGGGCAGAGCAGCGCTGCCCGGCCCGTCCCAGCAGCGAAGGTGCCCATCCCAAGTGCAGCTGGGGACACTGGGGACGTGTCCCCCTGCCCGAGCTGGCACGGAGCGTCACAGCCCGGCCACAGCGTCCTCAGAGCCGGGGGGAACGGTCCGAGCTCCGGCCGGGTGTCCCCGGTGAAGGGACAGGGACAGGAGGAGAGGCCGAGATTATTTCTGGCCTCTCCTTGCTGCTGCAGGGAGCCCGGAGGGCGAGCGTGTCTTTGAGCTCAGTCCCACCAGGGCCACTGGCCTCATTGCGGGACTGTAATTGCTCTGCTAATTGGGACAGATCATCACCAGGGGCCGGGTCGGGGGCTGATGGCCGGGGCCGTGCCGAGGGGAGCCCTGGGATGCTCAAAACCAATGAAGTTTTAAGAGCAAATGTAGGAAGAGCAAACTAGAATTGTTCTTCTTGCCTCTTCTTCCGTGGTGTCTCTTAAATGTTCTCGAGAAAGTTTTTAATTGAAACGAAAACCACATTAAAAAAAATAATAATCCCAAGTGTGAATAGAGCCTGTCCCAGTTTAGAGGCTGGAAATATTCAGCAAACTGGTTAAGTGATGCCAGCTTCTCCCAAAGACAGCAGGATTTAGGCTTGAGTGTTTTAGCAAACTAGGGTAACTGTAAATCCAGCCTCTTTTTTTTTATTATTTTTGTCTCTATGGAGGTTCAGGTTGAGTATTAGGAAAAGGTTCTTCCTCCAGAGGGTGCTGGCACTGCCCAGGCTCCCCAGGGAATGGGCACAAAGGCTGCCAGAGCTCCAGGAGCATTTGGACAGCACTGCCAGGGATGCCCAGGGTGGGATTGTTGGGCTGTTGGCCCCATTGCCTGCAGAGCAAACTTGAGACTGCCCTGAGGTTTATGCCAAGTGGAGACGGTCGAAAATGCATCCAAAATAAATCTGTCTGGCTGCTGAACCCCTTCCCTTCCTGCCTCTGAACTGCTGGGCTGGGCACAGCGATGGCACTGCGTGCCCTGGGTGGTTCCTAGGACCAGCCTGGCTCTCCCCAGGGCATGGGCTGGCCCTGCCTGCCCACACAGCCAGCCACGGGCTGTCTGCAGCTCCCCGTGCTCCCTGGCCTCGTCCCAGTGCCCTCCTGAGGTATCTGGTGCTGACAGCCTCTCTCCCCTCTCTCCCAGCAGCCATGGAGGCCGTGCTCATCTTCCTGTGCTCCCTGCTGGTGCCCGCAGCCCTGGCAGACGGTACGTGCCCTACCTGTGCTGCCCCACACACCTCAGGAACGGGCTGGGGAACCCCTGGAACAGCCTCCACACGGACCCAAGGGGGCTGGAGGGGGTGTGGGGCAGCAGCCATGAGAGCCCCAGAGTTTGTGGGGAGCTGCCAGGGCTCAGCCAGGGGCTCACTCACCTCGCCCCCTTTGCTCATTTCCAGTGGCCACGCAGGAGAAGGAGGAGGAGGATCCCTTTAACTATGGTGAGTGAGCACGGCTGGGCGTGGGGGTGGCCCTGGGTGTGCCATGGGCAGCAGAGAGCTGTCCCCTCCCTAGAGCCAGCAGGAACGAGCCCTGTGTGTCCCCCCCCAGATTACCAGAGCCTGAGGATCGGGGGGCTGGTGTTCGCCGTGGTCCTGTTCACCGTGGGCATTCTCCTCATCCTCAGTGAGTCGGGGATGTGGTGGGTGCTGGGCTGGCAGGTCGGGCTGCAGGGGCTGTTCCCGTGGTGGGAAAGGCCTCGTCCCATTCCCCCTTGGGCCACACTGATGTTGCTTCTCTCCCCTTGCAGGCAGGAGGTGCAGGTGCAGTTTCAAGCAGAAGCCCAGGTGAGTGCTGGGGAGCACCTCCCTTGGAAAGCCCCTCTGGATCTCCTGGGCTCCCTCTCACAGCTGGCAGAGGGGCTGCACTCCCTGGGTGTCCCTTTGGGGTGCCCAAACTGGAGGAGCAGCTCTGCCTGCTCCCCATGCCCCTTCCTGGCCACCCCAGCCCCTGATGGGCTCAGATCCCAGCCCTGATGGGGCTCAGATCCCAGCCCTGATGGGCTCAGATCCCAGCCCTGATGGGCTCAGATCCCAGCTCTGCCCTCACCGTGCTCCTCTCCTTGCAGGGCTCCAGGGGACGAGGAGGCTCAGGCAGAGAACCTGATCACCTCGAACGGTAAGGTCGCAGTGCTGGGGTCACAGTGCTGGGGTCACTGTGCCACCTCCCCCTGCCACAGCCCCCTCCCTGCTGGGCAGGCACCACAAACCCCTCTGCTCTTCCCTTTGCAGCAACGGCGGCACAGAAGGCAGAGAACTGAGCAGGAGCCAATGCTGTGAGTCCAGGCCAGGCTGGGTGGGGGAATCAGGGTGGGAGGGACAGCTGGGGGTGACTGAGGGGCTCTGAGCAGACCAGTGGGACTGGGCAGCTCTGCATCCCTGGGATGGGATGGGGACGAGCCCTGGTGGGGTCCACAGCAGGGAAACTCAGTGCTGGTGAGGGCCTGAGTGTCCACAGGCAGCCCAGCAGGAACAGGAAGCATCTGTCCGGATTTTCCCTTGTGTTACACTTCCTTTTCTGCTGCTCCTCCACCCCCGAGTGGTTTTGGCTTTAGGGTGTTGAGAAAGCTGGGTGTGAACTCCTCACTCTGAGCTCCCCGAGCTCCTGGCTGTGCCCTGCTGGGGACAGGGGGGAGGCTGGAGCTGTGCTGGCAGCAGTGTGGGGAGAGCCTGACCCCTGCTCTGCTCCCCACGCAGAGCCAGAGACCCCAGGAGGGACACCCAGAGCGCAGATGCCCGTGGCCTGTGAGGAGACTGAAATCCCAGCAGCAGGAACCTCTCAGGAGCCGTGGGGCTGCCGTGTCCGTGTCCCTCTCTGTGCTCCAGCACCGGTTCTCTGTCCCTAACCCCACTAAACTCTGCTCACCGTCCTCTCTGCCTCCCGTGGTGTGACACGTCGCTGTGAGATGATCCTTACCTCTAGGGCTAGTTGTTGCTGGTGTTGTAATCGTGACTTTCTCCTCACCCTTCTCGTGCTGTGCGTGTGGTTCGGGCTCTGTAGGACTGGCAGGTCGCTGCCCTTTGGGGTGCCTGGGGACAGGGAGTGTGGGCCGTGGGTCAGGGACCCCCATTCCATGCCCAGGGCCAGCAGCACAGCCCCCCTGGCTTTGGGCAGGGCTTGGGGACCCGCAGTGCCCTGGGGACCTGCCCAGCCATTTCAGGGCCCCATTTCAGCAATAACCCCCTGCATGCCCCAGCCTAAAAACAGCCATGGTGGGAATGAGCCAGGCAGGGACATCCCATGGCTCAGCCCTCCTCGCTGGGGTCGCTGGGGTGCTGGATTCAGGGCTGAAGGGAGCTCTCCTGCCTCTCCTGCTGGGCACTCCCTGCCAAGGAGCTGTTTCTGTCCCTGGGCAGACCTGTGCACGCTGCTTTAAGTGTGAGGCAAGGCTGTGGTGGCAGAGGAGCCCGTGAGGTCCCCAGCACGGTGACGCTGTGGCTGAGGGCAGCAGCACTGCAGTGACCTCACTGACCAGCGCAAACCAGCTCCTGCCCGTGAGCCACAGCTGGGTGGGTGGCACAGTCTGAGGGCTAAAGGGAACCAGAGATCCTCTCTGTGCTTGTCTCTGGCACAGAAGGGGCAGTGGCATCTCCTCCTGGTGCTCCCTGCCCCTGCTGGCACCTTGTCACCCCCTGTGCCACCCGTCTCAGTGCTGTGTGTTGTCCCATGGTGGTTCTGTGTCACCCCCTGTGCCAGCTGTGCCCTCTCCCCATGGAGCAGCAGCGAGTGGCACTGGGTGATCCTTGGGGCTTTTGCACGCCTGAGCTTGCACTGTGACAACGTGCTGAGCCCAGAGGTCATTGTCACCCTGTGTCCTCTCATGGGTCAGAGGCAAACCTGTGATTTTTGGCTCTTCCCCTCATCCACGGGCAGGTAAAACCTCGGCTGGGGCTGGGGACTGCCAGCTTGGGTGAGGCAGCAGTGGGGGGTGCCCAGGGCTTCACTGAAACCCCTCAGGGTGCCATGCCCACTCCAGGAAGGGGGTCCTGTCCCCCAGGATGGTTTTGAGAGGAGTTTCTGCTGTGTCCATCCCACTGTGGTGGCCCTGCCTCCAGCGTGCTCCGTGTCCCTGCATGCTCAGCATCACTGGGTGGCACCGGGAAGCTCTGTCCCGTCCGTGCCAGGCAGAGGGGCCGTGTCTCTCGTGTTGTGTCCCTTCCCTCTGTCCTGGCTGTTGCAGAGGGCTCCCGGGCAGGGCAGACCCCGGCCCGGCCCCCGAGTGTCACGGTGTGTGTCCCGGTGCTGTCCCTAGTGTGCCGTCGGTGTTACCACGAAACAAAGAGCTCCCTGTGGTGTGTAAAATGGCCAAACCCTGACTGTTGTAAAATAAACTGAGCTATTGTGTCTCCTTTTAAATAGGCGAGTGTGCTGCTGTGCTGGGGGGCTGGTGTGCTCTGTGCTGTGACCTAAGGGGAAAGGAATAAAATGTCGTTTCTATCGGTGCCTGCCTGCCTTGTCTCGCGGGCCGTGGCGTTCCCAGGGCAGCCTGGCAGCTTCCCACGCCGTCCCAGGGTCAGGGGAGCGGGGGCAGCGCCCCGGGCAGCACAGCCGGGCTTTGTGCCGGCCGAGCCTCCTCCTGCTCCCTCTGCAGCTCAGCCAGAGCCGGAGCCCGTGGGAAGGGAGCGCGGGGGCGCGGCCGCGGGCACTTTTGTCCCTCGGTTTTTTGGGAACCGCTGTGTCCGGTTCTGAGGGCGCTCCTACGGACACTTTTGTCCCTCGGATTTTCGGGAGCCGCTGTGTCGCGCTGCTGGCGCGCCGCTCCGGCGGATGCTGAGCGCTGCCAGGGCGCGGTGACAGCGCTGACAGCGGAGCCGCTGTGACGGCCCCACCTGGGGCAGCGCCCTCCTGGGGCTTGGCAGCGCCCCGTGGCACCGGGGTCGGGCTGCCGGGGGCTCCGGGGCTCTGCCAGCCCTGCCGAGGGGAGCGTCCCTCGGGGCCGGCTTCCCCCCGGCCACCCCAGCCCGGCCGGGTTAATCGGCTCGCGCGCGTGACTCCCGCTCGCTGATGGCGAGATTAGAGCAAACTGGATTGTACAGCCCCGCTGGCAGCTGGCCACGCCGGGCCCGGGGCTGGCACCGCCCGGGGAGGGGCTCGGCATCCTGGTGCCCACCGCCCGCAGGGATGCGCCACGGCCATCGCCGTGCTGCCGGGCCCGGGAGGGCTCGGAGCCGGCACGGAGGGGCTGGCCCGGCCGAGGGGGGACACCCTCGGTGCCAGGCTGGCAGGACGGGCCGTGCTGCCCGCTCCTCTCCAGCAAAAGGCAGTCGCAGCCTGTGTGGAGCCCATCCCTCGGCCGGGCACCGCGGCAGGAGGCGAAGCCCAGCAGGGCGGACAATGGGAACGGGAGGCAGGGCAGGGACAAGGACACGCAGCTCGGGGTGCCCAGCCCTCCCCACGGTTGGCACGGTGGGTGCTGCCCCTGCCCTTCCCTCCCCTCCCTCTTCCCCAAAGGCGGGCGGGAGCCCTGTGCCTCCCCTCGTGACTGCGATAAACATTACACCGAGGCCATTAATGTTTAATGAGGTTTGTCTCCCAATTAATGCGCGTTCCCGTGGGTGCCCACTCGCAGAGCGAGGCGCCCGCCGGAGCGACGACACGCCGAGGCCATGGGTGACGGTAAGGACAGCCACCTCCACGGGGACACCTCCCTGCAGCAGCAGCGCCCGGCCCTCCCACCGCGGGGGAAGCTCTCGGTGAGGATTTGGGGTGGGCACACGCGGGGTTGGATCCTCAGAGCTCCACAGCCCCCTGGCACATCGGTGCCAGCCGGTGTTCGGCTTCTCCTGGGGGTGATTTCTCCTTCCAGCTGCTCCCGGCAGAGGGCTGAGCTGTCAGGTAAGGTGGCTGGAGTGGTGACACGGTGACGAGCTCGGTGACACCGAGGGGGGTTGTTGGGGTGCCTCTGGTGCGAGGTGTGAGCCCCAGGGGTTGTTCAGTCTGAGCTCTGAGGGGACAGAGCCGTTTTGGAGTCCTGCAGGCAGTGGCACTTCCCGAGGGGGCACTGGGTCCTGCCTGCAGCTGCACCTGGAGCTCCCGAGCATCCTGCAAGCGCAGCCTGCAGTGCATGCCGTGAATTTGCCCAGGATCCTGCAATTTGTCCAGCATCCTCCAAGTGCAGCCTGCAGTGCATCCCGTGAATTTGCCCAGGACGTTAAAGCTCCCGGGATGAGACCCATGATTTTCCTGGCTCAGCTGCGTGCCAAGGAGGTCACAGCACGGCCACTTGCAGCCCTCGGTGCTGCTCTCTCCCACCTCCACACTGTGAGGACGTGGCTCTCACTGGAGTTTCTCCTCTTTTCAGAGCAAGTGCCTGAGCAGGGCCAGGACAGGTTCAGCTACGGTGAGTGCGTGCCCGGGGCTCGGGCAGGGGGACGGGCAGCCCCTGCCGCTCTGCCGTGGGCTCTGGGAGAGGCTCGGGCTGGCCTGACACCTCCTGGCCGTGCTCCTGCCCAGACTATGACACCATCCGCAACGGGGGGCTGATCTTCGCCGTCGTGGCTTTTGTCATCGGGCTCCTCATCATCCTCAGTAAGTGCCTGGGTGGGTCGGACACCCCTGGGCTCTGCTCTGTGCTCCACTCAGACCCTCCTCTGGTCGGGAGGGGGCTGGGGGTCACCCACCCTGCCCCACAGCAGCAGGGGTGGGCACAGCTTGCCCCTGGGGCTGCCTGGGAACTTTCCATCCAGGCACGCTCCCAGCACAGGGCGAGTTGGGAGGGAGACCACGTAAATATTTTGTGTTTCCCTGCCAGCGCCCGGGCTTCAGAGGGAAGGTCACTCATTAAAAATAGCAGAGAAAACTCTGACATTTCCAGAGAGGGGAGCCAGCGTTCCCAGAGCCCTCAAACCTCGGCAGCTCCCAGACTGACCCGGTGCCAAGTGTCAGCACTGTGGCCCTGCCAGGGTGTTCTGTGCCGCTCTGTGCAGGGTGGCCGCAGTCACAGCTGCTGCAAGGATGGTACTCGCTAATTTTAGGGGAAAAACCATAGAAACCAGCAGCATTTGCAACCATGGGGCAGCTGGAGCAGGAGCCTGTGGGCAGTGCCAGGGCTGCAGGGTGGCTGGGATGGGGTGGGGGGGCTCAGCCTCAGTCGCTCCTCTCGCCCCCAGGCCAGCGGTTCCACTGCGGAGGGAGGAAGAAGAGGAGGTGGGTATTGGGTTTTCATCTCTGCTGCCTGTTCCAGTCCTGCCAGCTGACAGGGCCAGGGTTCAGCCCCTGTTCGCCCCTCTCTCAGCCACGTTGCCCAGTGTAACACTCCCCCCTTTGCTTTTTGCTCCGCAGACAAGGGAACGAGGACGAGCTGTAGGTGCAGGTAGGAGCTCCCTGTGCCGGGCAGCGATGCTCTGGGGTACTCGTGCTCCAGGAACCACTCCTCTGGGGTCTGTCCCGGGAGGAGAGGGGCTGGGCCACGCTGGCCATGTCACCCTCCCTCTCTCCAGCTCCAGAGCTGCAGTGCCCCCATGGAAGCAGAGCTGCAGCTGAAGCCCAGCACTCCCGGCCAGCGGCCACCCCTCACCCCGCTCCAGTGGATCCATTACCCCGCAGAGCCAGAAGGCAAATTACCCTCGTGCTTCCCCCTCTCTTAGACGCAGCGAGAGTTCCTTGGCTAATAAAGTTCGAGCTCTGAGAGGTTAAACTGCGCGCCCGAGGCGTTTGAATCGCCCACTCTCCTGGCCTGGCTCCAATCCCTTTTCTGCCCTGCAGACCCAGGAAAGGCTCCCGCAGCCCGAGGCGTGGGGCAGCCGCCTCCGCCCTGGCTTTGCTCCGGATGTTTCTTCTCCCGGCTGCGGGTCCTGGATCCTGCGGCACCTCCCTGTCCCTTGGGATGCCCAGGCAGCAGCTGGCAGCACTGCGGGCTCTTTGTGTTCTCGTATCTGGCTGGGATGGGGTTAATTCTCTCCCTGGCAGCCCCGGCTGTGCTGGGCTGTGTGCTGGGAGCTGGGGAGGTGTTGGGAGCGCTCCAGTTCTGGTTCCTGCTGCTCCCACGGCAGCGCTGTCCCTGGGGTGGGCAGGATCCGGCAGGGGACACGGCCAGGACAGCCCCGAAGTGACCAAAGGGACATTCCAGAGCAGGAATGTGACACCTGCTCAGGTGGAGAAGAAAAGGGAAAGGAGGAGAAAGGGGGGTGCTCGTGAGTTACAGCATTTTCCTCACAGAACAATCCTGACTCCCCGGCAAGGGTTGGGCATCACCTGCAGAGGGCAAGCGGAGAATTTCAGCCTTCTGAGTTTCCTCTTTTTCCCTTTTCTTGCACTCACGCTCCCTCTGCTTTCACTTTATAGACTGCCTTTATCAAATCCACGCGTTTGGGGGGATTTTCCCTGTTTTTAATCCCTCCCCGCGCTGCTGGGAAGGGGAGAGGTGGAGCAGCTCAGTGGGTAACTGGTGTCCAGCCGAGCTCAGCCCAGCCCAGCTGCACAGAGCGGGATCCTTCTGGGTCAGGAGCGGGGCTCGGGTGAAGCACGGAGCTCTGTGGGAGCTCTCGGCCTCTCTCAGCTTCGGATCCAGACAGAAACGCCTCTTTCAAAAAAAAAAAAAAAAAAAAAAAAAAAAAGAAGAGCAAAACTCTCCTGCAATTGGGCGGCGAGTGAGGAGGAGGAGGGAGGTTCGCTCTGAGCGCCAGAGCTGGCCCGACGCAGACACCTAGTGACGGCAGGGCACAGGGCTGCCTGTCCCCAGGCAAAGGGGACCTGGGCACCCCAAACACGCAGAGAAGGAGGGGGTCACGCAGGGATGCAGCGGGGAGCTCACTCCCAGCCCGGGGCAGTATTTATGGATATGCATTTACTATGAATGGAATATAACGTGAAACCCCAACTGTAAAAGACTGAATTGCACCATTTAGGATATTGAAGGACTGAGAGAGTAAGAAAAACGCACAAACGCAAAGACACCAAATATGTTTTAAACGTCATTTTAGCTGCAGCATATAAATAACAAGAATCACTAAAATTCAGCAAAACGACAGCTGCTTATTTGCAGCAAATGGAATGCAGAAATATATGCATTTGACTCCTCTCCTGAAAACATCAGTGTTTGAAGAGCTTTTAGTAAGTAGTCGTACATAATCCTAATAATAATATTTCACCTTGCCTTTCTTCTCTGTTCAGTCCCATCTCATTCCTTTCTTATTATGTGTTACTGAACATTTGTCAGTCTGGGGGCTGCTTGACCAGCGAATGGTTTGGATGAGAAACCCCAGTTCAAGGGGTTTCTCACCTGAAGCCGCTGTGGCTGTTCAGGTGTGCAAGGGGCTGCCCTCAGTGACCCCGAGCATCCCAGCACAGCCGGGATGGAGAAACCAGCTCCGGGGTTCGTGTGGGCTTCGATGGAGGTCAGACATTGACAGAAAAATAGGATTAGCTGGGGGAAGGTTATTAGGCAAAATCCGTGCAATTTGTCTAATCTGAGGTGCTTATTTAACACAGTAAGGAGATTATTTTGGAATATAATTTTGACTTGACAGTGACCCTCTAATAAAGACTCGTTGCAGCTTTGCACAGCTCAAGCAGAACAGGAGTCCTTCAACCAAGGAAGAAAATGGTTAATGGTTAAGCTCCATCCGTCTTAGGGGTGTTTGTCAAACTAAACGATCCCGAGACTCTATGCAAAGTGCCTGTTTAACAGCACTGAAGGGTTTGGCCGCACCGGAACTGCCCTGCCCGTGCCTGACTGACTCTGGTGGGCTGGTGGGGCTGTGTCCCCCACAAGCAGCAGCTGAAGGTCCCAGCAGGCAAGAAGGCAGCAGGCTGTGAAGGGAGCCTGTCCCCAAGCAGGTCCCACAGCCCTGAGCCCAGGGCTCCCCTCCTGCCCTTCCCTCCCGGGGATCCCGCAGACAGAACCGGGGATTAGGGGAGGGAAAAGCCGTGTCTGGAGCTCTGTCTCGGCACCAGATGGCATTAATGGCATTATTCTGCACGGCTTGGGGACAGCCACGTGTGCCCGCACCTGCACGGCCCCACACCCCAGCTGGGGATGGGGTGTGAGGTTTCTGGGACAAGGTGAGAGATGAGAATTTTATTTCCATTTTCAGAAGGCTGATATATTAATTCTATTCTATTCTATTCTATTCTATTCTATTCTATTCTATTCTATTCTATTCTATTCTATTCTATTATAATATTGCATTACATTATATCATACTATATTGTATCATATTATATTATACAATATCATATTACACTATATCATATTACACTATATCATATCATATCATATTATGTCATATTATATTATATTATATTCTAAAACTATATTAAAGAAAAAGGCTATATCAGAAGGTCAAACAAGAATGGTAATGAAAGCTCGTGCCTGACTCCTCAGAGTCCGACACAGCTGATGGTGATTGGTCACTAATTAAAAACAGTTCACATGGAACCAATGGAAGATGCAACTGTTGGTAAACCATCTCCAGACCACAATCCCAAGCAATCAGATAATTATTGTTTTCATTTTTCTTTCTGAGGCCTCTCAGCTCCCCAAGAGAAGATCCTGGGCAAAGAGGATTTTTCAGAAAATGTGATGGGGACGCTGAGAGGGGACGGGGCAGGGCAGGGCACACCCAGCACCCAAACCCACGGGCAAGGCCAGCCCTCGGCCCTTTCCCTGTGCTCCCTCGGTGAGGAGGTGTTGGCCTTCTCCCCTGAACCAGGCAATCCCGGGGGATTTCTCTCACAGCCCCCTTGAGCCATTAATCTTCTCAGAGCAAATCTTTTCTGCGGCACAAAGGGGATTGGGTAAATAATACAGGGGACAACTGGAGCGCCCTTTTCCTCTGGGAAGGCTTCCCGAGCCAAACAGCTTCCCCTTGGAGCTGGTTATTCCCTGTTTGCTTCACCGGGCAAGGATGGACAGGTAGGAGGGACAGGGGCTCTGGCTGGCTGTGGCTTGTGCTGTGCCTGTGCTCATTTCTGACGGGATGAGGCAGCAGGGCCAGACCTGGAGCAGCAGCAGCAGCCAGGGAGGAGCTGCCAGCCCTGCCCGCGCTGCCAGGAAGGCATTTCGCCCATGAGGAAACGCAAATGCAAAATGTCTCCTCGTTAGTTTAAAGAGGAGAGCAGCAAATGGTGACTCAGGGAGCCAGAGAGGAGCACTGGAGAGAGAAGAGATGGGCTGGGCTGGCGGGGAGCCAGCCACGTGCCTCGGGCTCACTGCTCTGCTCTGCTCCCGAAAAGGCAGCGCACCCAGCAGCAGCACCTCTGCAAGGACAGCAGCGCTGCACGGGCTGGAATTACCCTCCAGCCCCAGGAAATGGCATTACAGGCCCTGGAAATGACACTGCAGCCCCAGGAAATGGCACTGCAGCCCCAGGAAATGGCACTGCAGGCCCTGGAAATGGCATTACTGCCCCAGGAAATGGCATTCCAGCCCCAGGAAATGGCATTACAGGCCCTGGAAATGGCACTGCAGCCCCAGGAAATGACATTACTGCCCCAGGAAATGGCATTACCCTCCAGCCCCAGGAAATGGCATTCCAGCCCCAGGAAATGGCATTCCAGCCCCAGGAAATGGCATTCCAGCCCCCATTTCCCTGTCGCACTGCCCCAGAGAGGAGGTGATTGGCAGTGACTGCTCAAGGCAGCGGTGCTGTGGGAGTGCAGCCCAGGATGGACAGGCTGGCTCCTCCCGGTGGGATTTGCAGTGGGATGCGCAGCAGGACGTGGCTGGGAGCAAAGGAGGGTCCCCATGAACCCAGCCCGTGTGTCAGGACCGTGCCTTGCAATCACAGAGGTTGGAAAACCCCTCTAAGACCATCCAAGTCCATTAACCAACGCTGCCAGCACTAAAGCAGAGGTTTAGCGGTCCCCAGAGGTCACATCTGTACACATCTGTCTTTTTAAATCCCTGCTTTAAATCCCTCCACGGCTGTCCTGGGCAGGCTGTTTAGCCCCTGGAGGTTGCTAAACCCGCGCAAAGCCCCTGGAGCTGGCGAGGACCGGGATCCCGCTCTCCTCCCCGCGCGGGCTCCCCTCGAAGCCCCCGGCCCCGCTGCCCCGGTGCCGCTCAGCCGCGGAGCACGGCGACACTAGAGGGAACCAAATCCCAGCTTCTTGCCGGGAAAGAGCTTTTCCTCGGGAAGCCTTGGGAGCGTCCCGGCTGCCCGGCAAGGATCCGGGCCCGGGGGGCGCGGAGCCCTTGGCGGAGAACAGAACCGCAGGATGGTTCGGGCTGGAGTTTTAAACTGTTCCCCGTTTTGGTGTCGCTGCTCACAGTCACGAGTGCCAGGGTTCCTTATGGAAACGCAGCTGTTTCTGCCGCGCACACACAAAGGGCTCAAGCAGGATGTCATTTTTGGGTACACCGACCTGCTGGCACCTGTTTGTGCAGGGGTTTTACTGAGGCACAGCCCCTGGCCACCTTCAGGGCCTTTATCCTCCCACCGCTCCACGTGGCATCCACCTGCTCCTCTCTGCCACTGGGGAAACTGAGGCACAGGGGGCTGCAGCCACAGGCCAGTGAGGTCCATCCCTCATCAGCATCCACACTGGGCCAGCTTGGGGTTGGGGGCAACAGGGAAGGAGGGGCACGGCGTTCCAGGACAGGTTTGGCTGGAAGGAATCCTACCCAGGCGTGCCCAGCGCTCTTCCACACAGGTGTACCCAATAATCAGCTGAACCCCATCCTGCAATTACCCCACGCGCTGTCCACCTCTTCCTGGTGGGGCTGGGCTGGCACAGGGGCTGTGCAGGACGCAGCTCTTTGTCCCTGAGGGCCGGGCTGTCCCGCGAGGGGTCACAGCGGGCTGGGCCTGCTCGGAGAGGGGCTGCGAGGGTAGGTTGCGACGCGTGGGAAGTGCTTTGTGCCAATCGGCTCCAGACAGATAAGTAGCCCTGTTGTTTTAATGACCGCTTCCTGCGGGGATTTGTCTGCGAGGGCGGCCGAGGCCGCGGGGCTGGGGCCGGGGGGAGGCGGGGTGTGCCCCAGCCCGAGGGATGCGGGGTGCGGGAGGTGGTGAGGTGTGTCCGGGCCGGAGGGATGCGGGATGCGGGTGAGGTGAGATGTGCCCAGACCGGGAGGATGAGGGTGAGGTGTGCCCAGGATGCGGGATGCAGGAGGAGGGATGGGGAGTGCCCAGCACATGGCACAGCCTGCGGCTTGGGGCTGGCCCCGAGGGCTGAGGGGGTGCTGTGCCCACCCTCATCTTGGCCTTTCTCCTCTCGGAGAGTGGGTTTTTCCAGTATTAGTGGAAGAATTGCCTTTAGGGGGAAATACCTCACTGGCTAACAGGGACACTGCTGTAATCCCCAGAGCTCTGGGGCAGCCTGGAGCGGAGTGTAACTCTGCCCAGAGGCAGAAGAAATGCCTGCCAAGGGGGAGATTGAAGGGGGGATGTTTTCAAAGGGCTGCGGGATGCCCCGTGCCCTCAGGAGAGGCAGCAGGACCCACCCTGTGCAATTCCTGCCCTGCTGAAGGAAGGGTCCCTCCTCCCAGACCCTGCTGGGGCTCAGAGCTGTGCGTGGGCATGCAGTGCCATCATTTCTCCTGTGTCTCGTGCAGAGTTTGGGCCAGGGAATGAATTCCTCAGTGGGAGCTTCACCTTTGAACTGTGCAGCTGGGCTGGCTGCTGGATCTGGCAGGCTGCTGGCTGCCTGGGAGCAGGGCAGTGGCTACAGGGAGCCTGGGACAGGCTTCTCCTCTCCAGCCAGTGCTGGCCTGGCTGCCTGTGAGCTGCCTGCACTGCCCAAATAATTACCCTGGAGATTTCATCATCACACCACACGAAGCACACGCTGCAGCTCTGGTTATGAGCAGGACACCAGCTTTGTGGGAAAGGGCGACACACAAACACTTCCTGTGCGCACCAAACACGGGCCTGTGGGCAGGCTGCTGTCCCCAAAGGGTGGCTGGCTGCTGGGCCAGAGCCGAGCCCCAGGTGTGGGCTGGCAGGAGCTCCTGCTCCGGGAGCTCTGGCTGCCTGCCCGGTGCTGCCAGCCCTGCACGTGTGCTGGGCTCAGTGAGCTGGCAGAGGGCCTGGGCTGAGCCATGCCTGGGGCCTGGGCTGAGCCATCCATGGAGGAGCAAACGGGGCCGGAGAGAACGGCACAGGCGGCCCAAGGACTCGCCAGGGCTCCCCCGGTGTGAGCCGGGCTGAGCACTCACCCCGCCAGCCTCAGGTCTGCACTCTGGTGCTGCTCCCAGCTCGTGTCCTGGAGGAAGGAGCCCTTGGTGGGGCAGGTCAGGGTGCTGGGTTGATCCTCTGAGCTGGGCATGGTGAGGAAGCTCACGAGAGATGCTGAGCAGCAACGGGAGCTAAAAATGAGCAGCGCTTACTCCCCCTGCTCACATGGCTCACACAGAGACGTGTGGGGCCCCGTGGGTGCTGTGCCAGCGAGTGCCCTGCCAGCCCACACAGCCCCGTTCATTCACTCCCGGGTGTAGGAGGGTACCAATCCCACCTGAGGCCGAGGCGTTGGGTGCTGGTTTGCAAAGCGCTGTGGCAGGCTCCAGGCTGGCAGCTCGCTGTGAGCAGGCTGAGCCGGGCTGTGCTGCCATCCTGCAGCAGCTGCCGGCGAGGGAAGGGGGCAGATGCCTGGCATGTGCCTGGGGCTCCCCAGAGCCCGGGCTCTGCCGCTTGCCTGGGTATGGGCCTGCATACCAATTTCCCTGCCAAGCACCAGCGAACATCTGCACGGCCACGGAGGTGGCGATGGAAATGCACCTCGATGGAAATGCACCTCGGCTCCTGGAGGCTGTGTGGGCACCGCGTGTGCATCAGCTGCTGCCTCGCCACCCTGGGGACGCTACCCAGGGGTGCCAGTGTGGGGCTGGCACGTGCCCGCGTGGGAGGGCTGTGACACCCACGAGCCTGAGGTGGCCTGGGAACGGGCTGGGGAGGGGGTGGCGACGGCGCTGCCGAGCTCGGCAGCACCATGGAGGAAGGGGAAGTACATCCTTGAGGAGGAGGAGGAGGAGGGAAGGCTGTGGTGTGGCAGCACGGGCATGGTGTTTGTCTCTGTTTCTGCTGCTGGCACTGAGGGCTGGGCAGGGGTCAGGTGGCAGTGGCCTCGCTGTGCTTGTCACTAAGATGACAGCAGGGAGGGGACAGGGGACTCAGGGTGGGCATGGAGGACCCTGCGTCCTGGCAGCTTCTCTGTGTCCTTTGGCCGCATCCCCGCTCTGAAATGGGAACTCCCACCCACAGGTACCCCCTCAGTGAGCTCTTCAGGAGACTTCTAGGTGTGAATGCTTGCAGTGAATCCACGAGGGCTGGAAATGGCCACGGAGCTATTGTTTTCCCAATTTCCGTGACGATAGTTGCATTTTCAATTAAATCTAAACAGCGCTTTTTAAAAAATCCAAATGTAATGTTTTTCCTGCTGGTTGTTTTGTTTGAAATCTGAATGCTTTAATCTTTCTTTCTGTTTATTTTCCAACAAATTGGGCTTGTAAAGGCTGTTTTGGAAAGCAAAGAAAACCTGCTATAATCACTTCAAGAAAAGACACTCTGAATGCTCTAACGGTCCAGACAAATTGGCTTTGGTGTGACTAAGTCTTGGGGAGTACAAGCTTCGGCTTGAGCTAAGCCTTGGATAAATACACCCCAAAGTAAAGCATTAGCTGGTATTTGTTTGTTATTTGCTGGCTGGAGGGATGAATGTGTAATGAATCTGCTGGCCCTGTCTCGCTTGTGTCCCCTCTCTTGGGAGCAGCAGGGGCTGCCTGAGCCTTGCTCTCCCATCCTCACAAATGTCCAAAACCACACTGGACAGGGCTTGGAGCAACCCGAAAGGTGTCCCTGTGGTCTGCACGGTCCCTTCCGACCCAAACCACTGTATTATTTTTGTCCCCTGGATGCTGGACGGGCGTACAGGAGGCCTGGGCAGCAGGAGGAGTGCCAGTGCGAGCCACAGGTGTCCCAGCCGCGCTGCTCACCTGCAGCCCTGCGGCCAGGACAGGGCTCACCTGGGGCAGGGCTGGAGGGCACAGGGCACACCTGGGGTAGGGCTGCAGGGCACAGGGCACAGGGCACACCTGGGGTAGGGCTGCAGGGCACAGGGCCCACCTGGGGTAGGGCTGCAGGGCACAGGGCCCACCTGGGGCAGGGCTGCAGGGCACAGGGCACAGGGCCCACCTGGGGCAGGGCTGCGGGCAAAGGGCCCACCTTTGCGGGGATGGGGCAGCACCAATCGGGGCTGGCGGCCCGGGAGCGGTGGCGGCCGGGGGCTCTGCCAGCCCTGGCGCACGCCGAGGAGGAGGAGGAGGAGGAGGAAGGGGCTCGGCCGGCGGGGGCCGCGGCCGCCCCCAGCCCTGCGCGGCGCGGGGGGGCGGGCGCGGGCGGGAGCCCGGCCCACGGGCGGGAGCGGAGCGGGGCGGAGCGGGAGCAGCGCTGGGCACCTCAGCCGGGCTGGCAGCGGCGGCAGGAGCGCGGCACGCCGGGGCACCGCACCTCCGCAATTGCGCCGCAGCCCGGGGCCAGAGCTGCTCTGTATGGCATGTGGCTGGTAACTTTTCTCCTGCTGTACTCTTTGCCGAAAGGTACGTGCGGACCGCGGCGGGGGCGGCGGGGGTCCCCGGCAGCGGCACCGGGCGGGTGGCACCGGCTGCTCCCTCCCCGGGGCTCTCGGTGCTCCGTTTCTCAGTCCCGCATCTTTCGGTGCGCCCTCCCCGGGGTCCCGAGGGTCTCGGTGAGCCCTGATGGGATCGCGATGCGCTCTCCCCGCGGTCCCTGGGCGCTCGGTGCGAGGTCCCGGGGCTGTTGCTGCGCCTTCCTGAGCTCTCGGTGCGCTCTCCCCGGGGTTCCGCGGCTCTCGGCGCCGCGCTCTCGCTGCGCTCTCCGCGAGTGCCCGGGATTGTCGGTGCGCTCTCCGGGAGCGCTCGGCCCGGACGGCGCGACGCGGGGCTCGGAGCGCGGAGCGGAGCTCGGAGCGGGGCCGGTCGGTACCGGCGGAGCGCGGGGCTCGGAGCGCGGGGCTTGGAGCGTGGAGCGGGACTCGGAGCGCGGAGAGGGGCCGGTCGGTACCGGCGGAGCGCGGGGCTCGGAGCGCGGGGCTCGGAGCGCGGAGAGGGGCCGGTCGGTACCGGCGCATCCCGGGGCGGCGGTGGCAGCCGCGGCCGGGACCCCGCACCGACGGGAGCAGCATCCCCCGGCGGGGCCTCGGCGGGACCGAGCGCTCCGCGTCTCCCGAGCGCTTCTCAGTCTGATCCCGTCGGCAGGCGAAACCCAGCCGTGCCTTAAAATTCGCATCCTTCCCCCCAGGAATGCTGTGTGAAGTGTAACCCAACGGGTTGACATCAATCAGATTATAGATAAATCATAAATGGGGGGGATGGGGAGAACCGTGGAATAAGCGTGTCAAGGAGACACACGCTGGAAGATTACAGATTAATTTAAAGTTGGGCATTAAGTGGATGCTGCCCACATCCAGCGAGGTGATACTCTAAGCGAGTCTCTGCTCTAGATGCAATTAAAGAGAGGCAGGAGCTGCGTGGAGCACGGGCACTTAAATCCCACTGCGTTTGTTACAACAATCGATCCGTGTTACATAAAGGAATTGCCCATTTCCGGATCTGCGGGAATTTTTAATTATGTTTCTGTAATAAATTACCTCTTTGCCCACGACCCGACCTGCGGATGCGGGTGCTGGAAGCGCCCACCTCTTGGAAAATTGTCTGCTCGGAGGATGTAAAATGACATTTGCCCTAATTATCGTCTCTGACATTTGAGAACAGCGAGGGGGAAATTTTAGGAAATGAGGAAGTGAAAGAAAGGGGACGGAGCTGCCTCCTTGCATGAGACCTCTCTTGCTGCCCATTACCCTGTTAGCTGAATGTTAATCCAATGAAAAATATTTACTGAGCTTTAATAGGGCACCCTCTCCAGTTGTGCGGTGATGATCAATTATTCCATCAATTATTAATTATGGAATAGCTGCTTTATTCGAGCTGGGGTGAAGCTGCTTTTGGGAGCTTTACCCAAAATCGCTATTGTGCTTCAGATCTGCTGAGCTGAACGTGCCAGCGTCTGCTTTGCTTACATTTGCATTTTTTACCGTGCTAAAAGGAAAAAAACAAACCTGGAAACAAATAACCGTCGAGGATGCCATGATTCCTTTCGACCCCCAATAGTCAAAATAATAAAGAGCTGCACTGGTTTATTGCTTTTTGCATCTTTTCAGCCCCAGCTTCTTGGAAAAGGGATCTCTTCCCACAGAGCTATCTCTTCGGAGAGGAGCAAATTAAAAGCCTCCATTAGCACAACTCCTCGTGGCCTCATTTTACATTTTATTTCTTAAAAAAAAAATAAATTAAAAAAAAGGAGAAATCTTCAGCATTGAGCAGTCCTGGTGATGCAAAGTGTTAACGTGAAGCGGTTCCAGAGAGAGGACAGCAATACAATGGAAGTTTCATTAGAATAATAGGATAAAAAAAATGAATTGCTTAATGCATGATAAACCTTTCAGATACTTAATATTTCTGGGCATCGAAGCACATCCTTTTAACGTGCTCCTGCTGTAGAACAAGAGCTCAAGTAGAAACCGAAAGCAGATAAACATTTGATTCGAGGGACCCCTGAAGTTTAGAAATCCCTTGATGGGCTGTAGCTGCTTATTTCTGCCCCTGTTTATGAAATAAACAGAAATGGGTGCTTGGCAAGTGGAGAGTTGAGCAGCGAGATGCTCTGGCAGGCAGAGGGGAGGCGAGTGGTGTGATGAGGAACGGACTGGCCACAACTGAGAGGCTGGGAGCCGGGGAAGCATCTCCCTGCGTGATGTTGCTGGATGGCTCTGCCGCCTGATTTATATTGGCATTATATTTACATGATGTTCCCGCGCTGGGCGCAGCGAACGGTGCAGCTCGCGGCTTCTAATCTCTCCCATCTCGGCCCCCCAGTGTGGCACAGCGCTCATTTGTCTCTGAAATGAAACATGGAAACCTCATTAAATGCACGGAGGAGAAGCCTGCAGTGCTCAGCTCCTCGCCGTGCCCGGCGCTTGTTTATCCTGCCAAAATTTCCCAGCACCAGGAGCCGCCGTGGCGGCTCGCCCAGAGCCTTTACCTGGCGTGGGCTTTGGGCAGCTCCTGCCTTGGCATGGGGAGCGGGTAAAGGCACCCTGGTGCTCCTGGGCGTTCGTCCTCTGCAGGAGGAGGCTGTGCCTTGTGCGAGGGGCGAGTGCCAGGGGTGTGCTGTGGAACAGCCCTTGTGGAGCTGGGCGCTGCCTGGGAGCTTGGGGCACGCCTCGGGGCAGCCGTGGCTCCAGCACCTCGGCGTTGGGGTGCCAGGACCTCTGCCCATGTGCCGGGGGATGGACGGGCCGCGCTCCGTCCTGCTCTGGAGCAGCTGGTGAGCCGAGGGCGAGGATGGAGCTGGAAGTCTTTGTGGCAGGAATCCTGACATGGCAGCAGGCAAGGCTGAGCCGCGCCTCGGGTGGCACGGAGGCACCTCAGAGCCGAGCAGGCAGCAGCCACACGGTGCCACTTCCATGGTGGCACCAAGGAGGAAGGCGCTGGGTCACCGCAGCCGCTGCCATGCTGCTGTTCGGGGAGGATGTGCAGGGGCAGCTCGGGGTGCAGGGCGTTCCTTGCCTCTGGAATCTCGGTCATAGCCAGCTCTTGGTCTTTACATAACCATGGGTTGGGAGTCACCCTCTCCCTGCTCGTGGATCCCGCAGAAATATCCCCCAGCACGCACAGGCTGCCGCCATCATCCGCCAGCAGAGCCCTACCCAACGCTCAGGAATTCCATCTCCAGGCTCCTGCTCCTGCCTGCTCCCAGCTGCGCCTGGGAAGGGCTGCAGCAGCAGCTCCTGGCCCTGACAGGGGAGCCAGCGCGGCGTGGAGGGCATGGGGAGGAGGTGAGGAGCTGGCAGGGCTCGCCCAGATGTGTTCTCTGTTGGCTGCCTGGTGGCAATCCTGGTCTGCACCTTGCAAAGCCACCGAGGGGGTGGTGATGCCCTGGGAGCACGGCCTGGCCATTGTGGAGGGAGCCCAAGGCCGGGTGTGTGTGATCTCTGCTGTGTCCCCTGCCCACCCCTCGTGCCAGCTCCCTTGACCTCCCTGGGGACACGGTGCTGTCCCTCTGGCTGGCCAATGTCACCAGATGTCCCCTTGGGACCTCAGGCGTTGTGTTCAGCATGGCCAAGGCATGGAGGTGGCTCTGGAAGGGGAGGGCTCATTCCTCACCTGTGTCCCCTGGGCTGGTTCCTCACCCCCAGGCTGGGGGGCTCGGGAGGTGGGGGATGTCCAGCGCTGGGTCAGCCCCTGTGTGGACGGTGTGGTGGGGCTGGTGCCTCTCAGGAGCAGCCAGGGGAGGTTCTGGAAGCAGGAATCCGGCCGGGAGAGCTTTCTTTCCCAGGCAAGGGTTACAGCCTCAGCCTGGGTGCTGGCGTAATCGCTGGAGGTGGTTCAGGCCCTAATTTCCATGCAGATGCATTAAGGAGCAGGCGCTTGGAGCATGTTTGAGCCGTGCCCTTACCCACAGAGGACCAGAGGCAGGCTCTCCTTTGCTCCCTCTCTGCTTTGTCACCTCGGGAAGGACCGTGGTGCTCGAGCCAGAGGGGCTGTGCCACCATGGTGGGACTCTGTGGTGGCCAAACTGCAGCGCCAGGGCAGGGAAGATGCTGTGGCAGGTACCTGCTGCTGTGCTGGGCACCAGCTGAACGCCCCAGGCCCTGCTTGGCATTTCCTGGCACCGTCCCCACCCACCTGAGCCGGTCCCTGAGCGCAGGAGCCACGGCTTCAACCCTCTGGTCTGGGACACGCTGGGGAGGTGACATCCCAGGAGGGTGTGCTGCTCTCCCAGGCACCTCTGAGCTCCCCTTGGAAGGGACCAGCCTCGGTGCTTCCCTCCTCGCCCTTCCAGGCGCTTGGCAGTGCCGCTTCTCGCTCCATCGACCCCAAGGTCACTCCCTCGGTTGGTACAAAGGCTGTGAAGGTGTTCTGGTGATGAGGGCTTGGAGGGAGCTCGTTCCGGGAGGCTCCTCCAGCGTTCCCCGCACGCAGGCAGGGTGTGATGGGATTGCTGCCCTCTCTTCAGCACGGAGGGACCATCAGGACTCGCAGGCAGGGTGTGATGGGATTGCTGCCCTCTCTTCAGCACGGAGGGACCATCAGGACTCGCCACCGACCTGCAACTCCCAGCGCGGTGCGTGCCAGGCTTGGGTTCGCTCTCTCCTTGAGCAGGGCAGGTGTCAACCACCCTTAATGAGGATAATGAATGAGCTGCGAGGTGGCCATTAGCCTGCTGCTCTCCTCAGCATCCCTGCAGCCCGGCTCGGAGTCCCTGCCGACCCCTTTGGAGCCCCACGGGTGGGGTTTATCCGGGGGGAGCCCCGGCAGGTCCTCACCAGCCTCGGAGGAGGGCTGGGGTCGCCACCAGGATCAGAAAGCTGCTGTCACTGGGGTAATGGGAGCTCCAGCCCAGTGCCTGCCCAGGGGATGGCACAAACCCCCCAAAACACCAATTCTCCAGCATTTCCCCGGCTCTGTCAGGTTTTGCACCCAGCTAAAGCACCGTGCTCAGCTCTGAGGGGCTTTGGGCGGGCTCGGGGCTGGCTGGGTGCTGCCAGCACAGGTGATGGATGTGCACAGAGAGCAGGAAAAGCTTCTTATGTCGGGAGGAAGAGCTCTGGCTGGCACGGAGCCCGTCCTTGTCTGAGGCTGCTCCTAAATCTGCTTCTTAGGAAAGGACGGGCTCTTGCCTGGGAGGTTTTGTGCAGGACACAAAACCGAACCCTAACCCTAACCTGCACCTTTTTGGGCAGGACACACACCTGCACCTCTCCCAGAGATGGTGACACGCCCTGGGGACAGTTTGTGGCCCCTCTCTGGAGCAAGCAGGTGCTTGCAGAGCTTTGCTGTGTCAGTGAAGGTGCTGGAGCTTGGGAAGTCCAGCCATCAAAACTGGTAAATATTCTGAAGGGATGATAGCAAAATGACTTGCTTCTCCCAGCTCGAATGAAGATATTAATATTTCAATAGCTCTAGGTTGTAATTTACCACAATTTAGGGAGATTGAGCTCTGATAACTTCAAGCACCTGCCTTTCAGAGGCGGCCCCAGTGTCCAGCCCTGTGCTGGGCTCGGTGCAGCTCCCAGCTGGAGCCAGCCTGGGCTCCAGGCTGCCTTCCCAGCACAAACTGTTCCATCTCAGCTCTCCCAGCCTCCTCCCTTCAGGTTCATGTGAATTAATGCCCTCGATATGTAGGTTAGGGTCAGCACATCTGACCAGATGTGAGCAGTGATTTCTGGTTTAAAAATATTGCTGTGCTATTTCTAAATTTTTAATCTCTCCCAGTGATTTGGAGACAGTTTTATGAAACATGGAATTAGGATGGTGCTCAATGCTAAATGGTAAAGGAGATTATGAGGATTTAACTCTATACGTCTGTCACATAACTATTGCCAATCCCATAACCTCCATTTTCTATTAAAAATCCCTTTCCCCCTTTGACCTGAAAAAGCTTTATGGGTAATCTGAATTTCTCTGTTTATGAGGTATTTTTCCACTCCTCGCCCCAGCCCCTCACCCATCCAGCTCTGAACCCTCCTGGTGCTGCTGAGGATGAAGATGTTTTCCTGGCAGGAAACATCTTCTGGGTGCTCCAGGAGCCTTCCCAAGCTGTACTGTGGGATCTGGGGAGAGATCCTGGATGGAGCAGGGGGCACAGCCGGGTGTCCTTGGTGCAAAGCCAGGCTGAAGGTGGCTTCTGCTGTGCCCTGGCTCCAGCCATCTTCTGCTCAGCTCAGGCTCAGCCGCAAATAGCTCCGTGCTGCTCGTGCAGCCTTTGTTTCCCTTCCTCTGCCTGCAAATGTGCGCCTCTTTCCCTTTCATGTATTTGGGAGAAGCACCGCGCTGCTGGGATGAAGGGAAATGCTGATTCATGACGACAAACCAGCCTGGAGATGTCACAAAATGACATCTGCAGGGCCCAGCGGTGGCCCCGTGGCTCTGCAAAGGCTCGGCTGGAGCTCTGCTCCTCTGTCCGTCCGTCTTTGGTGCTCGCCAGCCAGGGAGGGAGAAACAAACGGCTTTGTCTCCTTGCACCCGTGTGTGGACACAGAGAATCCATGCGTGGGGACACAAGGAGATGATTTCATGACCTCTAAATTGGTTGCTGTGTGGTGGCACAGCTGGAACTCGCTATCAGCTCATCCTTTCTGTGGCACAGAGGGCTCTGAGCGGGCACAGGAGGAACCCTGGTCATTTATGGGGATGATGCTGTGCGGTGCACACGGACAGCAAGAGTGGGATGCTGAAAGAGGCGCGAGGTTGTACATCCAGCTGGGAGAAGGATGGAGAAGGGCTGAGGTGTCTCGGGGTGCCCCATCCTGAGCTGCTGAGGCTGCTGTGGGCTGGGCTGCTGGCACAGCTCCCGGGCAGGACGGGCACCTGGCTGGAGAAGCCTGGCACGGAGATGGAGTGACCATGGACGCTCAGCCAGCCCTTCCTCGGGCGAGCGGCCGCCCGGGCGTGCGGATGAGGCTTTTCCTTCTCCCCTCTGCTGCCATCCCCTCCTCCCCAAGTTAAGGAATCGAGGTCAGGGAGGGTCCCCCGTGGCTCGTTCTGAACCGGGGCTGATCTGCTTATTGGCTCTGCAGCACCGCTCAGCCGCGCTATTAATACACCCGCCGAGGGCCCTTCCCAGATCCCTGTCCTTCCGCCCACTTGGAAAGAGTGCAGCTAAAAAAGGAAAGCGGATCTAAGTGACTGGGGGCCTCCTTTTCCTTATTTATAGCCAATTTCGCTGCTTGGGCTGGGAGGGGGGAGCTCGTGGTCCCGGACAGTGGCAGGAGTTGGGGGCAGAGGTCCGTTTGTTCCCTACTTGCCAGGAAGGGAAGTGCTGCTCCCCAGCACTGAGAGCTGCTGCTGGGCATGCAGGTGGCCACGAGCTCTGCCTGGACTGTGCCCCTGAACCCACCTCAGTCCTCGTTTGGGTGGTGCAGGGGTGTCCAGGAGAGGCTCAGGCTGCGGGCAGGGTGGGTCTGGGCTTCCCTCCCTGGGGCTCCGGCAGAGGGGAGCAGCTCTGATCCCGGTTTTCCAGCCCTCTCCTGGTTTGGAGGCAGTGGTAGGGTGGCTGGGGAGGTCTCTGCCCTGGCAGTGGTGTGCACTGGCTGTGATGGCATTGCTGTGCTGGGCTGGGGGGTCACAGCAATGTCGGGGCTGGCAGCAGGAGCAGTGTTGGTGACTGTGCTTGGCATGATGTCCCCAGGGCCCTGGGTGCTCAGAGCCAGCTGGGCACCCCTGGGGAAGCCTCAGGGGCTGCCCAGGGTGCCCATCCTGCCTGCACAGCCGCTGGCTGCCCTGCCGAGGTGCCTGTGATCCCTGATCCATGCTGGCAGCAGGAGCGCTGGCCTGTGAAGGTCCCGTGTGCTTCCAGCCGTGCACGGATGCTCTGCGCTGCCCTGCTCCGCACGCAGGGCTCAGGGGCTGTGCCGGGGGGGTCTCTGTGCTAGAGGTCTCTCCATGGGGTCTCTGTGCCGGGGGTCTCTGTGCCATGGGGGTCTCTGTGCCATGGGGTCTCTGTGCCATGGGGGTCTCTGTGCCATGGGGGTCTCTGTGCAGGGAGGTCTCTGTGCCAGAGGGGTCTCTGTGCCGGGGAGGATTCTCTGTACCAGGGAGGCCTCAGTACCAGGGGTTCTCTGTACCAGAGGGATCTCTGTGCTGGGGGATTTCTGTGCCAGAGGGGTCTCTATGCCAGGGGGTCTCTGTACCAGGGAGGGTTCTCTGTGGCAGGAGGGTCTCTGTGCCAAGGGGTCTTTGTGCTAGAGGGTCTCTATGCCAGGGGTTCTCTGTGCCGGGGTTCTCTGTGCCAGGGGGATCTCTGTGCCACCAGGACTGGCCATCCCCGCAGTGACCCCGTGCCATTGTGGCCTCTGCTTTGCCCACAGCACGCGCTGAAGATGTTGGAACCAGCCTCTACTTTGTGAACGACTCCCTGCAGCAGGTGACCTTCTCCAGCACAGTGGGGGTGGTGATCCCCTGCCCGGCAGCAGGGTCACCCAGCGCCGTCCTCCGCTGGTACCTGGCCACAGGTGACGACATCTACGATGTGCCCCACATCCGGCACGTCCATGCCAATGGGACTTTGCAGCTCTACCCCTTCTCGCCATCAGCCTTCAACAGCTTCATCCACGACAACGACTACTTCTGCACCGCAGAGAACTCGGCTGGCAAAATCAGGAGCCCCAACATCCGTGTTAAAGCAGGTGGGAGCTGCCTGTGGGCGCTGGGCTGGGCACCAGGGGCTGGCTCTGCAAGGGCAGAGCCAGGGCTGCTGCCTCGGGTTCTTGCAGCAGAATGGAGCAGGGAGAAGGGCAGAGCACTGGGTGGGGTGTGCAGGGTGGGATGTGCAGGGTGAGATGTGCAGTGGGGAGCAGGGCTGGGGCTGCAGGAGCAGCTAAAGAAGCAAAATGCTTCACCTGCAGAGGGGTGACCTGTTCTCCTGGGGGCTGTGGTGGCTCTTGCTGGTGGCTGTGCCCCCTGAGCGCAGGCAAGTGCTGACCCAGCACAGCCCACGTGTCTGGAGGTGCCTGGGCTGGTGGTGCCTGGGCAGGCACCCTTTGGCAGGGCACAGAGGGGCACCGTGCCCTTGCCAGCCCGTCTGTGGATGTGGGAGCACGAGGTGGATTGGAGGTGCCCAGTGAGTGCCTGGGGAACGTGGTGTGGCTGCAGCCTGGTGGCAGGAGAGTTCCTCTCCCTCTGAACCGGGATTGCCCAACCCCTTACCGAGGCTTTGCCCAGCTGTGGGAGGGGCTGGGCCACATCTGTCCGTCCTGGGGCCCCCTCAGTGTCCCACAGTCCCGTTCCCACTGCAGCACCCAGCCTCAACTTGCCAAGGCTTATTAAGAGCAAAAAAAATTTAAATAAATTTAAAAAAAAGGAGGAATATGGCAAAGAGCTGATTCCAAAAGCCATTACAGTAAATTATTGACCAGGCTGAGGAGGGCTAATAGCCCAGGAATGGCTTCATTATGTAACCTATTAAAAGTGGGGCTAGCAGAGGGAACGTGACAGAAGTGACTACAGGGTTTTTTATTTTAATACCTTGTACTGGGGAGTAAATTGGTATTAACCCCCTTCTGCAGAGTGAATTATTTACCAGCACTCTCAGGTTACCTATAAACCACAGCGTGGTGGAGCAGCAGATGGGGTGTAGTAAACGTGGAGCTGCTGCTCTCCTCGTGTGGGCACGGCAGGGCTGGCTCTGCTGGGATCCCTCGAGCCCAGAGCTGCCCTGGGATCACAGAGAGGGAATCCTGGCTCTCACCTCCCTCTGCACCCAGGGCTGAATGAACCCTGCTGCTGGGCTGGCAGCTCAGCCTCCCCCTCGTTAGCAGGAGATGCGGGTGTCCAGTGGGGCCACCAGGACCCTCCAGCTCCTGGAGCTGCTCTGCCTTTGTGGCAGGGGAAATGGCTGTGGAGCATTCCCCAGCTGCTGCTGCCTCCTGGCCAGCCCACATCCCAGTCACTCTCCAGTGCTTCCTAATGGCAGCACGGCACAGGGAGCCAATTACAGCTGGAGAAAGCAAGCAATAAAATAAAATGCACTGGAAACCGAAATATGGAAATATTTCTGAGACTGAACTGAAAATACGAAGGAAAAAAAAATCTCTGGAAGTCTTGGGCAAGCTGTTGGCGAGCACGTGGAGCAAATTTCCCCTGCCAGGGGAGAGGCTTAGGTGGGCTGTCTGTGGCTGTGTGTTGCCCTCCTGGGGGTTATTCCTGCTGGCAGGAAAAGCCTGGAGCCCTGGCCTGGGGCTGGCACAGCTCAGGGATGCAGTGCCCAGGGTCTGTCCCCAGCTGGGGTGCTCGTGGTGGCAGGGAGCATTCAGGATGTTGCTGTGCTCCCTGCTGGCCTTTAAAGCCTGCGAATAAACCTCAGCTCCAGGTGATTAAGGAAGCTTTTGCTGGTTAATCTGCTTTGGCTCTGCAGCCTCTTTCCATGGCAGCTTCTCCCTATGGCACACCCCTGAGCAGGGACCCCGAAAGCCCAGAAACCAGGGTGGGAGTGCTGCTGTGAGGTGTGGGATGTCCACAGGGACTTCCCACCCTGGGAGAACACCTTCCTGCTGGGAAGGAGGGGTTTCCTTCCTTCTGGGCCTTCTGAGGCTTCTTTCCTTCCTGCTGGGGCTGCTGAGGGCTTTTCTGAGCTGCTCCTGCTCTGGCCAGCTGTCAGATGACAAAGTGAATGTGTATTTGTCATGATGGCAATCGTCTCCATGTCCTACAGGGCACAGTTTTTGTCTGTAAAAAGGGAGTTTTTCAGTTTTTGTCACTGTAAAAAGAAAGCTGCCCTCAACTGCATTTTGTACTTAAATTGCAGGGGTTTGTGGTGTCTGTTTTGCTGGGGTTGGTGGCATCTCTTTGTCTTGCTGGAGAGGCTGAGGAGGGTCCCTCTCACCCACGGGGGCTCCTGGAGCACTGCTGCTGGTCCAGGGAGCAGCACGGAGCTGCCAAAGGGGTGTGCACCTCCCTGACAAACAGGGCACATGCTGGCAACGTGGAAAATTGTCATTGCTTGCCTCAAATATTCCTGCAGCGGCTTGAGGACGGTCCCAGGCTCTGTGCCACGGGCTGTCCCTCCCAGGATGCATTTTCAGCATCCAGGGGTGAAACCCACATTACAAGCACAAAATGTCATCGGTCCCCACGCTGAGTCTGGCCCGCTCAGGTGACACTGGGGACCGTGGCAGGTCCCAGCAGCAGGACCTGGGCCAGCTGTGCCTCTGTCCCAAGGCCAGCAGCGTGCTGTTCCCCAGCAGAGAATCTCCTCCTTCCTTCCTTCCCCGGGAAGGTGCTCGGGATGGAAGCAGCGTGTGGCTGGGTGGGCTGGTTTGTTTGGGAAACGTGGGATTCTAGCAAAAGGAAGTGTGTTTTCCTCCAGCACTGTCACGCTACCAACCATCTGCTTTCCCCCACAGTTTTCAGGGAGCCGTACACCGTTCGGGTGGAGGACCAAAGGTCGATGCGTGGAAACGTGGCTGTTTTCAAGTGCCTCATCCCCTCCTCAGTGCAGGAATACGTTAGCGTTGTATCCTGGGAGAAAGACACCGTTTCTATCATCCCAGGTAAGAGAGGAGCGCCTGTTCTCTGGGAAATCCGACCTGCCCTGCCACGTGGGACGTTTGCTGTCGTGGGTCTGGTTTTTGGCTCGTTGTCTGTGCCTGCGCTGCCCAGCAAAGGCTTTCAGTGGTGATTTTGCAGCTCCAGGCTGGGAAGTGCTGCTGGTGTGAGCAGAGTGAGGTGCCCAGGCTCTGTGGGTGCTCTGGCTGTGTGTCTCTGGGGTGAGGGATGCTCGGTGTGATTTTGGCAGCGCTCGTGCCCTGTCCTGCAGGGTGTGTTGGGTACCTGGCACTGTCACCCGGATAACAGCATCTGCCTGGGCTGCCTGTGTCTGACTGCTGCAGTCAGGGCTGCTGTTTGTCCTGTCAGGATGATGCTCCAGTCAAGATTCCACCTTTTCTTGTCAATTTTCACAACTGATTCAGCCACGGGGAAAGGAACTTGGTCAAAACGCCATCACCTCCCTGTTCCCTGTGATGGAAGCCGCTTGGCCGGCCTGTGCCATGTCCCTGCCTTGTGCCAGGGCCCTGTCCCACCCCGAGCTGCCTTCCCTGCGTGGGGAAGGGGCTGTGGGAGGGACAGCACCCCCCACCTCTGCTCAGGCACTCTGCAGGGCCAGCTGGTTTTCCCTGGGTGTTTCCCTGTGATTTTTTGGCAGCTGTCCCTGCCTGGCTGTGGCAGGCTCTGGCCAGCTCCGTGTCCCCGTGCCCCGGGGTGACCTCGTGGCTCCTCCACGGGGCTGCTGTCGATGCACAGCGTGTGTGAGCTGCTGGTGAAGCAATCAATAGCTGCTTCCCCCGGGGCATCCACAGGGAATTAAAGGATTTGGCCCAAAGTGAGTGCTCTGCGCTTGATATTTGCTCACAGGTCAGAAATTCTCAGTGCTGCTCCGCATCTCAGTTCTGCCACGGGGAGCGGGGCTGCAGGAGCAGCTGAAGGAGCAAAGTGCTTCACCTGCAGGGGCGTCACCTGTTCTTCTGGGGGCTCTTGCTGGTGGCTGTGCCCCCTGAGGGCAGCCAGGGTGCTGACCCAGCACAGCCCAGTGCCCGGACATGCCTGGGCTGGTGGCACCTGGGCAAGCACCCAGGGCACGGAGGGGCACCGTGCCCTTGCCAGCCTGTCTGGGGATGTGGGAGCACGAGGTGGATTTCTGTGTGCCCATGCCCTGGGATGCTCTTGGTGCGCTCTGGGCAGTGCAGGCGATGCTCTGTGGGAACACAAGGTGGATTTCTGTGTGCCCATGCCCTGGGATGCTCTCGGTGCATTTTGGGCAGTGCAGGTGCTGCTCTGTGGGAACACCAGGTGGGTTTCTGTGTGCCCATGCCCTGGGATGCTCTTGGTGCGCTCTGGGCAGTGCAGGCGATGCTCTGTGGGAACACAAGGTGGATTTCTGTGTGCTGGGTGGCAATGAGTTGGTTGTGCCCATCCCCTGGCTGTGTTTTGGGCAGTGCAGGTGATGCTCTGTGGGAACACCAGGTGGGTTTCTGTGTGCCCATGCCCTGGGATGCTCTCGGTGCATTTTGGGCAGTGCAGGTGCTGCTGTGTGGGAACACAAGGTGGGTTTCTGTGTGCCCATGCCCTGGGATGCTCTCGGTGCATTTTGGGCAGTGCAGGTGATGCTGTGCCCGCTGTGGGTGCTGCCTTTGGTGAGTGGCACTCCAGGTCCATCACAGGACAGCCTGGGCTGATGTTTGCTCTGCGGTTTGGGATCCTTAGCTCTGGGATTCTGGAGGATGGAGCCCATGTGGCCGGCGGGCTCAGTGCTGGGTTTGCCAACGGAGCATCTCTGCACCCGCGTGATCCCAACCAGACTTGTTCCCCCGTTTGCTGTGGCAGTGGATTTTTTAATATGATGATTTAATTAGGGTGGAACGATTTTAACATTCTAAAGCAATAATTACCCTAAAGACAGAACATATAAATTGTGTTACAGTGCAGAGTCAACACAAGCAAACATGTTTTGCCGTTGGATTACAAATATAGTATCTGCCTGAAGCTTTTTTGTTGTTGTTGCTGGTGTGTTAGAGCTAAAACTGGCTTTGCTGTTACCAAAAATATGTTTTTCCCTGACCTCTGCTGAACCTCTGCGTCTGCCCTGATTCTGAGTGAGGAGGATGAGGGAGGGGACGGGGTGGAGGTGAGGAGGGCTGGGCTGTGCTGCTGAGGCCCTGCGGTCCCTGCTGCTCTCCGAGGTGGCTTCTGGGTGAGACTCTGGGTGTGAAGGGCTGCAGCACTGCACCTGAGCTCTGAGCTCTGCCTCTGGAACGTGCCAAACCTGCTGCTTTCCCCAAAACTTTGCTCTGGGGCTCCCTGTGGAAGGCCAGGCATCCTCCCAGCAGGGGAAGGAACAGTCCTGATGTGCAGAGCAGGGAAAATCTCCATCCGCGCTTCTTGGTGGCACAAAGCTCTTTTTAAGTGACTGTTGTCATAGGAAATGTCTTTTCCCCATCCAACCCAAAACACCTGCAGCTGAGAAACATGGGCACGAGTGATTCCCCTGGGGCTGCTCCTGTGAACTCAACCTCTGCCTCCACATGTGGCTGGGGGGAGCCTTTTGTGAGCTTTCTCGGGTTCTAGGAAGAAATTCTCCTCTGGCACAGGTTGCCCAGAGCAGCTGTGGCTGCTCCATCCCTGGCAGGGTCCAAGGCCAACTTGGAGCAGCCTGGGACAGTGGAAGGTGTCCCTGCCCATGGCAGGGGGAGGAACAAGGTGGACTTTGAGGTCTCTTATAACACAAATTGTTCTTTAATTCTATGCCTGAATCTTTTTTTTTTCTTAATTGGGATTACAGGGCTCCCAACCTCTGACATTTTTTCAGACCCTGTTGCTCTTTTGGTGGGTGCAGAGCCTTGGTGGTGCCCTGCTGGTGAGATCCAAGCTGGAGAGAGCTGCTGCCTCCCTCCCTCCCCAGGGTGTGGGTGAGGAGTTTTGCTGTTTGGTTAACTTGGCAACGCCGTAACAGACCCTGAAATCAAAGATAAACTCTTTATGGCAGGTTATCCCGCACGTAAATCATCATTAGCGCAGCTCATTTTTGTTTAGTGCCCACCTGACTCTGCTGCTGTGCGTTTAGAGAAGTCAAGGGTTGCGGAGAAATTACAGGCTGTTCAAAAACCCATTTGCCTCGCTGGTGCTCACATTGGAATCAATCCTGCCTCGTGCTCCAGCCTTGCCACAGACACAGCCCTGCTGCCAGGGCTCTGCTGCTGGGCCTGGGAGGGCAGCCCTGGCGGCAGGGCAGGGCCTGGGGGCACAATCACACTCACATCAGCTGCTCCTGTGCGCTGCAGGGGCTGGATGGAGCCCAGCAGCTGAGCAGGGGGTTTTACACACCCCTCAGCCCTGCGCCGTGCAGCGAGAGTGAGAAAATCCTGCCGCAAGCTGCTTCAGAACTCAGCCTTGTAAACAGCTTTTCTTCTGGGATTTTATTGTTATCTCCTGTGGCAGCGGTGGCAGTGTGGAGCCCAGGTGTGTGTGGGGGTGTCTGTCCAGCTGCAGTTTGCAAACACAGCGTGGGCAGCTACCGGTGACACCACAAAGTGGGGTTTGAGCAATCTCAGCCCCTCCTCAGCTGTTCAAGGTGCTCCTTTGGGCACTGCTCGGCTGCTGTTTGCAGAAACAACCTGGGGAGCTACTGGTGACCCCACAAAGTGGGGTTTGAGCAATCTCAGCCCCTTCTCAACTGTTCAAGGTGTTCATTTGGGCCCTGCTTGGCTTTACAGCCCTCTGAGCACACAGGTGCCCATGGACTCGCACCCAAACCATCCCCAGCTGGCTCAGGGATGCCCCATCCCCAGCTGCTGGCTCAGGGATGTCCCCGTGCCCAGCTCTGCCTTGCTCAGGGATGTCCCCGTGCCCAGCTTTGCCTTGCTCAGGGATGTCCCCGTGCCCAGCTTTGCCTTGCTGGGCACAAATGCCACCTCTGCAGGCTGTGCCAGTGGGGAAAGCAGCTCTGGGGCTGGTGAGGGCAGTGGGATTTGGAGCCGTGAGCGTTACCAGCCTGGCAAACCCCGAGCTGAGCTGTTATTTGCTGCCTCAGTGTTGTGTACTCGATAGGCTGCGCTGGAAAAAATCTAAATAGAGCACTCGTCAAGGTACCAGCGTTTCTGAGGGTGCTGCCTTTGTCACCAGCCTAATACAAATCCTCTGAGGGCTGTGCAGATGAGGATGTACTTAGTCACTGGTTATCCACAAAGCCTTTTCTCTGGAAAGCAAAATGTAAAGCTTGCCAGGAGGAAGGAGCTGAAAAAAAAAAATTGACTTCTGTGAAGTTTTAGACGTGTTTTTGTGTGCATTGTGGGCTGAGCCTTTCAGGAGTTTCCAAAATATCTCTGCCTGAGCGAATCTGTTTGTGGTGCTGCAGCTGTGAGCTTTGCCTGTCCTTTCTGTCCCAGCCTCAGATGTGCCCAGGGCTGGCTGGGGACGCTTTCTGGGGTCCTGGAACTCCCCTGAGCAGCTCCTTGGTGGCTGGGCAACGAAAGGGCAGCAGCTCCTCACGGTGCCATGCAGTCAATCCCCCCAGAATGTTCTCTGTCCTGTGCTGCACCTGGCCAGTCCCGCTCTGTTTTTCTCTGGAATTACACAGGTGGAACTGCACACAAACCCCACTGTAATCCACCCCAGGATGTGGTGAGAATCCGGGCACAAGGCAGGAGGCTTCTGGGATTTATTTCTGGGGTTTCTGGGATTTATTTGTGGGGTTTCAGGGCAGGGGACCTGGGTGGGTGCTGCGTGCCGAGGGGCACGGAGGGATGAGCCATGGGGATAATCCAGCATTGTCCTTGTGTCAATGGGCTCATTCTGGGGCACATCAGGCTCCTGTTCCTGGGGACAAGCCGGGACAGAATAAACACGGCCGGGCTCGGGCTGCCCTTGTTGGTGCATGCAGAGAGCTCCGGGCCACGGGCGGTGCTGAGGGTCGGTGCTTGGGGGGGGTTTGGCCCCAAAGTGGGACTAGCCCGGCTGGGTTAAAGCAGGAGCTGTGAGTGGAGCTGCCTGCCCCGCTGCCGTGTCCCTGATGTCCCTGCTGTCCCCTGCCCTGTCCCTGCTGTCCCCTGCACTGAGCGTGGCGCTGGTGGCTGTGCCCGCTCCGGGCTGGGATGTGCAGGGATTAATCCCCCCATGGGCGCTCCCTGGGCACCGCTGGGCACAGGAATTGGCCTTTTCTGTCCCCTGTGCCCGGGCAGGAAGGGCAGAGCCCTGATGTGACGGGAGCGAGCGGTGCCCGGTCCTTCCCTGCCTGCGGGGGCTGCAGAACCTCCCTGCCAGGATCTTTCCCCTGCCAGGACCTTTCCCCTGTCAGAACCTCTCCCCTGCCAGGACCTTTCCCCTGTCAGAACCTTTGCCCTGTCAGGACCTTTCTCTGTCAGAACCTCTCCCCTGCCAGGACCTTTCCCCTGTCAGAACCTTTCCCCTGTCAGGACCTTTCCCCTGCCAGGACCTTTCCCCTGCCAGGACCTTTCCCCGTTCAGAACCTTTCCCCTGCCAGGACCTTTCCCCTGCCAGGACCTTTCCCCTGTCGGAACATTTTCCCTGTCAGGACCTTTCCCCGTTCAGAACCTTTCCCCTGTCAGGACCTCTCCCCTGCCGGCCTGGAGATCTCCGAAGGTGCCCTGGCTTCTCCCGCAGCCCTTGCCACCCTCTCTGGCTGCGACATGTGCCCAGACCTGTTACAGAGGGAAGTAGCTCCAGGCGTTATTCTCACCAAGTGGGGTGAGATTCTGTCTGAAATCATTTCATCCTTCCCCAGAGACTTGGCGTGAATTTTATCTAATCGCCATGGCAACAGATAAAAAAAGGTGTGAGCACATCTCCTTTTGCTGTGATAATTCAGATTTATATATTCAGATCAGATTGGAGTTAGAGATTTTAAAAGGAGCAGATGCAGCAGAAGGTGTGACTGCAAATAATGTGGCGAGAACGTTTGATGATCCTGCCCTTTAAGAGGGGAGAGCGCTTTCCCGCAGGTTTTTTTGGAATATAATTATTCCATCAAATCCACTTTAACAAGGACTCATTATAGCCCTGATAATGCAGAGTCACGTTGGAGACAATCTCCACACGCATGCACACACGGCACACGCAGGGACCACAACAAGTAAACAGCAGCCAGGGCTCAGCCCCGAGCCCAGGCGGCTGTCCCGGTGTCCCTGTCACCTCCCAGTGTCCCTGTCACCTCCCGTGCCCCAATCCCACAGCCCCAGCCTGGCCAGCCCCGCAGCAGGACCCAGGAGGGGATTTGGGGACACTGAGCTCCTCCTGTCCCAAACCCAAGCTGCAGCATCTGCAGGAAGGGGCAGCTTTGGCTGAGAGCAGCAAAAGGAATCACACACTCATGGGATGGTTTGGGCCAGGAGCGACCTCAGAGCATCTCAGCCCAGCCCTGCCATGGGCAGGGACATTTCCACTGCCCCAGGTGGCTCCAAGCCCCGGTGTCCATCCTGGCCTTGGGCACTGCCGGGACAGGGCAGGCACAGCTGCTCTGGGCACCCCCAGCCGCCCTGAGCAGCAGCTGTGCCACAGGGAAGGGCTGAACAGCGAGCACAGAGAGGCTGGGATGGGTGCCTGAGGGCCTGGAGGTCCCACGGGAGGCAGGTGGGCTGTAAATCCCCTCCTGGAGTGCAGAGAGCAGGAGCAGGGAGAGATCAGCCAGAGGGGAGGCGTGCAGGAAGGATGTGCTGATCTCCTGGGTGCCAGGGTGGCCCTTTGCGCTGGGATGCAGCGCTCCAGTCACACTGGAAGGCACACAGGCTTCTCAGGCAACGGCCAGGAAGGTGGGGACGTGAGGGAAGCGCCCTGGAGCACCCCACTGGTGCCATGGGAGTGATGTGGGCAGGAGGCGCTGGGGCTGGTGAGCCTTAGAAGGGTCTGGGCTCCGCTGGGGTCACTCAAGGACTCCTGGAGTGTGCCCTGCACGTCCCTGTGAGAGGATTCTGTGTCTGCACCAGCCCCAGAGAAGGCTGTGGGGCACAGCTCGCAGGAGCTGAGCTCTGATGAAACCTGGAGCCTCACACGCACCTTGCTGAGCTCACCACCCTCCTGCCTGCCCCCAGAACCGAGCCTGGAGCATCTGAGTCCCTGCTGAACCACAGGGGCCATGCTCTCGTGTCCCTGTTCACAGGGCACTTGCTAAATCCTGATGCTTTTGTGCATTTTGAAGACTTTTCTGCCGGTGCAGAGCTGAAATCCTCCGGGATGGGAGTTTCTGTAAGGCACTGGAGCTCAGCACTGCATGCACTGGGCAGGACAAGGGGGGTGCTGGGCACAGGGGGCTGGGAGGCTCTGTCTGGGGGTGCAGCCCATGATCAGCCATGGGCCACCTGCCCTGAGGGGTCCTTGGGAGTGACCCCTCTCTCTGCAGGCTGCTACCAGCTTGGAACACTCCAGATCCACTTGAAAATCCTAGAGGAGAATGGAAACACAGAATACGGGGGGCTGGAGGGGACCCACCAAAATCCAGCTCGTTGCTCTGCCCAGGACAGCCCTGAGCAGCATCCCAATAAAACAGCAGAGCCAGGCCAGAGCTGGGCTTGCTGGCATGTGCAGGTTGTCCAGGCAGCCCCAGCCTGTGCTTTTCCACCTCCATTTAAATGTCATCTACACGGCAGGAGCTGCTGCTGGCTCCTGTCCTGCTGCCCCAGGTCTCCCCCGGGAGCTGAGCCTGCCCGGGCAGTAATTGCTACAGCAAAGCCCAGTGATGTGAGAGCTGCACAGGTCAAAGCTGTCCCAAAGCGCGTGTTTGTGTGAGCCTGAGCCCTTCCTGGGGCCTGAGAGGGACAGGAGCTGAGCAAAGCAAAGTCAGCACAGCCAGAGCCACCCCAGAGCCCAAGGGACAGCCAAAGCCACCCCAGCCCAGGGACAGGAGCTGCAGCAGCTCATGCCACAGGGTGGGATTTGCAGGCAGCTCATCCCACAGGGCCCAGGGGCTCGTCGTGGCAGGGCAGGGGGAGCTGTGCTGTGCCTCTCCCTCCCCCTGCACAGGCACACACATCCCCAGATGCAGAAACAATCCCGGTCATTATTCCTGCCATGGTGACAGTGACAGTGGCAGGGATGCCAGCTTCCTCA
Organism: Camarhynchus parvulus; assembly: GCF_901933205.1. NCBI lineage: Eukaryota > Metazoa > Chordata > Aves > Passeriformes > Thraupidae > Camarhynchus > Camarhynchus parvulus. The sequence goes on along the minus strand of NC_044594.1, from coordinate 1,047,859 downwards.
CACAGACGGCTTTATTTCATCTCCTCTGCTTTTCAAAGCCTCTTTCATTTTGTATGAGGAGACAGATGTGAAGGGCTGCAGGCTGATAAATTCTGCTGTCTTATGAAAAGAGAGGGTGGGTTTTTGTTGTGGTTGCTGCTCTTCCTCCCTCCCTCCCTCCCCAGCTCCCTCCCAGCCACCTCTTGCTGTCGAGGGTGCTCCCTGCTCCAGACGTGGGGACACTGGCTGGTGTCACCTCTATGGGACAGGCTGGGCTGGTGTCACCTCTGTGGGACAGGAAGGGCTGGTGTCACTTCCCTAGGACAGGCAGGGCTGGTGTCACCTCTATGGGACAGGCAGGGCTGGTGTCACCTCTCTGGGACAGGCAGGGCTGAGTGTCCAGGGCTGGTGTCCCTTCCCTAGGACAGGCTGAGTGCCCAGGGCTGGTGTCACCTCCCTGGGACAGGCTGAGTGCCCAGGGCTGGGTTTTGGCTGCAGAACCTGAGGTTGTGGTTGGAAGAAAACCAAGCCCCAGGCTGGAAGGCGAGGAGCCCAGGGGTGCAGACGCCTCCCAAAACTCCTCACCCACGGGCTGGGGAGGAGCTGAGCCAGGCTGTGGAGCCAGGGCTGAGCTTTCCCAGCAGGTCCAGCCCAAATCCTCGTCCTCCGTGTGCCAGCACCGGGGCTGTGAGCTCGGGGACGCTCTGTGCCACTGAGGAGCAGCTGTGGCATGGGGAGGGAGCAGCCAGCAGCCCTTTGTGGGCTGTTGGAAGCCTCTGCTGTGTCCCTCTGCCCTCCTCGGGGCAGGGCGGCTGCAGTGGGCACTGGAACCTGCCCTGCCTGGCACCAGGGGTCCCAGTGCAGCCCCCCCTGCTCCCCTCCTGCTCTGCTGACGATAGTTCAAGTTTAAAAATAAATTGCTCCATCTTTAATTGCGGTTTAAATAACTGCTTCATTTTTATTTAAATGTGGCTCTGCAAGGCTTGGAGAACAATTAGGAGAAAATACAGGGCATTGCTCTGGTGCATGTGTTCAAGCATATAATTAATTTTTTTTATTATACTGATGTTTGCCGAATCTGGAAAAAGATCTTATTGTTCCTCTTGATTCAGTCACGCAGAGGATCTACAAATACACCAGCCATTTCAGGCCTCCATTGCAGCGTGGAGCCCTGCTGCTGCCACAGGGGAGGCTCTTGGGGCCCCTGCCCTGCTCTGGGACCCCCACACAGCCCAGGCTGGGCAATGCAGCCCCGAGGAGGGCTGGGCTGCTCTGGGGTCTGCAGGGTGCCAGGCTGGTGGGCACAGCCCAGGAGGGGGCTGCTGGATGTGCCCCAGTGCCAGCCTGGGGCTGCTGGATGTGCCCTCAGTGCCAGGCTGGTGGGCACAGCCCAATCTGGCACTGCTGGATGCGCCCCAGTGCCAGGCTGGGGCTGCTGGATGTGCCCTCAGTGCCAGGCTGGTGGGCACAGCCCAATCTGGCACTGCTGGATGTGCCCTCAGTGCCAGGCTGGGGCTGCTGGATGTGCCCTAGTGCCAGGCTGGTGGGCACAGCCCAATCTGGCACTGCTGGATGTGCCCCCAGCCCCTCTGAAGGACCTGGGTGCTGGTTTAGAGCCCTGGGGCTCTCCCTGCCATGGTTTGTGCCGTTTGCCAATGAGTGCCGGTGTCACAAGGCCAGTCCAGGGCAGGGGGACTGCAGTGAAACCTCCGGGCCCCAGGCACCTCCCCAGGGCGAGCTGGCCATTCAGGGCTGTAAATCTCATTCACAGCCGATTGGGATTAGGTTCTAAGTGCCCGACATCGCTCAAGTGCTGCTCCAGGGGCTGGGGGGAAGCTGCTGGAGCTGGCGGGCTCCGATCTTATCAGTCAAAGGTGCTTTGCTCGGTGACAGAAGCCACTTGTGGTAAACAAGCTGCTGGCCCTTTGGACCTCTGACAATCTTTTAACCATTTATTAAAGCAGCTACGAGCTCTTCTTGGAAATGAAATCTTAATAGCGAGCGTGGCAGAGATTTTTCACAGATGGCAGCACTGCCAAAAGCAGGCATTCAAGAAAACATTCATCAAAAACATTCATTTCTTTCAAAAAGAAATTGACGTTTATAGCGTAGACAAATTTGGGACTCATTTGCTTTGCCTTTCAGCTTCTGGATTTTTAGAGGTCACGTTTTTCTGCACCTTCGAGGGTTAGAAACTGGTGTTATTTTTAACTGGAAACTGAGATTCTCGTGTGACATGGCACAGGAAATGGGGCATGTGCAGGGGCTGGGGCACGGCAGGACCTGTGCAGCGCTGGGGGATCACAGCATTGTGAAATATTCTCATTTGGAAGGGACCCACAAGGACCATCAAAGGCCTGCTCCTGCTCAGACACCCCAACAACACCACTCTGTGCCTGGGAGCATTGTCCAAACGCCCCTGGAGCTCTGGCAGCCTCGGGGCTGTGACCATCCTGCCCTGGCTGTGCCCCAGGCTCTGCCCTGACTCTGGTTTTGCATGCAGAGCATCCCTGGGGTGGGATGGTGCCCAGCTGGCTCTCCAGGTGATGGAGAGCACGGCAGGGCCCATTGGGAGCTGCATCGCTGGCGTGGTGAGGCAGGGAGCCCCCACACACCTGGAGAGCCCCTGTGGAGCCCCCACACGCCCTGGAGAGCCCCTCCGGAGCCCACCCCAGCCTCACCCTTCGGGAAGGACGGGTGTGCCCTCCCTCCTTAAAAAGCCAGAAATTCCCCTAAGAGGGAGCAATTCATTCTCAGCTCATCTCCATTTCATCTGAAGGCTGCACCACGCTGGGTTTCAGCCTTGTTATGTTTTCTCTTGAGCAATACCTTTTATTTCTGCAGTGTTTAATATTCCTTTCCCGAGCCTCCCTTGCCTGTTCTGGGTCTTTCCACCGAAAGCAGCTTTAAAACTGTAATTTTTCGTGGCTGAGCATGTCACAACCAGCTGGGTCCTCTTTGCTTGAGTGCTGTCGCCCCTCCCCATCCTCCCCGTGCCCGCTCTTCCCTCCGTGCCAGGCATCCCTAGTGAGGGGTCCCCTCCACAGGCAGGCTCAGCCCGAGGAGAAGTGCTTGTTCTCACCCAAACCAGCCTGGAGATGGAGCTTGGCACTGCCAAGGGCTGTGAATGCTGCCACGGGGCTGGGGGATAAAATGGTGGTGCAGGCAGGGAGGTCATCCCTGTGCTGGTCAAGGGGAAGGACAGGTCTGTGTTTCCTCATCCCTGGAGAATAAGGGGAAGGACAGGTCTGTGTTTCTCCATCCCTGGGGTGTAAGGGGAAGTGTAAAGTCTGTGTTTGTGCATCCCTGGGGAGTAAAGGAAAGGACAGGTCTGTGTTTGCCCATCCCTGGGAGGTTTTGGTGGTGCCCGAGATGAAAACCCCGTGCTGGTCATGGCTTTGCACTCACCAGCCCCTGCTCCAGCCCCTGCTCCAGCCCCCAGCTGATGCCTTGGAGCTGCTCCTCCCCACAAACCCTTCACACCGGGGAAGCAGCAGGAGCTGGGGCCAGCCCTGGGGGTGTCCCTGCTGTGCCATTTGTGTCCCTGTGACTCTCAGCCCGTGCTGTGCCTGCTGGGGGTGCCGGCTGCTGGCGCTGCTGTTCCTGCAGCTTGTTTCACAGCCGGGAGCAGAGCTGTGCCACGCTGCCAGCAGCAGCGCTGGGGAAGCTCCTCCTGGCACTCAGGTGCCCTGGGTGGGATTGTCCCCGCCAGGCGAGGCTCAAGGCACGCAGCTCCTTCCAGGGAGGGATTGCTGCCTTGCCCAGGTGAACTCTCTCTGCACCTTGGACCACGGCCCTGCTCCCTGTGCTCGCTGTTGTGTAACCAATCCCACAGACCCCACATCCTGATCCCACACCCTGGCACGTCCCGGGCTTTGGGCAGGAGCTGTGGCTGTTGTGGCCATTGCAAACAGGGGATGTACGACACACGCCCAGCCGTGTCAAGAATTAACTCCATCATCATCCCCGTGATCTCTCTTGGCAGAGCTCTGCCATAACCTGTCGTGTCTCATCTGGGAATTGCCTGTGAGTTACAGTTAGCTCCGGCCTGGCCCTGGGCTCAGCCAGGCTTTGGCTCTTCCAGGGCTCTGGTTTGCAGCTGCACAAGCACAGCTGGGAATCTGGTGGGGGATCTCCTGCCTGAGGCTGGGGAAGGGAAGGGTACGGACCACACCCCTGTGTGCCCCCACGGAGCATCCTTTGTGCACCTCAGCTCTGCTGGTCCCATCTCCCAAAGCTGTTAAAAACACACACGTGTTTCTCTTTCCTGCAGAGTTCTTCGGAGATTGCATTCTTGTGCTAGTCAAGAGCAGATTTAACCAAATGCCCATCTTGCAATGCCAGGTTCCACGAAATGGGAATGGCTGAGTTCCTTCTTCATTTATCCATATATACACAATGCCCAAAACGAGCTAAAAACGATGAATTGTGGCTAATGCTGCTGCGTGATGGAGATAAGACCGTAATTATTTGTTTGGGCAGCTTAAATCAACACCAAAAGCCTGATGGAAAACAAAGCGATAATTTGAATCTCTTTGTGTGGCTCTCGTGGGCTGTGTGACCAGGCGTGACCTGGCAGCAGGGGCTGGGTGAGTTTTGCATCGGTGTGTGGTTAAAGCAGGTTATTGTGGAGCCAGGCTTCATGTGCCACCTCTGAGCGTGCCAGGGCTGTGCCACAGGACACACACACACTCTGGGCTCCTTCCTGGCAGGGTTTAGCACCTCTGTGCTGCCTCAGTTTTGGCAGCTTGCTCTTATTTAGGAGTATAATTGGAGTGCAGCACATCCTGCCCGCTCCAGAGCAGGTTCTGCATCTCCCTCTAAAGCCCAGCCTGCCCTGCCTTGTTAGGAGGGAAGATGGGTGGGTTGAGCTCCAGCTGTGCCTGAACCCGTGGCAGGGGCTGTAAATTTTGGCGTTCATTAGGTTTGTTTTGCCTGGGTTTAATTACCTGATCGATGAAAGCCCATCGGGCTCTGACCTCTCCTGCGCTGCCATAAATCAGCCCTGGCCGTGCTGCGGTGGGGTTTGTGCATGGTCCCAGCTCCTGAGCTGAGCTGTCCCATCCTCACAGCTGGAATATCCTGGATGAGGGCCAGCACGGTCCACAGGGACACCTTCCATTATCCCAGAGTGCCCCAAGCCCATCCAGCCTGGCCTTGGGCACTGCCAGGGATGGGGCAGGCACAGCTGCTCTGGGCACCCTGTGCCAGGGACTCCCCCACAGGGAAGGATTTTTTCTGTTTTGTTTTCCTGGGGACACATCATCTCCTTGGGAGGGAGATCTGGAAGGCCCAGTTCCTCTCTGCCCTGCCAAGCTTTGCCTCTCCAGCTCCACACACTCATGTTCAGCTCGTTCTTTTTGCTCCTCTCTCCTTGGCTCAAACCCCTCTCAGCGAGCTGAGCCCAGCTGAGCTGCGATGTCACCAGTGCTCCAAGGGTCATCCCTGGTGCTCTCCAGTTGGAAGTGGGAGGCAGTGGGACATGTCCCTGTCATTAGACCCCTCCTCAGCCTCTGCCAGAGCCCCCTCAGCCTGCCCCTGGGGCTTTCCTTCCCTGCTGAACCCAGGGACTCCCCACCCGTGCCCTGGGCCTTTCTCCTTTCTCAGAAATATTTTGCCAAAATCTGGGAAATTTGAACTATTGTGTCCTTGGAGTTATTTCCTTTTGATCCCAGCTTTCATTACAATAACTTTTCCTGAAGAAAAGTGCTGGAGAGACAGTCACTGAGGGTCAGATCAGAGGGTCTGTGCTGGATCACTGAGGAGGAGGAGGAGGAGGAGGAAGAGCTTTTGCATCTTGCATTACCTCCGTGTATATAAATTTCAGTGTAAAGGAGAAAAAAAACGCACTTATTATCGAATGATGCACTTTTTTATCTTCTTTATGGCTTCTAATGCTATAGCTGGTTTTTTCAAACCACTAAAAGCATAAGCATTAAAGCAATTTTCCGGAGTAATATAGCAAGAGGTCTGCAGCAGCTCTGCAACATTTGATAATAGTTGCCATCTTCAGCTGAAGATAATGATGTTAACAAATGTAATGGGAGTAATGAGTGGAGATTCAAAAAAGCAGCTTTTGTTTAATTTTTTTGTAATGCAAATGAGTTGGGGAATAAAGAAGGAGAGCAGAAAATAATGAAAACTTCATTGGAAATGAGTCTTAATCCTTGCAAGCAAGCGCTGGAGGGTAGGAGGGAAGGAGAGGGATAGAAGTTGTGGATCCTCTTTACCCGGAGGGGTTGGGCAGGGCTTGGAGCAGCCTGGTCTAGTGGAAGGTGTCCCTGCCCATGGCAGGGCGTGGAGCTGGAGGATTTTTAAGCTCCTTTCTAACCTGAAGCAGTGTCTGAGTCTCTGGGCTCTGTGTCACAGCGGAATAAGGTGAAATGTGCTGTCCTGGCAGGGCTGGCCCGGGTGAGCAGGAGGAATCAGCCCTGCGCCAGGCTTTGCTCTGCTCTCAGCCCTGGCACATGGACAGGCCTGTGGGGGAGGTTTGGGGTCCCCATCCCTGGAGGTGTCCAGGGAAGGGCTGGATGTGGCACTCAGTGGGTGACAAGGTGGGGATGGGGCACAGCTTGGACTCTGATCTCAGAGGGCTTCTCCAGCCTCAGTGATGCTGTGATTCTGACTCCAGAGCGCAGCTCCTCGCAGCCTGGGCCTGGGGCTGGTGGTTTCTCCTGGCTCAGCAGCTTTCAGGCCAAGCAAAGCTGCTTTCTCTCCCTCCTGGGAGGCTGGAAACCCTCTGCTTCCTGCTCCTGCAGCACCTTCCACTTCAGAATGATGCCAGCTGAGCTCAACCTTGTGACAGCCCAGCGACTCCCTCTCCCCCTCAGAAGAAGTGAATTTGCTTTATTTAGATTGACTCCCAGCCCAAGTGATAGGTATGAGGCTGGCAAATGAGCATCCTTGTGATGAGGACTGGCACTTATGCATGTGCAGAAGATTCAGGTCTGTCAGCTTGTGTCAGCTCGCCGTCTACAGAGTGTTTAATCTCCTCACCCTTGGCCAAGAAATGCATTAAGAGATCTGCAGCGAGTGGGAGCTCAGTGAGGGATGCTGCTGCTGCCTGCCCTGCTCCTGGGGCACCCGGGAGCGATGGCATGGGGGCAGCAGGAGGAGAACCAGCCAGAGCAGCCTGCAGGAGAGCTGGGGGCAGCTGGAACCTGGGGGAATTGCAGGAAACACCTCCTCGGGGCGGTTTTGGGGGTGTAAGTGGAGGTGTTGGGAGCGGGGCTGGCAGGAGCAGGGGCTGCCCCCGTGCCTGTGCTCGGGCGATGGAGGCCGGGCTGGCTCGGCTGCCAGCGAGCAGATGGTGGTCACGGCTGCCTGAGTGTCCTTGGGCACGGGCAGCAGCGTGCCCGGCCCGGCGGGATGGCGCTGTCCCCGCTCCGCAGCTGCGCGGGCAGCGGGGCGGGACCCGAGTGTCCCCGCAGCTCCCCAGCTGGAATCTGGGGGGCTGCGGGGCTCCCCTCCTGCCCGGGGACCCTCCCCAGCATCGCTCATCCTCCCTCTCCCTGCGCTCTGAGTGGCGGCAGTGTCACCAGCCCGGCTGGGGTGGCACCTTGGTGACGCCGGGTCACTCCCTGCCACCTGCCAGCTCTCGCTGGGGACCCTCGGTGGCAGCACTGGCTGGGTCACAGTGAGGGTGGAGGGACGTGGCTTTGGGCTGAACCCACCTCAGCGGACAGCCATGCTACAAACCAAGAGACTCTCCCACTTTTCTCATTTTCCTGGTTTTCGGTTGGTTTTGGTTTGGCTTTTTGTTTGATTTTTTTTTTTTTTGGAAGGGTGAAGATGTGAGTTATCGCATCTGGCTTTGCAATTTACAGCTTTTAATTAATCTGAAATTTCAACATGGAGTTTTACGATGAGCAGAGGCATCTCTGCAAGCTGGGAGGAACCTTAACGATGATCTGAGATGAATCTGCAGGATGAGCTATCAGTGCAATAAACAGGGCTATATAAAACAGAATTGTGAAGTAAAAAATGCTGAGATATCAAGGCAATGATCTACAAATGAGATTTCTTTTTGGAGCCCTTCCCTGTTCGAAGAGTGTTCCTCTCCTGCCAGCATTTGTCAGCTGTCCTTTGGTTGTTCCAGGCCCTGTTGGTGATAAGTGGGCACTGAGTCCATCACCAGGGCACCTTCAGGCCAAGGGAGGAGTAAGAATGGTCTGGCATGGCTTGGGTGAAGTGTTCCAGCCTGGAGAAGCATCCAGCTGGAGCATCCTGGTGTTTTGGGCCAGTCAAGGTGTCCGTGGCTGTGACACTTTGCTGTTCTTTGGCACAAAGGGCCAGAATCTCTCTTGCTCTCCTGCCCCGGATGCAGCAGCTGGGCTGGGTCTGCATGGGCAGTGCCCACCTGGTGGCCCTGGGTTGTTTGGGCTTGCCTCTCTCCCAGTTTAACTTCCTGCAGCTTTCTGAGTGGTGCATTATCCTGTGTTTTCCTTCTCCAGCCACCTAAAGCCTGGGAAATTGCAATAATGAGGGGTAATGATACGGTATGGGGAGCAGGCTGCCATTTGAAGTCTCTCAAAGTTGGATAAACACAAACAGGAAGCATTTGTTTACAAATATTTTCTCGTGAGCAAGTGAGGGGGAGAGCAAGCTCCTTTTGTCTCTGCCAGCCACATCCTTTCATTCCCCGAGCTTCCTCCCTGCTGCTTCAGCCGGGCCGAATCCCTCAGCAGTGGGATGGGTTCTTCCCCATCCCCGGGGGTTTCTTATCCCACCCTGAAGTGCAGAGCCCAGCCCCAGTGCCAGCAGACCTGTGGTGGCAGTGAAGGTCCCCCCATGTGTCCCTTCCCCCGGTGGCTTCTCAGGAATGTGGGTCCTTGCGGCGTGAAAATCCCCTCGGAGGTGCAGGCGAGGGGCAAGCCGGGGATTTGCTTTTAACATCAATATTCAGAAATAGTGTGTGTGAATAATTGATGGTCCTGCGAGCTGGGGCTTGTCTGTCTGTCACAGCGAAGCAGAGGTGACAGAGTGACAGCCTGGGCTGGGGGGGACTCCCGTCCCTCCTGGGGCACCTCCAGAGTGGCTGCACAGGCTGGGAAGTGCCTGGCTCTTGGCAAAGGCTGCTGGGTGTGAGGGGGGTTCTGGGCAGGGACAGGGACAGGGACAAGGACAGGGGCAGGGACAGGGCTGTCCTGCTCCCCAGCCTGGCCCACAGCACTTCCAGCAGCATCACCAGCTGCTCCCCAGGTCCTGCTGCGCCGCGGTGGCTGAGCCACCGATCTGAACGTTTTAGGTGAAAAATAATCTGTCAGCAGGATTTGCCTGACCTTAAATTAGCTCCTACAAGAAGAGCTTAACCCTCATTGCTGGGTCAGTGTCTTCTCCCTCCCCAAGTCAACGTGGCTGCGTGCTGCTGTCCCCTCTCTGGTTTAATGTCACTTCTTACTCTTTCTTTGGGGCATCCTTTGTCTTTAGCGCGATTCCCTGTTCTGCTGCGAGCACAGACTGCCATGTTTGCAGCGAACCACTGGCAATTAGAGCAGAGTAGCTGTCTCCCTAACGATGCCGTGCTGTGCAGCATGGCTGCGGTGCCTGCTGCAGCAGGGACAGCGTGCCCGGGAAATTTGGGCACTGCAGGGCTGGGTTCTGCAGGGCTGCTGCTCCACGTGCTGGCCCTGGGATGGTCGGTGTGGTGTTGGAGGCAGTCTGGGCCGTGGAAGGGGCAGGAGGCTGTACCTGGCCCCCGAGCAGGTGGAACAGGCAGGTCACCCCTGGGACTCAGCCTCCTGCCATCACAGCCTCGCAGTTCCCCCTTCAAAGCCTCCAGCACTCAGTTCATGGAGCAGGGAGGAAGAACAGACCTCCCCCAGCCAGAGCTGCAAAGGAAAGCCAGAGCCAGAGCCTTTGCAGCCGGAACCCTGAGTGGGAGGGAGGAGCAGGGCTGAGCTCCCGCCGCTGCCTCTGAGCCGCTCTACAAAGCAGCTCCCAGCTTGGCGAGCGAGATACAGCGAGAGGTTGGCGAGTTGTGACCTCAGTAAATGTATCAGACGGGAGAAAAGAGCTTTTTTCCTTCCCCTGTTCTGGTGTCAGCGCAGCCGTGCCTTTTAAACCACATTATACAGGCTTGTCATCCAAGATAAAATGTTATTAAGATAAAATGCTACACAGGGAGCAGTAGGGGACTTCCCACTGCCGTATTTCAGCGCTGCCGTAGGACCGCGCTCTGCCGCTGGCACCGAGCCCTCACCCGGAGCTGGGGCTGCCGGGGACAGAGCAGGACGGGATGTGGCATCCCCCACGTGTCCCCAGGCCGGTGGGCACGGGGAGGTGCTCCCCAGAGTGTGCCACTGTGCCCGAGCATCGCCCTCCACGCCCGGCGGGCAGCCTGGCGAGGGGCAGGCGGAGGCATCAGGGCCGCGGCCTGCGCGGAGCTGACAGCGAGCATGTGGGCGGCCCTGGGGCCTTCCCGGGGCTGCTCCTTCACGGGTCAGGGCTCTCACAGGCTGCCTCCCTCTCCTCGGGCCCCTGTGCCCCCACAGCCCCGCTCCCACCGGCTTTGTGTGCTGCCCCCGCTGCCCTCCTGCCCAGCACCCATGGTCCCCAGCCACGGGCAGTGCACTCGCTGTTGGGTGTCCCCACACCACTGTCCTGTGTCCCCACCCCACTATTTTGTGTCCTCACACTGCTGTCCTGTGTCCTCATCCCACTTTGTTCCATTTGGTGTGCTCCCACTGTTGAGTGTCCCCATCCCACTGTTGTGTGTCCTCACCCCACTATTTTGTGTCCCCATCCCACTGTCGTGTGTCCCCACCTCACTATTTTGTGTCCCCACCCCACTGTCGTGTGTCCCCACCCCACTATTTTGTGTCCCCATCCCACTATTTTGTGTCCCCATCCCACTATTTTGTGTTCCCACACTGCTGTTTTGTTTCCCCATGCCAATGTCCTGTGTCCCCACTCCACCATTTTGTGTCCCCACCCCACTCTCGTGTGTCCCCATGTCACTGTCCTGTGTCCCCACCCCACTCTCGTGTGTCCCAACGCCGCTGCGGTGCCTCCATCCCCTGCTCGGGGCTGGCACAGCCTCTTTAGCCTCGCTGACAGCCCGTCGATAATATTAATGTACTCCAGCCTCTGTTAATGTCTGTGCAAAGTCTCCTCCTGCCCTTTGCCATCACTTTTCCATCAGCAGACGTTTGTGCAGCGTGGTGGTGACATTAATCTGCTAAGCCGTGCTGGCTCTGGCAGCGAGTGGCTCTGGAGAGCAGGTGCAGAATTTTTGGGGAGCTTCCCTGTCCGCTCCAGCAGTAACAGAAATGTTTGGGTGAATCCTTTAAAAGGACCTGAAAAGAGCCGTGGTGTGCGCCCTGCTCCTCACAGCTGCACAAGGAGAGGGCAGGGGCGTCTCACCTGGGGCAGGTGTGATCTGCAGGCAGAGCACACACCAACCATGGAGAGGGAAGAGCCGCTTGACCTGACACCGAGGCAGAACAGAGGGAGGGAAGAAAGGGGAGAGCAGTGAGCTGTAGCTACAAGGCTGGGTAATCCCTCGGTTGAGCCCGGCGAGTGCTGCAGCTGGAACATGAACTTGTCCTGGGCATGTTCAGCTTGTAAGAGGGATGAATGTAAAAGCAATGCTGTTAGCTGCCTTATTAAAGGCTCGGGTCTGAGTCAATACGCACGTGTCCCAGGTGGCTCAGGGCTGTAATTCCTAAAGCTTCACACTTCTCTGCCAGCACTGTGTGCTTGGAGGTTCTCCCTGTCCGTAAAACCCTCCCACCTCTTTGGCATCCTGGCTTTGCATCCCATGTGTGGGGACAGGACTGGCCTGGGGCTGCAGAGAGGCTGAGAAACCCCCCTGAGCTGCCAGCACATCTGGCCCTTGCGCTGAGACTGAGCCCAGCCCCAGGTGCTGCTGGAGGGGGCAGTGCCAGGTGCCCTGTGCTGTCACACCTGGTGGGACACCTCGAGGTCCTGCCCGCAGTGCCGGTGTCATTTCCAGCAGCACTGCCTCCTGCTCTGCCTGTGGGTGGGAAATGGGGCTGGGGCTCGTGGTGCTGGCCCCGGCGTGTGGCCACAGACAGGTGCCACAACCTCTGGCCATCACAGGGCTCCTGGCACCACCAGAGTGCGTGTGAGTAGGGCTGAGTGTCTGAGCATCTGCTGCGTCTGCTCTGCTGAGCAATGTGTGCAGGCAGCAGGAGACAGTCCCTGCTGGCACAGGTATTTTCCCACCCTGTGCAGCTCCTCTCTGCCTCCCCGAGTGCCAGCCTGAGCAGGGACCCAGGCAGGACCTGTGCCCATGCTGCCAGGGAGGTCCCCAGACGAGGAGTCTCAGGACTGGCACACTCTGGGTGTTTCCCACACTGTTCTTCCCTCTCCTGTCCTCTTCACCCCATTCCTCCACACTCTGGCACAGGTTGCCCAGAGCAGCTGTGGCTGCCCCATCTCAGGAGCTGTTCCAGGCCAGGTTGGACAGGGCTTGGAGCACCCTGGGATAGTGGAATGTGTTCCTGCCATGGTAGGGAGTGGAACTGGATGGTATTTAAGGTCCAAACCATTCTGGGGTGACTCTGTGATGCTCTCTGTGGGTCTGAGCCCTGGAGAACCAACACTGGGGTCTGAGGGGACAGATGAGCCTTGTCATGGGACGTGTTGCCCCATTAATACCTCTGGGCACTCACAACGCCAGCAGTCAGCACCAGACACGCTGTTCTCCTCAGTAATGGGATTTGGGTTTAACCCAGGGACATCCCTTAAAGCTAATGAAAACCTGTGCTGGTGGAGGTGCTTCCTTCTCAGTGTCCTGTGCCTGCCCTTGTGCCCGATGTGCACGCGGGTGTCACAGCCCTGCAGCCCAGCGCTGGAGCTCTGGGGGCTGCTGGGGCAGCTGGGGCGGATGCAGCCGGATGGCTCTCAGGGCTGATTGCACACAGGCACAGCTGGTGCCAGGCAGCTGAACAATAAAGTAGCCACTCTGGCCTGATTGGGCTAATCCGTGCTGCAGACCACGGCCTGTTTTCATTAGTTTTCCTCGATCAAATTAGATTGCCAGACGACAGATCCTATTAAAGCAGGGGAGACCTCCAGCGCGGCGTGTCCTGCTGGTCCTGGGACGCCGGCCATCGCTGGCACCTGGCAAGGAGGAGGATGCTGAGGATGCTGAGGATGCTGACAGTGCAGCTCCTGGGCACAGGGACACCTTTGCCCTTGTCCTGGTGGCGCAGTGGGGACTGTCACCCGAGGGCACATGGCTCTGGTGCTGCCTGGCACCACAGCCCAGCCCTGCGTCCCTCAGGAGAGAGCTGTCCTCTCTCACAGGTTCATCACTCCCCACATCCCTCATTTCCAGCACCCTCCCCAAGCTGGCTCCTGGCCTGTGTTAATTTAATTTTGTTTTAACTCTGCTCCTCGCAGGCAGGGCAGGCCCAGCTGTGAGCTCTGGCAGGGGCTGCTGTGCTGTGTGCCCCACAAAAAGCAGATTGTGCTGCCCCTAATCCAGCCACACCTCTGGGACCCAGCACTGGGGGCTGACCCAGACACGAGTAATGGGATTCGGGCCTCCTTGGGGCACAGTTCCCAGCAGAGGGGACTGATTGCCCTATTGATGGCCTGCTATTGATCAGCCTTACTCTGAGACAGTCCTGCTCCAGCCTGCCCATAACCCGCCAGTAATTACTTCATCCTGCCCCGAAATCCGTGGCCACAAAAAGACATTTGTGGGGCAGGGGGGGCAGCTGTTTGTACTGACACGAGCATGGCAGTGCCACCAGGCTTTGCCAAGAGCCACTGCCAGCTTTTCCTGCTCTTTGGGATGGGGTGGATCAGGCTCTGTGTCTTTGGAAAGGGTTTGGAATGGGAAAAATCTTGGTTGTGCGGGACCTCCTGTCCCTGTGAACCAACTCCACACCGTGGCCCTACAAGTGCTGAGGGTCTGGGACTGGCTGCTTTGGGATGTGAACTTCTGGAACCCCACGGCTTTGACTTTGAGACTGATTTCATGCCAGTGCTCAGGATGGGGTTTATTTTATGCAGCCAACGTTTCTTCTCCTTGATTGAAGAAAGAGGCAGGGCTGGGGGGCGGGCCAGAGTTCCCAGCAAGCATAATTAATAGCAATTTGCTGCCCTGCTTATTGATTGGCTGTGCCGTTAGCTCTTCCAGGAGGATTTCCATGGAGTTACCTCTTCCAGGAGGATTTCCACCGTTACCTTTCCCTACACGCTGTGTAGGAATAAATGTTTCAGTTGCCCTATAAATAATGGAGCGAGTAAAGATGTTGTGTAAGCGGCGCTCTGGGTTTTGCCAGGAGGGACGCACTTTGTTGTGAGGGTTTTTTGGTTTGTTTTGTTGTGGGATTTTCCATGCTTGTGTTTTACCTTTTTCTCTCCCCATTTTTTTATGGGTTTTTTTTTATCCCTGGAGTCCAACACAGGAAGCTTCACAGGGGGGGACTTGAGGGAAGAGGAGGAGATGAAGCAGTGGAAAGTGAGGGGGTTCTTGTGGGTGTGTGAAAGCCCTGGTGGTGCTGGGGAGCAGCCAGTGGAGGCTGGAGCAGCTGGGCTGCCAGGGGAGCTGTGCCTGGCCACAGGGAACGGCCACGGATTCGGGAATGTCAGCTTTACTCTCTGCAAGTGTAAAAGCTGTAAAGCTGTGTTTTAATCGTGGATTTAAGGAAGGAGCAGAGGCAGCAGGTCTGGAGCCTGTGAGCCCATGGCTTGTGCAGAAGTCCAAGCTTCCAGACTGATTCCCAAACCCTGGCATGTCGAGGTCCCCACTCTCACCGTGCCCAGGTGCAGGGCTGGCTTTGGCACCTCCAGGCTGGCACTGTGTGATTCTGGGTCTTTCTGTTCTGCTTTAACACAGCTCAAGAGCAGTAATGAGGACAGGATGCCCTGCAGGGGTGATGTGTGTGCCCTGTTTGGGACGTGGAAGCCAAAGGCACCGGAGTGCTGTGAGCTCACTGCTGCTGTGAGCAGCAGCTGGTTTGCAGGAGTCCAGGGAATCTGGGGAGGGGGTCTTCATTTGCTGTGCCTGAGGAGAGGCAGCAAGCTCCACCTGAGGTTTGATTTCTAATTCAGCTGCATCTCTGTTTCTGCTGGGCTGGCAGCAGTGACGAACAGTCCCGGGCGCCACAGGGGGGTCAGGTTGGCAGCCTGTGGTGCCAGGGGCTGAGCAGGGCTGGTTCTGTGCCCCTGGTGCCTGGACTGACCCACACAGCGCTTTGTGATGCTCTGAGCAGTGTGCAGACAGGCCAAAGTGCTGCTGGGCAGGAGCTGGCTGGGGGCAAAGGATGCTCAGGTTTCCTTTCTCAAAGGAAACCCAGCTGGACGAGGGGGGCTCCCAGCAGCTCCCACTGCTCCTCCTCCTCCTCTTCTGAGGGCCAGCAGCCTCTCCTCCCCTCTCCTGGGGGCCAGCAGCTTTGCAGCCCCACGTTCAGCAGGGGAGTGGATTAGGAAGGGGCTTTACTCCTCTGGTAGATGAGTGCTTTTAAGCACTCTGTGTTGTTGTGTGTCCTGCTGAGAAGAAGCCAAATGTTCCGACAGCTGGCCAGACCCTGGATCAGGGGGACTTGAGCTGTAGGTGTTGCAAACAAGGTCTTAATTGATTTATCTGGACACACAACTTTTAATTTTATGGTGGAGTTAAGAGCTTTGCCCCAGATCAGGGGGAAGGGGAGAGAAATGAGCTGATGTAGTGTCTGCATTCAGGGTTTGTGGTGGACTGTGCATGGCAGGAATGCCCCAAATCCCCTGCTCATCTGGGGTTTCCACTCTGCTGAGAGTGGAGCTGAGAAGCCTGAAGGGGTCTGGGAGAGCTGGTGGCACCTGGACGCAGAGGGCACAGAGATGGCAGAGCTCCCTCCCTCCTTCCCTCCTGATTGTGCCCCGAAATGCTGCGGAGAGGGGGGGAAGCACTGAGGGCACCTTCTCCTGCGGTGGCAGAACCATGAATATTGCACAGCTCTCCGAGGGCCCGGCGGGAGCCCAGGGATGTGGGGAGATCACTTTGCTTGACAAGTGCCACGATCCCGGCGCCTCTGCTCCCTGCTGCCCTTCCGGAAATTCCCGGGAAGGGAGAGCTGCGTCCCCTGGGCATCCCCTGGCAGCTGCCGGGCTTTTCCCAGTGCCCTTTCCGGGCTTTTCCCGGTGCCCTTTCCGGACTTTTCCCAGTCCCTGTGCCGGGCTTTTCCCGGTGCCCTTTCCGGACTTTTCCCGGTGCCCTTTCCGGACTTTTCCCGATGCCCTTTCCGGGCTTTTCCCAGTGCCCTTTCCGGGCTTTTCCTAGTCCCTGTGCCGGGCTTTTCCCGATGCCCTTTCCGGGCTTTTCCCAGTCCCTGTGCCGAGCTTTTCCCGGTGCCCTTTCCGGGCTTTTCCCGGTGCCCTTTCCGGACTTTTCCCGATGCCCTTTCCGGGCTTTTCCCAGTCCCTGTGCCGAGCTTTTCCCGGTGCCCTTTCCGGGCTTTTCCCGGTGCCCTTTGCGGACTTTTCCCGGCGCACACCGAGGATGCTCAGGGTGTCTCAGGGCTCTGGCGTGGTTCAGGGATGGAGTTTGGAAGGGGGACCACAGGGAGCTCTGCAGGAAAGCACAGAGCCCTGTTTCCTATGAATTTGGATGAAACTTTCTCGGGGGCTGTCCCGGGAGCTCGGGGGACTGTGGCACTCCCTGTGGCACCGTGCCCCGGCCGGGCACAGGGCGCTGTCCCCGCTGTCGCCTCGGGTGCCGCGGTGGCACAGCGGGCACGGGGCGGGCTCGGGCGCTCGTCAGGCGGAGACGGCCACGGCCCCGACTCGGGTCTGGCCTCCATCAGTTCCTGTAGGAAATCACTTCACTTAGCCAGATGTGAGCGTACAGCCGCGCTGCCCGCGGGCTGCCCCGCTCTCCCCCGCCAAGCCCCAGCCTCTTACGCAAATCGCTTTTCACGCTTCCTTAATTGAAACTGTCAGATGGGCTTTACCTTTTTTTTTTTTTTTTTTTTTTGTGGTGATACAGACGTATTAATTCCACCACGGATATCCCGGCAGCTAGGAGAGATCAATAAAATGAGGTTGCATCTGTGACATATATATTACAGGAGCAGCACCAGCAATATTTCATCGGGAAAGCCGAGCCAAACACACGTGTGCAGAGCCCTGGAGAGCTCATTTGGCCATGCAGAAGGCAGAGCTGCCTCCTGGATGCAGTGGCAGTGGATTTCTCTGCCCTCTTGCCACTCACCTGGCACGGGAAGGGGGTGAGGAGCACCCAAGCCCTCATTTTGCTCGTGTCTCTGCACATCTCCTCTCCAGGGTTATTTTTTGGTGTGCCCTGAGTTCCCGTCAGCCTGCACCTGTGGGTGCCCTGGCACAGTGTCCTGGCGCTGGTAGCACCAGCTCCTGCCACCTCCCGCCCCCCACTCACCTCCCTGCAGAAATCCCCACGGCGGGGATTTGCGCTTTGATTATTTTCAAATACCGGTTTGTGTAAAATTTGATTTGAGGAAACATTTTTCTCCCACATGCCGTAGGATTGAGGGCGTGTAATCCCTCCTAAATCGCCGGGACGAGGTTTGTATTGCAATGCCAGTATCAGAGCTAACAAAAGGGGATTAGACGGGAAAATTCCGCGTGAAAACCTGCCGCTCTTCCAGGGCTTTTAGTACAAAGAAGATAAGATAGGTAGAGCAGAGCCATTTTTAACCCAGATTTTAATGCACTCAGTGCTTCTCCTTCCAAGGCAAGGGAGAGGGGAGATGGCATTCCTTTTAACCCTTTCCCTTCCTCTGGCTCTGAGAGGCAGCTGATGCTTCCTTGCAGGCACAGCGGCGCAGGGTGAGTGCTCCAAGAGGTGCTGGGCAGGAAAAGCTGCCAGGGAATGCCCAGGGCAGGGCTTTATTCCCTTTCCGAGCAGATGGTGGGGAAGTGTGGAGCTCCATGGAGCCCCCAGCGCTGGGCTGCGTGCTGAGCTGCAAATCCTCTCTGTGCTGCTCTGCTGGGGAGCAAAACACGCTCCCACCTCACCTGCCCTGAGGTGGCACGGTGCCTGTGTGTCCCAGGGAGAGCTGTCCCATCAGGAACGGTGCCTGTGTGTCCCAGGGAGAGCTGTCCCATCAGGAACGGTGTCTGTGTGTCCCAGGGAGAGCTGTCCCATCAGGAATGGCTCTATCCCACCAGGGATGGATAACTGCCTTGTCAGGGGATGGGTAACTGCCCTGTCAGGGGGGATGGATAACTGCCCTGTCAGGGGACGGATAACTTCCCTGTCAGGGGATGGGTAACTACCCTCTCAGGGATGGATAACTGCCCTGTTGGAGGGATGGATAACTGCCCTGGCGGGTGGGAATGATAACTGCCCGTGTCACGCCGCCTGTCACATCGGTGTCAGTCAGGAGGCGGCGTCAGAACAGAGACAGCTGTCAACCTTTGCGGACATCCCTCCGCCCGCCAGTGTCTTCCAGGAGCTCAGCAAGTGCCAAGGCGCATCAGGCCAGGGGAAGAGATGCTCCAGGGGGAGATGAAAGGATCCCTTCAGTGGAAATCATGTGGAATAAGCTTTCCACGGGAGATATTTCCCGCTAATCCTCCTTAGCGCTCAGCTGATGCCTTGAAGCATCAGGGGTTTATGTGCCTTTTAAAAATTCATTCTCTCTGCTCTAACAGCAGGTGTGTGTGTTATCAGCTGCCCTGCTGAGGTCCCTCCGGTGCCGGGCTGTGCCCTCAGACCTGCTCGGTGTCCTGTGACATGAGTTCCCCGTGTCACCTGAGCCAGGTGACAGCAGCCTCCCCCTCTGCAGCTCCCCTGGCAAGGCCCTGGGTGTCAGGTTGCTACAGCCACGGGGTTTTGATGGTGAATTCATGGGGGGGAGCAAATGGAAAAGTATTGTGGGCACTGAGCAGCTGGTGCGATGGGAAAACACCCGGACTGCTGCCTTAGCCCCCATCCATCTGCCCCTGCTAATTGCAGCTGCGCTGATAATATTCCACTTATCTGGCCAAGGGATCCATGTTAGTTATTACAATTGATTATCACTAAAACCTGTCTGATACCCAGATTTACAGCGTGGCTGGAGGGCCAGGCAGCTCCAGCGCTGAGCAGCCAGGGTCTGGCGCTCTCCTCCAGCCAGAGCTGTCTCTCCACAGGTGTTTGGCCAGGGAGAAGCTGCTTTTCCCTTGCCACCCCTGGGGAGCAGATCCCACAGCTCCAGCACCTTGCAGAGTTTTACTGCCATGTTTTACGGTCCTGGGCAGGGTGAGGATGATGAAGCTGTGAGAGCTGCTGGTGCCAGGTTGTTTTTGTTGTGTTCTGTGTGTGGGGGAGGTGGTGGCTGCCCCTACACCGAGCCCTGCGGTGCAGCGAGGTCCTGCAGATGTTCTGCTCCCAGGCTGAGGTGGGTAATGAGCGCTGCCCTGGGAGAACCATCATCAATCTGCTGCAGATTAATCATCACCAGCAGCTCAGGCTCTTGGAGGGGACTTTTCCAAGCAAGTGAACAGAGTTTTCCTGCTGTCGATGAGGCTGTGCCCTCCTTGGCTGCTGGGAAGTCCCAATGGCTCTGGGAGCTGTGTGGCCTCTCCTGCATCCAGCACTTGGCTGGAGCTGTAGGAAGGCCCTGTGATCTCACTGGGATCCTCATGTCCTGGCCAAGGAAAGCTGCTGAGGGCCCGTTCGAGGCAGAGAGGAGGTTCTGCAGCACCCCCAGAGCTCTCGTGGTCGCTGTGGTGGGGTGGGAGGCAGAGAGGAGCCCCTGCGCCTCCTCAGCTTCACAACAGCTCCGTGGCTGCATGATAAACAACTTGACAAAGTGTTGAAATCCTGAAGGCGGGGCTGGCAGGGGAAGGAGAGGGAGGTCATAATTGCACGGCAAAATAATGAACAGCACTCTTCTTGGAATATGCAGCGGCCTAACAAGAATCGGAAAATTAATTATCTTCTGTAATTAGTGTAATGACCTACACTATTAGAGGTTATTTACAGCAGGAATAAAATTTCCCGCTGTAAATGTCAGGCTGTGCTGTTGGGACACAAAGGCTGGATCAAACCTGAGCTGGGTGCAGCAGGGGTCTGGCGGCAGGGCAGGGTGCTGGCCACCTCTGCTCACCCAGCCCCTGACCCTCACAGGGCCCACCTGCACCTGGCATGGGACCTGCTGGCAGCGTCCCTCCATCCCTGGCACTGGTTCTGTCACCCCCCCCGGCTTTGTGTCACCCGGGCTTGGCTGCTGCTCTGCTGCCTCACCCCTGAGCTGGATCAGAGCCTGTCCCAGGTGGGCTCTCCCACCTGAGCTGCCCCTGCCAGTGGTGCCCACCTCCCCCTGCAGTGCTGCCCATGCCCAGATCTCTGCCGTTCCCTCCCTGAGCACCTCCTGCTCCCTCGGAATCCCTCCCCATGCTCCTCTGGAGAGGCCCGTTCCCTCCCAAGGCAGGCGCCAGCTGCGTGTGCACAGCTCAAAATGGAGACATGAGCCAGCTATTGTTCCTCAGCCTGCAGCCTTGGTGGCTCTGAACCTGTCCCTTTTGGTGGCCAGGGTGTGTGGAATGGCTCTGTTTGCAGCGTGGAGCACGGGGAGGACACATGCCCTCCTCGATGGGGGTTTGGGGTCGGTTTTGGAGGTGCCAAGCTCTGCTCATCTCTTGTCTCCCCTGGCCACCCTCCTGCTGTCTCTGCCACCAGCCAGGCTCCCAGTCAGGTGGGGACAGGTCCCACAGGGAGGGCAGCGTGCCCCGGAGCAGATGGGGGCTGGTGCTGAGCCCCTGGAGGGAGGGCAGGGTGGGGAAACATCGGCGGCGTGGCGGGGCCAAGCTGAGAAGTGCCTGACATTTGAGCACAGAGGATCATGACTCCTGCATTATTAAAGGCACGGTGATAAAATGCCTTACCTGTCACTGAGAACCGACATCAATAATTTAGTTTGGCACCTGGTGATTAAAATGAAATAAGCACTGGCCCCAGTCCCTTCCCAGAGCAGCATCCATGGCTGTGCTGGAAGGCAAGGGGAGCTTTCCCTGACTCCTGGGCCTCACCACCCAGAGGAAGCAGGGTTGCTGAGCAGGGTTATCTGTGTGGGATCTGTGCTGCCCGAGCTCTGAGTGAGGATGGGGACAGGGCTGCTGCTGCAACATCTGATGTAAGCTCATTGTATAAACAGAACAGAGTGGGGCTCTTGAAACTTGAGAGTGTATTCCTTCCAACAGACCCTTAATGTAATTTGAATGTACAATTGAGGGTTTTTATAGCTTAATATTCCAGTGTTTGTGGTGCATCCTGGAATTTAAGTGTCTTAAACGTAATTATTGTTAATTGCTCGCACGATTCTATAAACTCATCCAATTAAAAAAAAGTTATTAACTTTATAAAATATCACAGGCATCCCACAGCGCAATATATTTGCAGGAAATAACTGCTGCAGCAGGCAGAGCTGAGCTGCAGCAAGGTAAATGGGTGACACCTCGTATCCCTCCCTCTGCTGCGAGCCCTTGGGGAGTGTGCTGTCTCCTTGGCTGGTGTTTGCGCAGGGATGTGAGGACAAGGCCATGGCCAATGGACACCCCAGGAGCTCTGGGGATGGAGAGGGAATTCAGTCTGTGCTATGGGGCTGAGCAGAACTGTGCTGAAACCATCCCAGGGAGCTCCTGGGGATGTCTGGGGGTCTTTGAGTGGGGCCCAAAGGGAGCAGCAGCCCCTGGGGAGGGTCAGTGGGGCAGGAGGCTCCCAGTGGAGCAGACATTCCTCCCTCCTGGCCTGCTCCCCAAGCCAGGACCAGTTGTGGCCGGCCAGAGATGGTGATTTTCATCTCAGTCTAGTGCCAGAATTTATAACCAGGGATTTATTGTCCCCTGATTGCTCTGTGCTGCCATTTAACTCATGCCCTGGAAGAGTTATTTAACACAGAGTGAGTGGAGTTGTGCTAACGGTGCCTTCTGCACATACATCTTCTCCAGCCTCCTCTTCCTGTTCTCCTCGTGGGATTGGAATTCTGGTGTGGGTACCAGCTCAGTCTGGATTTCAGCTGCAGCTGCCTGGCTTTGGGAGCACTGACCAGCTCCATTCCTGGGTGCCCCCTGCGTCTCCCATTGCCTCTGCCCAAAATATTGCTCCGATGGGAGCTGATGGAATCCTCCCGGGAAGGGGGAAGCTGCAGGTGTGCATTAGGCAGGATCCACCTGAGCCCAGTGTCTTTTTCCCTTTCCATCTCACTGCTTTTCCAGTAGAGAAACAAACAGTCTGTGGGCAGGGGAGATTTGAAGAAAGGAAACTTTCTCTCAGATGGAGACAAAATTGAATTCAGTGCGTGACTGAAATGAGAAGTTTCCACAAAAGCTTCATTTTGGCAAAGAAGCCTTTCCTATGGGATTGCTCCTATACAAAAGCCTTGGTAAGGAGCTATTACAGCTGGTCAAACGCTTTCTCTGAGAGCTGTTTGTGATCCTCCCCTTCCCCATCTCCGCTCTCACCCCTTGTGGGGTCGCTGTCCCCCGTGCAGGGGTGGCAGCCCTGGGGCAGGAGCAGCAGCCCCAGCTGCCCCGTGAGCACCAGCAGCAATGATCCATCCTCTCGACAGCAGGGGCTGCAGGTAGATTTTCCATCTGAAGTAGCTGCTGATCGAGTGGCTTCTGGGACAGTGACGGGCTGACGGGGAGCACGCATGAAGCGGCATTTGTCAAATTAATGAGGCATTATAAATTATATCCACAATTTTCTCTTCCATTTCCCGCCACCCCCTCCTGTCGCTGGCAGGGAGAGGGGACCTTGAGGAGCCACTCCCAAGGTCTGTGGGGGCCAGGGCTCTCTGGCAGAGCACCCACCTGGGTCTGGGATGCCGGCTCAGCCCACCTGGATGGATCAGGAGGAGAAAAATACCAGCAGTTCCTCGTTTTCAGGAGGAAACTCGATGTAACTAGTATTGATCTCTCTATTACCTCTGTGAAGGGCAGCTCCATTTTTCAAGTAAAACAACCTTTGTATCTGAAATATAGAAATTGATTCTGAGCGGGGGCTGCTGGCAGTGGCAGAAGGGGTTGGGCAGGGGCAGGGATGATGAGGATGAGGAGCAGAAGGAGGAGAGAGTCCCTCCAAAGTCAGGAGACACGTCAGGCTTGTCTGATCGTGTTACCTCGATCCAGCGTGGAAATAAAGGGGTTTGAAAGTCAGCAAATAAACTTTGCTGAAGGTGCTGGAAAGAGAGCAAGGAGGCAGGGGGCTGGCAGGAAGGGGGACGGGTTTGGGGAGAGCCTCATCCCTGGCAGGGAGGTGGGAAGAGGCTCCTGGCCGGTAGCTCAGCTAGTGGTGTTGTGTTCTGGGATGGACTGGGGCGGGTCTGGGAGCACCCAGGGCGCTGTGGGGAGAGCACCCGCACCAGCTCCGGCAATCCTTGGAACCCAATGAGGCACGGCTTCGTTTTAGGGTTGTTACAGTCCTGCTTAATTGGCTCTCGGGCTCCCTGTGCAAGGCGTCCAGTGCATTTTAATGAGGGATTCTCAAAGACTGGCTTTTTTTTTCCCTGGGACTAGAACGCGGTGGTGTTTAATATTCATGTGTAGCTCTGCTCATTTGAAAGGTAACAAGGGAGTTGGATTCCCTGCTGGCAGTGAATCGTAATGGGATCTGGGCTCCTAAATCACCTGCGTATGGCGGAGCTGCCTCCTCCAAGAGTAGGCTGGGTTGGGGGCGGCCAGGTCTCCCCCGATGGGGCAGCACGGGGCTCAGCACGGACAGGGGCGGTCCCAGGCCAGCCCTGGCACTGGGAAATGCTTTTCCACAGCCCTTGTGGTGGGGATCTGGAGTGTCTCGCCACAAGCAGTCACGGAGGTCGAGTTGTTAGCCAAAAGCAATTGGATGTTGACATGACAGGGAGACGCTGCGGAGCGAGAACAGTTCCTGACAGACGTTCTGACAGAGCTGTTAAAGCCTTGGCTACAGGCAGGGCTTGAGCTGATCTTTGACCATTCAGGCTGGTCCACGTCTGCCAAGGCTGGGATTTTTTGTGCTTTTGTTCCTGGTGTCGGGTGCTGGATCGAGGAGAGGAGGGAGGTGTTGAGAGGCTCGGCGCTGGCACCGTCCGGAACACAGATGGCCACAAATATCAGCATACGTGGGGGGGTCTGGAGTGCTTGTTGATGAAGGGGCTGGGGCTGGAGCTGCCTGGCAGTGTCCCCCACTGTCCCTCAGGCCTCTCCAGGGTGTCAGCCGTTCCCTCCCTGTTCCCTGGCAGCCCTTCCCTCGGCAAAGGAGGGCAGGCTGCAGCAGTGTGGCCTTGGAGAGGAAGCATTTGTGATCCCTGAGTGTTGGGAAGAGGCAGGAAATGGCCATGGGGAGCAGAGCTTTCAAGCGGTTTTTGCTTTCCGTCTGCTCCCCTGCCCTGTCTGCCACCCCCATCTCTGTGTGCTTGGGGACAGCAGGGGGGAGGCTGTGCTGGGCACGTGTCAGAGGGGACCCCTGGGCACCTCCTGCTTGGCCAGAGGGTGTTGTACAGCAAAATGGTGGCTCCTGGAGCCTTCCTGGGGGATAATCCTGCTGAGGAGATTGCAGCTGTGCAGAGGGGACCACATCAATGTCACCTGCGTGCCCTGGCACTGGGGGAGCCCCTCACTTCCAGCCCGGCCAGGACCATCCCTGGACAAACCTCTGGAGCTCTGCTTGCAGTACCCACGCCTGGCTGGTGGAGAATCGCTCCTGTTTGTGGAAATGATGCTTTCCCCACTCCCATCTTCCTCCCTCCCTCCCTCCTGCTTTTCCTCATTGTCATTTTAGCCTAGATTAAAGAAAATAGGGTGCAGCGCTCTGCGCATGTTCCGCGCGGTGTCTTTTCACAGCACTGTACTGATGCCAAGCAATAATGACAGGTTCAAGCTTTTCTGCATCACAAATGAACTGCATGCAAATGGCTAGTCCTGAATGGAGAATAATTGTCAGCACAGAGTCCTGCCTCCACCGAGGCAGCTCCACCTTGCTTCGAGGGGAGAAGGCTTCAAACAGTTAACGGGGATGGAGACATGGAAATAGCGGGGAGCTGCTGTTTCCACTCTGCTAGAGCCTAACCTGTTAGTGCAGAGCTGTGTGAAGAATGTCAGGGATTTGTTCCAAGCGTTATCGAGATGTGGCTTTACATCTGTAAATCCTTTTACGCATCGCAGCTCAGCCGTGAGGCTGCCCCACGTGACGGGCAGCGCTGCCTGCCTGGCCCTGCCACGCCGGCCAGGGGCCGTGCCAATGCTGGCCCTGGCACTGCTTCCAGGGCCTGTTCTGGAGGAAGCACCCACAAAACATTGTGGTTTTCACCTCATCTGGCTGCAGACTGGCCACGATCTCCTTGTTCTCCTGTGCAGAACCGTCTCTCTCTCTGAGCCTCCTAAGTGTTCTCACACTGCCCATTTGTGCTGTTGTTCTGTCTCGTGCACCTTTATTATCCTCAGGATGCTGTCTGTGGAAAGCCAAGGGTGAGAGCCCCTCAGCTGCTTTTGGCTGACCCTTGGGGAGATTTTCCAGCTCATGCCAGCTGAGGATTTGACTTAGTGCCACTTTGCTCTCCTCACAGTGTTACCGGCAGAACCGGATTTAGCAAATGATTGTGACAATCCCCAGCACCATCAGGAAAACATGCTCCATCATTCACTGTGATGTGCGCTGATGAGGGGAAAAAAAAGGCTTGTTCATCCATCAGAAATTCACTGATGCTGTCTCTAGGTGAGCAATTTGCCAGCGTTACCTGGTGTCACTCATTAGACACAAGATGTAACAGTCTCATTTACTCTTCGGGCTTCCTGTCACTTACTTACTTTTGCATTTGACTTTGCACATGAAACTTAAGCTCGTTTTTAGCCTCTGTCGAAGTCGGCTTTCGAATTCCTGCTCATTAAGCCCAGTCCCAGTGTGTGGGCTGCATGCACAGGAGAGGGGTTTTGGAAGCCAGAGAAGTCCCCTGGTGCCTGTTGCCATTAGGCTTTGCAGAACAGTGTGTGTGTGTTTCAAAAAGCCAGCAGAGGAAGCAGTTTCTGCCCTCCCATCACTAGGTCTGAACTTCCCAAAATGCCTGGGCTTTGGCTGCATTTTAGTTGTATATTTTTTACAGACTTGTGGGCTGTAACTTTTTAAGACATCTACATTCTTACATCGGATGTGATTGATGCTTGTAGCCTGTTTAGGGTTTTTTGTACTCAGACATAAAAGCAGGGCAGAAAGCGCCAGAATTTGGTTTCCTCTGAGGAAGCAGAACCAGGGCTTGAGCAGGTGTTTTATGGCCAGAGCTTTGCTGGTGTCTGGAGCAGAGACACCAAAGATGCAGGTGGGGGATGTTTCAGGACTGAACCCAAGTGTTTCCCTTCTCTGTCTCAGCTGCTGGATTTACACAGTTTTAGCTTCTCCTCTTGCTGGACAGGAGGTGTGAGAGCAGGGGGAAGGTGAAGCTGTGGGTACTGCTGACTCAGGGACTCAGGGCGCGCAGGGATGGGGCAGCTGCTGCCTTTCCCTGAGCTCCCAGAATTTCCTGCAGCCACGCAGGCCCCCTGTGCAGCTGTGGTGGGTGCTGGAGCAGCCACCCCTCACAGCAGAGCTCGTTGGTGTCTGTCTCTTTCCACCCTGTTTCTGTGGACAGAAATGGCCCTCTTTGTTTTTAAGAGAGTCCCTCCCATTCGTCTGTCCCTCACTGCGTCATCCAAACTTCACCCTATCCTCGTGGTTTGCACGCACTGGATGAATTTAGGATGAATTTCAGCCTTGACACAGGCAAAGGACCAAGGAAATCGGGTGATGCTGAACTGAACTGTGGCTTGTAGAAGCAAAGGATTGAGGGTGATTCTGCAAGATGCAGAAAACTGGGAAACTGGCATTTGAGAGGGCTTGGTTTTGTGCTGAGACAAAAAGCCCTGTTAGAAGCAGTGTTTATTTCTCTGCATCGTTGCTTTAGTTGTCACAGCTCAGCTCTTCGGGAGGCAGAGGGTGAGGAGCAGTTGTCTACAGCCTAATGGGAGGGAAGGTGGTAATCCCTGGGATGTCTCTGCAAGTGTGCTGGAAAATCTTTGTCCCAGGCACCATGGAAGGGGCTGATTTCTTTACTGGTGGTGTTTAATGTGGTGTAGAGCTTGTATGAACCACAGTGGAGGGACTGGTGTTGAGATATGCACTACAGTGATAATGCTGCAAATTCCAGAGCTTTAGTGTTATTAAAATGTCAGGCTGATCTCTTCCTCAGCATTAAAACTCTTAATGTACTTTATCCTTTCAAACTCGTGGTGCTCCAAGTGAAAGAATGAGCGGGAAAAAAAGGTGGTTACAGAGCAGAGGATTAACAAGAAAGAAAAGGGGGATGCCCTGATGCAAGGCTGCTGTGCAAATTGCTTCCTTGAGCACTTGTGCCTTTCAGTCGGGTTCAGATTCAGCAAGACATGTTCACTTTTGTGACAACAGCCTGAAACTTGCTTGTGTTGCCCAAAGGGAGCATTAGCAGCAGTGCTGAGCTTTTAATGTTGTTGGAAAAGAGCTGATATGGTCGCAGTGGGCAGGCAATCCCAGGTGCCAGCACGAACTCTGGAGTGACAGGAGGGAAGGTCCTCTGTGCCCGCAGAGCTGGCCTGGGGCTCGTGGCCATTGCTGGGCTTCTGGATTCATAGAATTGTTTCATCTGGAAGAGACATTTAAAGGCCATTCAGTCCAGCCCACCACAGTGAGCAGGGACATCTTCAACTAGGCCAGGCTGCTCGGAGCCTTGTCCAATCTGACCTTAAACATTTCCAGGGATGGGGCATCTGCCACCTCTCCCTGGGCAACCTGTGCCAGTGTTTCCCCACCTCATACAAAAATCTCTTTCTTCCTTCCTTCTACTCTCAATTGACCCTGTTCTGGTTTAAAACCGTTTCCCCTCATCCTTTTGTGTACATCCTGCTGATACCCCAGG
The DNA here is from genome assembly GCF_901933205.1 of Camarhynchus parvulus. Classification (NCBI taxonomy): domain Eukaryota; kingdom Metazoa; phylum Chordata; class Aves; order Passeriformes; family Thraupidae; genus Camarhynchus; species Camarhynchus parvulus. The sequence continues at coordinate 1,020,062 of NC_044594.1, read as the reverse complement.
GGAGAAACTGTTTGGGGGAAATGGGAATTATGGATAGCGTCCCCTCACATCCACATGCACGTTCCGGGCGGTTGTACGCTCCCCGGGCCACCCTGGATGGCACTGCCTACTCCTGGAGCTTCCCGGGGAAGTCACCAGATCTGGGGGTGGCAGCACACGCTGCCAGCTGAAAGGTTTCTGCGGGAGGAGGGGATGAGGAGCCCAATCCTGCCTGAGCTGTGCTGCGCTGTGCTGGCACGCTCGGTGCCGAGAGTGTGGGGCACGGAGCGCCCGCTGCTCGCCCTCCTGGGAATAAATAAACCCAAATTCATTAAATTAATGAGTCAAAATCCCGGCTTTTTAAGGGCTGCTGAGAGGAGGGGGGTCCCTGCGCTGGGCCGGGCGCTGTCCGAGGTTCTGAACGCTCCGGGTGCTGACCTGTCCGTGGTGCTGACCAGTGCACGGTACTGACCAGCCCAGAGTGCTGACCAGCCCAGAGTGCTGACCACTCCGTGGTGCTGACCACCCTGAGAGGAACCTCCTCACTCTCCACAACTCCCAACAGGAAGGTGCAGCCACGAAGAGTCAGGGACAAGAGGGAACGGCCCTCAAGTTGTGCCAGAAGAGGTTTAGATGGGGTATTAGGGGAATTTTCCTCACCAGGAAGGTTGTCAGGCACTGGCACAGCTGCCCAGGGCAGTGTTGGGGTCACCATCTCTGGGAGTGTTTAAAAGATGTGGCCCATGGGGATGTGGTTTGGGCTGGGCTTGGCAGTGCTGGGTTATTCCAGGCGGTTTTAGATGGATTTTCCAACCTTAACAATTCTATGATTCTACATTCTAAGCACAGTCCTGGGCTTTCTGCTGCCCTCAGTACATGCCCTTTACACCAGGTTACAATTTTCCCCCTATTTTTCCCCCATTTTCCCACAATGGAACAGGCTCTACTCCCCAGTATAACTCATTTCCTGTTCAGTGCTTCTTCCAGTGCCTCTCCTCAAATGGCAGCGGAGAGGAATCCAGTCCCCAGGCAGTGAATTAGGAGGTGGTAGCTGCTCATTTTTCATCTCTGTGATAAAAAAAAAAAAATCTAATGCAATCATCAAAAAATAAAGCTGAGTTTTTCATGTCTTCACCATTAGGAATGTCTCTTGCTACTGCTCTCTTTTCCCTCCTACTCCCAAATTATTGAGGTCTCAGCAGTGTTTAAAATCTCGTGGAAATTTACTTTTGGATGCCAGCAAAGGGGTGGGAGTTTGAGTAATCTCTAGGGCAATAACATTCTAGAAGTGTTGTGTTCCCTTAATAAAAACACTTCTGATTCAGAAACATAAATGTTATTTTTCCAAAGGCACCCTCCTGAACGGGGCTATTCTTTCTTACCCTCTCACTTAAGGCATTACAACTCTTGGGTGACGTTCTGCTGCTTCAGTAGCCATAACCTTACATTTATTGCATGCGCGGCCACGGCAGCCCCCTCTGATAATTCTGTTTAGGGCTGTGAAATTTGCCTTCAGCTCCGAAATCGAATCCATTCTCTGCCCACAGCTCCATGATGGGCTCCTGCATGTCTCTGTCTGCCAAGGATGTTTGTGGTTATTGATGCTGAGTGTGGCTATTTATCACAGGCAATACAGAACAAAGAAGAATTTATTAATAAGTCTCCTGGTCCCATATGCTTCCCCGAGGAACCTGAAGCGTGCTGTTTTCTCCTTGCCCCATTTATATCTGCATGGTTTTGCTGCTGTCCACTCAGATTAAATGCTGGCTGAGGAGAAGGAGCTGCTCCACAGCACACGGCCGGGTCAGAGCGAGGGTTCAGGGAGGGCTCCTGGTTTATTGGGTGGCAACAAACAGGGAAATAATGTGGAATTCTGTGAGAGTGACACCAGGATGTCACCCAGGGGTGGGGTGAGGATGCTGCTTGCCCAGGCAACTCCAGGGCTGTTGAGGGTTGCTCTACTCAGCTTTTGGTGTGGGTCAGTTTGTGTCAAATGGGGACAATATCCACAGGCAGGAGCTGTGCTGTGTCCTGCTGGGTCCTGCTGGGGCCACGTGGGGGCAAGCAGCACCTGCTGGGGGCCTGTGGCCTCTCTCTTGCCTCACTTAAACAGGAGCACAGAATCACAGAATCATTTTGTTTGGAAAAGACCTCCAAGATCGAGTCCAGCCTGTGACCAATCCCCAGCTTGTCACCCAACCCAGAGCACTGAGTGCCACATCCTGTCATTCTTGGACACCTCTGGGGATGGGGACCCCAAACCTCCCTGGGCACCCCCTCCCAATGTTTAACAACCCTTTCATTCTGCTTGATGTCCACTCTGAACCAACCCAGTGCAGCTTGAGGCTGTGTCCTCCTGTCCTGTCAGAAGCTGCCAGGGAGAAAAGGCAACCCCAGGCTCCTGCAGACACCCCTGGTGGGAGCCTGGGACCTCTGTTTGTCCACCCCTCACCTTCCTCTTGGCCCTGCTGGGACACTGGAGCAGGCAGAGAGGGGGAGGATGTTCTGTGGGAGCTCCTGCCTGGAAAATCAGATTCACTGCTGTGGGGACGCAGTGATTCCTGGTGTGCTTGAGAAAGGGAAGGTGCCTAGGGAAGTTCTGGCTTTCCCCATCTTGTGCCTCCTTATGCACTAATTAAAGGTCAGTCCCATTTGCATTCAGCGCATTTCTCTCCTTCCCTGGGCATTTGCATTGGCAGAGGGTTGTTTTCCATTTGACCAAGCCGTGGCTGGAACCATTGCCCGGGGCTGAGAGTCTCTGCTCCCACCTTTGGAAACCCAGCAGAGCCCACGGTGGCTCAGGCAGCATCTGCAGGAGAGAGGAACAGAGCCCCCCTCGTGCTGCTCCTGCTCCCCAGCCCCACAAGACGAGCATTAGGCATTTATAGGTTTTTCTCCATGGATACATAGCCGGGCACGTTGGTAAAAATATACCCGTGCACGAGTATATTTATGTGTAGTGCAGCAAGGCAGCACAGGCTGAGCTGATTCCCTCGGGTGGAACACCAGCCTTCCCTCCGAGCGCTTTCAAAGGGGAGCTCTGCTGATAATTAGTGCAAATATTTTGAATACAGAACTCATCACGGGCCTTTGTCGCAGTGACAGGCAGTGACCTGAGATACATTTCTCCTTTCTTAATGCACCCGGAATATGTAATTAAGAGGTGACTAAAAGATTCTTTATCACTCTTTGTTTTCTAACGTGGCAGGCTGTTATGAAATGCTGCCCCCTCCTTCCGTGGCGTTCGGTTCCCCGTGACAAATGCAGGGATGGAGGTTTGTTCTGCTCTTCAAATCACTCCGAGCTCCTCCACTTCCAAGGTGCTGTGCCTGCCTTCTGCCTGGCCCAGGGTTTTGAGAGCCAGAATCTGGAGGCAAAGGCAGCTGGCAGAGTAGGGACTTGCCCAAGAGGTGCTGCTGGAAGGGCACAGTGAGGCTGGGCACGGTGCTGCCATCACACGTGCCCAGCAGCTCTGGTGCTGCTGAAGGAAATTTGTGCAAATACACCTGAAAGCAGGATGGAGAACACCTCAGGTGCAATCTCTGCAGGCCCTGACACCCCGAGCTGAGGGTGTCAGGCCCAGGGCTGGCCCCACGTTAGCACAGCACTGGGCTGTGACACGCTGCAGTAAATGCAGCGTGACAGCACCTGAGCAGGCTACGTGCAGAACAGATGTCCCCTGGCTGGGGCTGGGCCATGGCACAGCGTCACCCCATCCATTATAGATCATTTCCCTCACCATCAACAGCGCCCAGAACAGGACTGCTAAAGGACACATTAAAGGGTTGAGAGCAGAGGAGGAACTTGAGAGGAGAGAGCTTGATCTCTGGGCTTGTTCCCCATCTGGGAGATGGTGGAGTGTTGGCAGGGCCTTCCCTGGCTCCTTGGCCAGCTCTGCTGTGCTTGTCACCCCTGAGCCCTCAGAACCCACAGCACCTTCCCTGCTGGGACCCTCAGCCCTCACATGGCTGATGGGAAGGGACCCAGGCTGCTCCTTCCTCTCCTCCTCCTCCTCCTCTCTGGGGAACTCCACCTGGGGGGCTGGATGCTGTGATGGCTGCAGTAGCCTGAAACCTCCCAAACCCATCAGCTTTCACTCTCCTGTTGACTTATTTGTTTGTTTAATTGTTCCAGCTCACCAGCCTTACCTGGCAATACCGCCTCATTACAGGAAACACGAGGCTTTTATTAGGACTGTGGAGTGTCATCCAGTGTTTTCAGTGAACGTATAATTTGCCATGTATGAAAACCATTTCCCGAATTAATTTACCTACTGCAAACAGTTTGTATTAATGAAAATGCATTTTTCATGTGGGTTTGCTGGCAAAGCTGGCTGGAGCTCAAGAGCTCACTTTATCCATCCGGCGTGAGTAGGAGATGGAATTTGTTTAAAAATTAAATAAATAACACACCCACCCCCCATTTTTTAATACAATATGGCCCAGCAATAATCTCCGAGGCAGACTGCAAAGGCTGCAGAAAGCTCCATCTGTGGCATTTTAATATGCAGCATTGTCTCCCGTTTTAATATCCCCCCTTGCCCGGCTCGTGTTTGTGTAAGTGAGAGGCGAGATGCTGTCATCTTCCCGGGTCACATTTTGCTGCTCAGAATGAACAGAAGTGGAGATGGATGGAGCCATGGAGCCCTTCCCATATTAACACGCATATTTTAGAATAATTGATGCTGAATTCATTTTGCAGCCTCGTTTCTCCTCAGCCTTCCCCCACCCCCTCTTTCATATTTGCATGGAAAAAAATCCTGTGATCCGTCCAGATGGCAGCTGGAGGCTCTCAGCTGAGCTGGGCCGTGCGCTGGCTTCGGGAGGCTCCTCCTGGCCAGGCTGGGATCAGGGGCTGGAGGTGGGATGCTGATGGCTCTGGCACTGTCTGGAGGGCAGGAAGAGCCTCTTGCTTGGATGTGACCCCAACGATGCTCAGCTGCATTTGGGGTGTCCTTCTCTGCTCCTTGGCCAGAGCTGCTAAAGCCAGGCTTTGTGTGTGGCCAGGCCTGAGCTCTGTCTCAGTGGAGGGGACATCAGGTAATAAAACCTGGGGCAGCACCCAGGGAGCAGCATCACTCTCTGCAGAAATGTGCTCATCAAACCTCTGGGATGGGCAGAATGAGGGTTCTACTGGTGCTTTAAAATAAGAAGGTTTGAAATAGATTGTAAGGCTAGATTAGGAAAACTTGCTCCTGTTTGGGGATTGTCTTCAATTACTGCATGCTACCAGAAAACCCACACCAAGCTCTTTTCTGTAAGTGGGAATTAATACAGGCTTGTGGAATTTCCCTTAAGAGAATCAAGGAATGTGTCTGAAAATGTGCAGGTGTGTTTGAGTAGATGCCCTGCAGTGCCCACAGTGTCCTTGGCCTTCGTAAGGAGCTCTGGAGCAGCTCCGAGTCCAACCTCTCTCCCCATGAGCTGGCTGGGCAGCCCCTGTCATTTCACACCCCCTGTGCAGGGCTTGTCTCTGCCCTTTGTCCCAGGAGGTGACACTGAGCATCCCAGCCTGCTGAGCCCCTGGTGTGTGCAGCTGAGCCCACGAATAATCCTTTGGAGATAAGTGGACATTTCATGCGCTTAAAGTTAAGCCTGTGCTTAAAGTTAAGCCTGTGCTTAAGCACAAGCAGGACTCAGGCTGGCGAGCTGGGCACCCTTGGGTGATGGTGGGCACAAGGAAAGGGGGCACACCCCGGGCAGGGGGGTGAGGCTGGCTGGGGCAGGGGCTGCAGAGCCCGATCTGGGTGTGCACTGCCGCCCTGAGCCTTGCCGGGTGCAGATTTGCAGGCATTTCCTGCTGCTCTCCTGTGTCTGGGGACTCCCTAATCAAGGACATTCCCGAGCACACGTGTCACCTGCCACTCAGCACACAGCTTAACCTCATGCCATGTGTTTATCTCATTCCAGGACTACTGTCAGCAATGCCACTCTAAGCATAAACTTAATTATATCTCCTCGGGTAGCAGCAGGGAAGTGATTTATTGCTGCTTTTTGTTCCCTCCCTCCCCTCACCTCTCTGTGATTACACTCCTGCTTGCTGCTGAGGAGATGCTGATGCTTGACTGCAACTTTGCTGCAGTTGCAGAGCCCGTGTCTAAAGACAGTGCTGGCCAAAGGAGGCCTCTCAGTGGCCACAGAGCTCCCTCTTGGTGGCCCTGTCTCTACCCACCAAACCAGCAGGGTGGCACAGCACACTGGGATTTTTGGGTGGGCAAGTGGGATCTTCCAGGGCTAATGCTCAATCATGCCTTTTCAGAGGATCATTTTATTTTAAAATAATTGCTGTGCCGAGGCAGGAGTCCCCTGGCTGAAGTGGCTCCTTGGGAGCAGATGTGCTGGCTCCTCAGTGCTCCTTCAGCTCAGAGGCTGAGATTCCCCATCCAGCCCTGTGCTGCTGGCGGCTTTTCCCTGGCTCCATCCCCACTTCTGGGGGTGCTGACGGGAGCATCCCCACAGGAGGCTCCTGGCTGCTCTGCCCCGCTGCCAGCCTCGGCTCCTGGGGAAACAGAGAAGTTTGGGAATGGTTTCTCTTCCCTGTGCCATCCACCAAGCCTCCTGCTCTCACTCTCCAGGGGAAGAGAAGGTGCTTTAATTATTCCTGCCTTCTGGAAAGCCGTGGTAATTAGCAGTGCTGCAGAGAGCAAGGCCTGGCTGGGCTTCTGAGCACTTTGAGGAGGCAGAAGCTCCTCGGTGCTTTTTAAAGACATTTCCCCTCCGAGTGCAGCTGTGACAGCCCTGGAGCACCTGGAGATGCCCCTGGCTGTGTGGGACAGGATGGGATTGGGGGTGCACTGCTTACCTTGGGTCCCTTTGGTGAGTGCCCCAGGATTTTTTACAGCATCACATCAGCCCCAAGTTTCAGCATGCAGAGCACAGCCCTGCCACAATGCGCTCGGAATTTCTCCATGTGGCTTTGAACAAATTGCTGATTATTTTTCCCCTCATTATTCACCTGACAGAGGAGCAGGTTGAGTAATTAGCGAAGGCGCGTGAACTTTGCGGTGTTTTTATGAATAAAACATGTGTGAACTGGCTGGGTGCTGGCCCTGCTGCTCCAGCCTGTGCACCCACCCATGTCTGCCAGTGAGGGCACCCCTGGCCTGGCCTGTGCCACTGTCCCCGTGTCACCCTCCCTGGGACAGCTCAGCTTTTTGCAGTGAAAGCTCCTCGGGCAGGCTGGGCTGCCTTCCTCAGCGCTGCTGATGAGGAGTTTCTTTGTGTGCCTGTGCTGGATGCTGCAGTGGCCCCTCCTGGCTCCCAAAATCACCCCGTGCCCGCCCTCCCCGCGTGTGCAGGCGGCAGCAGCTGCTCGGAGCCGAGCGGCGGCCAGCGAGGCTTCAATAGCAGCTGAAAGGGAGGAATAATTTGCATCCCGTCACTTTGGAGAGGCACTCGGAGGCGGGATCTGGCTGCAGCGCCGCAGGGACAGAGGGACCCGGGCTGGGGAGAAGCGCTGAGCGTTCCCAGGCTGCTGATGGGGGAGATGTGGGTGCCTGCCCTGGACAGAAGGGCTGTGCCCAGGGGTCTGTCACCTTTGGAGCTGGGCATGGGAGGCTGTGCCCAGGGGTCTGTCACCTTTGGAGCTGGGCAGATGATGCTGGACGCTGTGTGCCCAACCCATGCCACCTTGTCCCTCTGCACCTCCGTGTCCCCTGCTCCCTCCTGTGCCTGCCCTCCGAGGGGACCCAGCCCTGGTGGCTCCCTGGGCTGGGCTGCCTGTCCCTGAGCCCAGTAGTGCCTGCTGGAGCTGGCACTGAGGCCTCGGGCTGTCCTGGCACAGCCAGTGCTGTAAAGGCACCACTGGAGCGTGCAGAGCAGGAGGGAGCCCTGGGCAGGAGGCCAGGGGCTGAGGAGGTGTCCCCCAGGCTGGCGGTGGCAGTGTCCCCTCTGTCCCCATGTCCCTTGCCCTGAGCCATGCTCCGACCTGGCAGCTCTGGGGCACCCCCAGAGCCTTCAGAGCTTGCACGAGATGAGGGGAATTCATCCTGAATGGCACTGCAGGGAGGCAGAGGAGGCAGGAGCAGCACACAGCGAGCTTGAGTCTCTCATAAACTGAGACAGGCAGTGAGATGCAGGTCACCCTTCTGAGGCACAGGACAGTTACGGGATCCCAGCTCTCCCTGACCACCACAATCTGAGAGAATTACAGCATGGGGACTGTGTGCTGTCTGTGCCACCGTGCTGACAAATGGATATTCCCCCTCCAGCCTGGAGACAATACCCAAGGGTGCCAAGCCCTCAAGTTCTGCTCTGTGTTTTGCCCAGACTAAACCTGAACAGGCCAAGGGCAGTGCTGGGAGCCAGGGCAGCCCCCTGTGTCTGCTGGACTCCTGGAAGGGAGGTGACAGCATGGTGTGACAGGATCTCACCTCGTTTAAGGCTTGGAGTCATGCAGAGGCCGCTGCTCTCCTGGTGAGCTGCCCCAGCCCCTCGCTGCTTGTTGCTAGGAAATCACACCTGATTGCAGGGCTGGAGCGGCCCAAGTCGAGCTCAAGGATGTTGTGTCAGGGTCAGGCGGACACAGGATCTCCCTTCTCTGTGCCTGTGGTGTCCAAGGAGCTGCTCAGAGCTGGGTCCGGGGGGTTGTGCTGCATCCCACAGCACCTCACTAATTCCCAGAATGATTTTGAGGTCATGTTGTGAACTCAGAGTGCTCCCCTGCTGGCTTTGAAGCCTAAACTGTTCCTCACAATGCCCAGTGCTCGCACGAGGCTCCCCAATGCCAGGAGGGAATTATTTTGATGGGAAGGGTCTGTGCCAGGCCTGCCTCCATCAGGACTGCCAGGTTGCTAAACAAAGCCACCGGGGCTGCTTTTCTTCTTGAGCATCTAACTAGGTCAACAGCCATTTGCCTTGTCTTAATAATTATTGATAAGCTGCAGGGGATCATGTGTGGTGCAGAGGGGGCTGCTCCTGCCCCCAGCTGCCCGTGCAGCCCCCGCCCTGGCAGATGCTGTGCAGGGGATTTGTGCCCTGGCTCTGGTGGAACACCAGGGGTGTTTCCCCCCGGGAGCCTGTGCAGCTCCCCAGCTCTCTCTGCACATTTCCAGCTCAGGAGAATGGGAGGCAATGGAGAAGGGCTCGTGGTGGCACACTGGTGGCTTTTGTGGCTGCAGGGATCTTGCTCCCTTCTGGCCCCTTTCCAAAGGGATGCTCTGGCTCACACACACTTCAGTCAGTGTTTGCTGATCACTGGTGGGAGGTGAGAGCAGTGATGCCCTGTCCCACCCCACACCTCCCTCCTCTCCTGCCACCAGCCCCGTGAGTGCTCCTGGCTGCAGGGAACATGAGCAGAAGTGGTTTTCCTCTGGAGTCCCCCCCTCTGGAGGGTGGGAGACAGGGAGGAAGGATCAGAGTGTCCCACGGGCTGGGGAGGGTCACGGTGAGCTGGGCCAAGCTGCCTCCACCCTCCAAGGCAGCTGCTGCTGGGGGAATCTGTGGCTGTGCAGAGCCAGCTCTCCAGGTGAGTGGGTCTGGCGTCCCCTCCTCACTGTGGGCTCCTCTCTGAGCCTCCACAATCAAAGCGTGCAGGCCAGCTCCAGCGAGGTGAGAGGCAAAGAATAAATCCAACCACCCTCTCCAAGCCGCTCAGACTTCAGAGCTGGAGAGGAGGTTATGTCCTGGGGATTTTTTTTTCTGTTGCTTTTGCAGCACTAATGAGCAGGGAGGAAGTTCTACTCTTTGTTCGAGTCGCGTTCACTGAATTTTTTTCCCCAGTGAGCAGCAGGGAGGGGAGGAGGGGATGGGAGGCACCGTGCCTGGACACGTGGGACCAGGCAGCGAACGGCATCGTCCCGCTTCACCCCTGAGCTTCAGGTGACACAGCTGCTTTTGGGAGGCTTTTGGTTCTCTCATCAGATCAAAACAGGTCTTGGCTTCAGCAGGATTCTTTCAGAGCTGGTGCGGGGCAGTGATGTGCAGGTCTCTTGCAGTTTTACACGTCGCACAGGGAGTTTCTGACCTTGACTTCTTCCAGCAGTCCCTGGATAGATTTTTTCTGGGGAGCCTGCTCCAGTCCTGCCCTTTACAGAGCTCTGTGTGCTGTCCTTGCCCTGCCAGGCACACTTCTGGCTGTAGGAACACAGAGTGTGTGAGGATGTGGCCGTGGGCTCTGCTCTCCCTCCCGATCCAGTGGTTTTAAAAACCACTTCAGAGCACCCAGCATGTGACAGCTGCTGGGAGGGCAGAGGGCTCACTGGGTGTGCTCATTCAGGCAGGGCCTGGTAAAACTTCACCCAGTTCTTGCCTTCCTCTGGGCCAGGGCTGGCACCTGACCAGCCCAGACTCAGCCCCTGAGCACAGGGACACTGCCTGGGGGTGGCAGGGACACTGCCCGGGGGTGACAGGGACACAGTGCCCGGGGATGACAGGGACACAGTGCCCGGGGGTGACAGGGACACAGTGCCCGGGGATGACAGGCCCTGCCACCCACCCTCACCCACCCAGGGCCCACTGCCCCTCCACTTTATCATAATGCAGCATGAATTGCATTAGCTCGTTTGCCTCTGGGCCTGGGGATAATTTAATCCTGGAGTGGCTCAGGAGGCCAAGCACGGTTTAGTCTGTGGAGCCCCACAGCCCCTCTGGCCGCTGCCAGCTGAGCTGGGCTTAGGGCTCAGGCTCAGGCTCAGGGCCCAGGCTCAGGGCTCAGGGCTCAGGGCTCAGGCTCAGGCTCAGGCTCAGGCTCAGGCTCAGGCTCAGGCTCAGGCTCAGGCTCAGGGCCCAGGGCTCAGGCTCAGGCTCAGGGCTCAGGGCTCAGGCTCAGGGCCCAGGCTCAGGCTCAGGCTCAGGGCTCAGGCTCAGGGCTCAGGCTCAGGCTCAGGCTCAGGCTCAGGCTTAGGGCCCAGGCTCAGGGCCCAGGCTCAGGCTCAGGGCCCAGGCTCAGGCTCAGGCTCAGGGCTCAGGGCTCAGGCTCAGGCTCAGGCTCAGGGCTCAGGCTCAGGGCTCAGGCTCAGGCTCAGGCTCAGGGCCCAGGCTCAGGGCTCAGGCTCAGGGCCCAGGCTCAGGGCTCAGGCTCAGGGGCTCAGGCTCAGGGCCAGGCTCAGGGCCCAGGCTCAGGGCTCAGGCTCAGGGCCCAGGCTCAGGGCCCAGGCTCAGGGCCCAGGCTCAGGCTCAGGGCTCAGGGCTCAGGGCTCAGGCTCAGGCTCAGGGCCCAGGCTCAGGCTCAGGCTCAGGGCTCAGGATCAGGGCTCATGGCCCAGGCTCAGGCTCAGGGCCCAGGCTCAGGCTCAGAGCCCAGGCTCAGGCTCAGGGCTCAGGATCAGGGCTCAGGGCCAGGCTCAGGCTCAGGCTCAGGGCCCAGGCTCAGGGCCCAGGCTCAGGGCCAGGCTCAGGGCCAGGCTCAGGCTCAGGGCCCAGGCTCAGGCTCAGGGCTCAGGGCTCAGGGCTCAGGCTCAGGCTCAGGGCCCAGGCTCAGGGCCCAGGCTCAGGCTCAGGCTCAGGGCCCAGGCTCAGGGCCCAGGCTCAGGGCCCAGGCTCAGGCTCAGGGCTCAGGGCTCAGGGCTCAGGCTCAGGCTCAGGGCCCAGGCTCAGGCTCAGGGCTCAGGATCAGGGCTCATGGCCCAGGCTCAGGGCTCAGGCTCAGGCTCAGAGCCCAGGCTCAGGCTCAGGGCTCAGGATCAGGGCTCAGGGCCCAGGCTCAGGGCCCAGGCTCAGAGCCCAGGCTCAGGCTCAGGCTCAGGGCTCAGGGCTCAGGGCCCAGGCTCAGGATCAGGCTCAGGGCTCAGGCTCAGGGCCCAGGCTCAGGGCCCAGGCTCAGGCTCAGGGCTCAGGGCTCAGGGCTCAGGCTCAGGCTCAGGGCCCAGGCTCAGGCTCAGGGCTCAGGATCAGGGCTCATGGCCCAGGCTCAGGGCTCAGGCTCAGGCTCAGAGCCCAGGCTCAGGCTCAGGGCTCAGGATCAGGGCTCAGGGCCCAGGCTCAGGATCAGGCTCAGGGCTCAGGATCAGGGCTCAGGGCTGGCTGGGCACGGTTGGGCTGCACACAGGGAGGGGGATGTGGCACTGCACACCCTTCCCATCTCGTTAGCCAGATTCTGTAGCGTGCAGTAACAGCGGGCGCGGTGGCGTGAGGGCTGCGCTGACCGTGGCACACAGAGAGGGGGTCCCTCTCACGTGCCTCTCATCTCCCTTCCCTCTCATCACGGGAAGGTTTACTTAGCAAGCTGAAAAAATCATTACATATGCTGCTAGTGGCCTGGTTAATTAAGATCTACAGTTCTCTGGGTAGGAAAAGACGACCTATATTTACTGTATGTAGGAAGACATCTGTCAGCTCCAAGCGCTAGATATCCCAGCGCAGGTTTGTCCTGCTTTTGCAGGCTCTGAATTGCAACTGTTTTAAGCTCTGATGCAGACCAAGTTAATTTTAAGATGACTGTTACTATTCTAAACATAAGGAAGGGCATATTTAGCCTCTCAGTACTCAAGAAGGCAAAACCCCCTGCATGTTTCTAGTAATTTTTCCCTAACAGTTTGCACAAAACAACAACAACAAATCCTATTTGGTTTCTGCAAAAGAATATGTTCGAGGGTGATCGTAAAATAGATTATTTTTAAATCTGCAGATGGTTTCCACATATTCCTCCTCAGCTCACTGCAGCTTTCCACCTCAGTAAACTGGTTTGTAATTTAGCCGAGGGCTGTGGAGCAAGCGTTCTGTCGTCTTGTTTTTCTTGTTCGCCTCCTTTACCCCCCCACGCCCCCCTCTGCTTTCTGTCCCCTTTCTCTCCTCTCTCCTTGCTTCTCCCCTGCCCAGGGGCTGTTGGTGTTGGGATGGGTGTGAAGGGATGCTGAGCCGAGGCTGGCTTGGCCATGGCACCCCCTACACCCTGTGGGCAGCATTGTGGGGAGCTCCTGGCAGGGCTGGGGCTGGGATTGGGGCTGGGGGGAGCCCAAACCTCTCTCCTCCTTCACTCCTCAGTGGGGAAGCTCTGCCACACTGGGCTGCTCCCATCCACTCCAGCTGAGGGGGTTATGGGGGGCTCAGGCCATGGGGAAAGGGTGAGGGATGCATAGCCCTGGCAAAGATAATTAGAGGAAGGATGCACTCTGAGTTCTGCAATGGCGGCTCCCCCCTCCCCCCGCTCCCTGGAAGAAAACACTGCTTTTTTTATTTCTTTGTTCTTTCACGGTTCGGCATTATAATTATTGAGATTTCACTGCAGGGCAAAATGATCATTTGACAATGTAAGTGGGGAAAATAATTCTCGTGTTATCCAGCAGCCTCACTCTTATTATAATTATGGCGAAACTCCTGCAGACTGAAGTGGGGGCAAAGAATTTCCTCCAATGTGGTGTTTGGCTTTTCAAAATTTCTCAAGATTTGATTGCAGATGGGAGAATTTTTTCCCCCTCCCATCAATAATCCGAGGTTGGTGATGGATGGCGAAGGACCAGGGTACCTGTTGTTTTCCCCTTTGTTTTCATTAGGCGTTTTCCATTTCTGTCATTCTCGGCACCGGTGATGGATTTTTATGAGCAAATATCTTGGTTCGAGCCATTCGGAATTGTTTGCACAGTAATGTCTGCAGCGGCAGCAAAACCCAATTAAAAAATCAGAGGAAAATTGATGCAAAACTGCAAATCAGCCCCTCTCAAGATGGGGAACAACAACGGCACGTTCTGTGCTGAGGCAGGGGCTGGGGCTGGGCTCACCTGCCCTGGGCTGGGCACCTGGGGCTGGGCTCACCTGCCTGGGGCTGGGTTCACCTGCCCTGGGCTGGGCACCTGGGGCTGTGGCTGTGGGGGTTTCTCCCTTTGGCTGCAGGCAGTGCCGTGGTGTTGGGAGTGCTGTTGGAGAATCTCCAGATTCTTTGTGAGCCGTCCTTCCCAGGGCAGTATGGTCACCACATTCCCTGTTCCATGCTCCATTCCTTGCCATCCTCCCTCCCGTGTCATCCTCCATTCCATGCCATCCATCCTGTGCCATCTATCCCGTGCCATCCTCCATCCTGCGCCATCCTCCCTCCCATCCCATCCTCCATCCCATGCCATCCTCCATCCTATCACATCCTCCATCCCATCACATCCTCCATCCCATCCCATACTCCATCCCGTTCCATCCTCCCTCCCGTGCCATTCTCCATCCTGTGCCATTCTCCATCCCATGCCATTCTCCATCCCGCAGTGCCAGCCTGGTGCCCAGTATCCCTCAGCATCCTTCTCGGGCTGGCAGCCGTGGCAGGGAGCACGACGTGGTGGCAGGGAGGTCTGCTGTCCCCTGCTAGCCCGGGGCTGATGGAAACGAGCTGACAGAACACAGGCAGCATTAGCCTAATTATGGCCATACCCGCTACCTCTGCGTGGAATTTCCTTTCTTAGCGACTTCCTGTTTTCCTCTTTGAGATGCAAATTTTTGCACAGTCCTCGATCCAGATTTTCTCCTCATTAGCATGAAATCTGACTAGTTCCGCGGTTTTTTAAATAGCAAATGAAAAAAAAAAAAAAGAAAAAAAAAGAAAATTAAACGCTGTGCACAAAGTAGCGGCGAAGCCCCCCCGTGATTCTCGGGGGCAGGGGGTGGAGGGGCTGGTGAGGATTTTTGGGAATCACTCAGCCACAGCCGCGGTTTTCCACGCCAGGCTGCTCAGCTATGCTCGTGCGTGGCTGAGCGGGATGCGGGATGCGGAATGAGAACGGAGGGCTCACACAGAGCCCCTGCCCAGCTCCCCGGCACCTGGGCTGCCCTCCCAGCCCACCCCCGTGAGCTGGGCACGCACAGGTCCAGCCTGTGGACCGCAGTGTTTTCTTTGCCTTCTTCCCGGAAAACGAGAGTCGTCGTAACAGGAGGTTAAAAAAAAAAAAAACTAAAACCATGAAAAAGCCGACGCTCCAAAAACCCCTTTTTGAATTGAGTGTTCTCTTGGTGGATTTTATACGTTTTTATGCCTGCCGTAATCCCAGCCCGCTGCAGCTCAGCGCTGCTGATGGAGCCGGAGCAGACGGCACTGTTTTGTGCTAAATGTCACTCTAGTAATACTCAGCTCCGCTCGGAAATAGAAATACAACCCTGGCTGGCGTGCGGCGTGGTGAGCCGGGCTCGGAGCTGCCCTGCTCCCCTGCCGGCGTCCCGATGCTCCGGGAATGCCTCTTGCCTTTTGCCTGGCATCGCCTCCCCCTCCCCAGCTCCCTGCCCAGCCCCTCCCTCCCCGCTGCTTTCCACCACATAATGAGTTTGATAAGAAATTGTCTCGTTAACAGGATTAGCCATGGAAATCTCTAGTCCCCTCCTATTCATTTTGTAATGCTCTTCATCCTGTTCTGTAATTTTCTGCTGGTATTAGGCGGCTCCGGACCACCTCGGGAGATTAATTCCTCCTCCTTTGGCGCTGCCAGCGTGCCTGGTGACGGGGGGATGCTCCATGGGCAAGCCCCGGCCCCGTGGCCCCCACCAGGGGATTCCTTCTCTTCCTCCTCCTCTTCCGTGCTCTGGTTCGGTGAAAGTGTGCCACTCCCAAAGTCGCTTACGCAAACAAACCCAAGCGTCCCCAAACACTGCTGGGTTTGGCTGCCAAGCGCTCCGGTGACTCAGAGGTGGATTAAAGCCCGGAGAGGCAAACTGTGCTCTCCCTCACACCCGTGCGAATCCATTTCCGTGGGCAGCATAATTCGGGATTTACTTCTAGGAACATGACTTGCAAGACTGGCCCTTGGGTAAATAATGACTCTTGATTTAATAACTCCTGCCAGCCCTGCAGGATACCTCACTTCCGAGGCAGCTAATAGAGAGAGATCTTTCCTAACATCTGTTTGCCCAATTTTGCCGGCTCGTGAGCCTGGATCTGGGAGGCAGCAGAAGCTGCCCACTGCCAATGAGTCCAGTGAGGATGGAAAACATCAGGGAAACACGATGTGAAAAACATCAGGGAAACACGGTGCTCCCGGTGCTCCACTGCCGCCACGTGCTGGCTGCTCACACCCGGATGCAGGATTGGCAGTGCCAGCTCCTGATTATGCCCATAATTTGTTCTGGTGTGTGTTTTCCTAAGTCCTGAGAAGAAAATCCCTGGTTTTGCTGGAAAACTTCTCCACTAGCCCAGCAGTCGGTGTGCAGTGTCCCGGGCACCCCCAGGGCAGGGTGACAGTGGTCGGGGACACATGCCCCTGGTTGCCATCCTGTTGCAAAAATTTGATGCTCAGAAATCCCTTCCAGTGTTCCCCTTTGGATTTTTTGGCTTGTCAGATCCCCGGAGCCCCAGGAGTGGGGACCTGGCGCAGCAGCTGCTGGACAGCAGTGTGACACGGAGGTGACAGGGACACCCTCCTTGTAAACCTTTCCTGCTTTTGCTTCTCTCTCTTGTTTCACGTCTCCCTCTCAGAAAAGCCATTTAAATGTAATTCTGTTCTTAAGCCCTCTCCCTCATGCATGCCTAATGAACAGCCGGCAGAGGTGCCGGAAACGGCCCGAGTAGGATTCAATCTCGCCGAGTGTCGACAAGTCATTTGGAAGGAGCCCTGGGAGCGCGCCCAGTTTTATTACAGCGTAATTAGAAATAAAATCTTGTTGCGGGAGGAGAATGAGAGATGGGTGTTAATCCTGGAACGGGAGGAGATGGAGCCATGCTTATTAAGGAGATTAGGGAGGGGAGGTGGAGAGCCCGTTACGACTGCCCGATTTCCACTCCTCCTCTGCTGTTCCCTCTGCCCTGACTCCCGCAGAAACCACTGGGTCCTTCTGTCGGGAAAAGGGAAAAGGGAAAAGGGGCACTGCTCCTGGGGGAGGATGAGGAGGATGAGAAGGATGAGGAGGAGCCCGAGCTGCGGGCTCAGCTGGCGCCGCTCGCGTTACAAATGCCCGTGACTCCTCCAGGTGGGAACCTTTGGCAGAGCTCACAGCTCTGCTGCCCCGGCTCTGCCGGAGAGCTCCGCTGCCTTTGGAAGGGCTGGCAGCAGTGACGGCCCTGCAGCTCCCCTGGGATCCCCACGGCAGGCAAACACGTAAATAAATCTGTCAGATTTGTGCAGGTCCTATGAAATTTGCATCGGGCTCAGCTCACAGCTCCTCTTTAACATCTCCGCCAGGGAGGGATGCAGGGAGCTTTAATCTCAGTGCCCGGCCCAGGCCCCCTCTGCTCGCAGCATTTGCTGTGGCACGAGCTGGGCTCAGCCTACTGAGATGAAAGGCAGCTCTGGAGCATGGGCACCGATGCCAGCCCCCTCCTGTGCCCCGTGTCCCCTGCCCCACTGGCCACTGGTCCCAGGGCTGTGGCTGTCCCCAGAGGGAGGTGGTGATCATGGGCGGGCAGGAGTTCCCATCCTGGCTGGGGTTTTCTGTGGATGTTCCTTGTCCCCAGGCGAGCTCCATGCCGGGCAAATGGCATCCTGGAGCAGCAGCCACAGCAGAAAAGTGCCGCTGTGGCCGCGGTGGAAAATTACAGCCTTTGCTCTTTGGGGCTTCCCCCTCCGTGCCTTCCCCCCGGGAGGCGTTTGTCACTTTAAACGCAGCCACAAATAGCAGCAAACACTTATTGGATTTGTTTGGGATGCCTTGGGATGCTCATGCTCCGAGTATGGCTAATTCATAAACGCTGGCACCTATTGATTCTGCAGCAGTACCAGGGGAAAGTTATCTCATTAGTCTTATGAACTATAAACGTGCTCCCTCCTGCAGCCCTGACCCCGTTGTTTTGATAAATCTATATTGGATAGAGCAGGAGCTGGTAACCTGCACCGAGTGTAATCTTTCTCTTGGAACTGGGAGCCCCTTGGGAATGATGCTGGGGTTGCAGGGCCACCACTGGCAGCTGGATGTGGGAGAGGTGTGTGTGTACTCAGTGAGACCACGCGGGAGAGCCCCCCTCTCACCCTCATGCTTTTCCCCAGGTGAGGGCCAGGTCCTGGGAATTTAGGTGGAATTTAGCTCGTGGTGGGCTCTTGGTTTGATCCAAGGGCTTTGGTATCTCCAAAGGTAGCAGTTCAAGTCTAACTGGAAGAGTTTTTAGAGGCACATCAGCCTGGCCACGGACGTGCTTAATCCTCTGCTTCCTGTAAAGCCTTTCCACCTCCTGGCAGGCAGAGATCTGATTTTGTTTGGAGCCCTGCGACGTTAATCTGCCTGGCAAACTCAGCAATAAGTCACTTGGGTGAGGTCTGTTGGAGCCGTCACATCAGTTACAGCGCCCTGAGCATCTCCCCTGAGCCAGCAGAACGTTCCTCGACAGAGCCACTTGTCCCCTCCCAGGAAAAAAGAAAAAAGGAAAAAACAGCAAAGGAAGCTGTGCTGTCAGCTTGGGTGGATGTCACACGTGATGGAACAGTGTCACCACACCGTGCGAGAGGCAGATGCCTCCTGTCACTCCATGGTGGAAATGTGGATGCTAAACCCGCAGGGTTTCTGCCTGTTCCCGTCCCCGGGGAGGTTGTTGTGGCTGGAGCCCCATGCAGAGCCTGGATCTCGGGCACAAGGCTTTGTTCCCAGCCCGGAGCACGGCAGCGCAGGGCTGTGGATCCCCAGGCACGGCCGCGTGTGAGGGTGTGGGCTGGGGCTGCCAGCACTTCGCAAAATACAGCCCCGTTTCCATGGAAACCAGCTCCCCCCACCTCAAACTCCAGTGCAGCCGATGTTCTCCGCTTACTGGTTTGATGGGAGATGAAAAATTAATGTTTGATTTGCATCTTATTGCGGTGCTGTGGGACCACTCCCCCGGCCCTTCGGCGGGGGTCGCACAGAGCCCGGGGCGGCTCCCGCTGGTGGAGGAGCACAAATCCCCAAATCCCGCACGGCCGGTGCCAGCTGCGGGCTGCTGCGGGGCATGTGCTACCATGGGGGCTCCATGCCATAGTGGCATGGAGCTTTGGGCTGAGGTTTGGGCTGGTGAAGCCCAGAACCCTCCCAGCAGGGATGGAGTGACAGGGGTGCTGCCGGAGGTGTGGGGATGGCAGCTCCTGGGGCTGGGGCTGCCGCTCGTGCTCCCAGTGCTCCCAGGGACATCAGCACAGGGTGCCAGCCTGGCAGTGCCTGCGCCTCTGTCAGCCACAGCCGACTGGCATTATGATTAATTGTTTGCTGTTTCTTTGCTGTTTGGAGTCCCCCACTGCCCTGTATCGAGCAGTTGGAGTCAAGCACACACATCTGGCTGAGCCACAGCTGGAATGGGTGATGCCAGCACAGCCTGGCACTGCCATTGCCTTGGCTGGTGGCAGAGACCCTCCCTGGTTCCCTGGGTGAGGATCCCTGCTTTCTGCTGCTCTGTCACCTGCACAATTTGCAGGGAATTGGGCCTGGGGTCCTGCCCAGGGTGTAGGAGCCAGAGTGCTCTGGGAGCATCTGCCTCTTGTCTTCTCTCACTCGTGCTTACTCTGCACTCCTGAGTTTGACCATGAAGCTTTCTTCTTGCCTAAATTGAGACTATCCAGGTGCTTCCAAAAGGTGCTGGAAGCAGAAACAGTTGTTTGGCCTCATCAGCTAGATCCTGGCTTAGCAGGCGTTGTGCAGGGCTTGAGGGAGCCATTTGCAGATGTTGCTGATTTACAGGCTGGGTTTAAAGGTTTTCACTCTGAGCATTCAGCTGCACTAAATTACCTTCTGCAGCCGTGGGGTTTGGTAGGGGGTGGTTTGTCTGGCAGCACGGTGCAGCCGAGCAGATGGAGCATCCCATCCCAGCTGAGACTGGCGCTGGAATAAACCCCAGAGCCCCACAGAGCTGGGGGTGAAAGCCTTGCTTGGCACGGAGGGGCAGGGCAAAGTGCTTTCCAGGTGGGCAGGGAGCCTCTCCAGAGCCCCAGCTTATCCTGCTCTCCATGTAGCCACTACACAGGCCTTTCTATTGGTGTTAATTACTGTTATAATTCATGATGAATTACAGGGGTCAGGAGCCAGCCAAAGACTCCTTCCCCCTGTGCCAGGTTCCAAAACCAGCTGGCCTGAGGGGGCTGCTCTCCCGCCACCCTCCTCCGGGGCTCCAACATCAGCTCAAGCCCTTATTTGTTTTCACATGATTCTAAGTAAGTTAAGCTAATTATTAACTCAGCAGGACGGATTCACTTTTAATTGCCGCGTTGCCATGGAACGCGTGGCACGGTAGCGGAGCAGGAGCAGCGTGTGCCGGAGCTGTGCCACCCGCTCTGCTCCCCCTCTGCAGCCACGGCCGCCCGAACCTGAGCCCTGCGGGTCCAGGTGTGTGTAGAGACACCCAAAGCCACATTTACACCCGGGCAGGTGTGTGTGCATACAGCTGGGAAGGTGTGTGTGCTTACACCGGGCAGGTGTGTGTGCTTACACCCGGGCAGGTGTGTGTGTTCTTACACCCGGGCAGGTGTGTGTGTGCTTACACCCAGACAGGTGTGTGTGCTTACACCGGGCAGGTGTGTGTGCTTACACCTGGGCAGGTGTGTGTGTGTGCTTACACCCAGGCAGGTGTGTGTGTGTTCTTACACCCGGACGGGTGTGTGTGTGTTCTTACACCCGGGCAGGTGTGTGTGCTTACACCGGGCAGGTGTGTGTGCTTACACCCAGGCAGGTGTCTGTGTGTGCTTACACCGGGCAGGTGTGTGTGTGCTTACACCCGGGCAGGTGTGTGTTCTTACACCCAGGCAGGTGTGTGTGTTCTTACACCCGGGCAGGTGTGTGTGTGTGCTTACACCGGGCAGGTGTGTGTGTGCTTACACCCGGGCAGGTGTGTGTTCTTACACCCAGGCAGGTGTGTGTGTGCTTACACCGGGCAGGTGTGTGTGTGCTAACACCCGGGCAGGTGTGTGTGTGCTTACACCTGGGAAGGTGTATGTGCTTACATCGGGCAGGTGTGTGTGCTTACACCGGGCAGGTGTGTGTGTTCTTACACCCGGGCAGGTGTGTGTGTGCTTACACCTGGGAAGGTGTGTGTGCTTACACCTGGGAAGGTGTGTGTGCTTACACCGGGCAGGTGTGTGCTTGGCTGGGGGAGTGATGGATGGAGGAAGCGGTGCCCACAAACGCCGGGGCTGCTGTTGCACACACGAGGTTCCTGTGGCTCACCCAACTTCACCAGCCTGCCTGAAACTTCAGCCAGAGCTGCACCCCGATGTGGTAGGGCTGCAGGGAGGTGGAACAGCGTCCCTCTTTCCCTGCCACAGCTCCGGTGCCAGCTCGGAGTGCAGGGACTCTGCCTGACCCGGGCGCTCAGCCTGAGGCCAGGGGAGGCTCGCTCACTCTTCTCCTCCCTTTGTGTCTCCAGAAAATAGGTTTTTTATTACTTCTTATGGAGGTTTGTACATATCGGACGTGCAGAAGGAAGATGCCTTGTCCACCTACAGGTGTATCACCAAGCACAAGTACAGCGGCGAGACGCGGCAGAGCAACGGTGCCCGCCTCTCCGTCTCAGGTGAGGCCGTGCGGCTGGGCGGGGGGCGGACTCTGTGCCCGGGAGGGGGCCCAGCCCTGCCCAGCCCTGCCCGCTGCCCACTCCCCTTCGTGCCCGCAGCGCTGCCGCCCCGCACAGGGAGCGCTGGCATCGCCACCTCGTGTCCCCGCAGCCAGGGGACATCGCGGTGCGGGGCGGGAGGTGCCGTGGGGGCTGCGCGGGGGGCTGGCAGTGCCCGGGCCGTGCCCCCCAGCCCGCAGCCCCCCAGCCGGCCGGGCGCGGCGTGGCGGTGCCGCGCGTCACCCCGAGCGGGAGGCGACGGGGCGGGCGGCGATGCGATGTGACAGCCCGCGATGTGAGCAGCCTGACGCGATGTGACGAACATGCAAGCGATACTGCTGCGGAGGCAGTGCAGTCCGGAGTGCCGGGTGTCTCGGGGCGCTCCCGGCTCCGCTCACTGCCCAAATTACTCCGCTCGGCAGGGGAGGGAGAGAGGGAGGGAGAGGGAGGGAGTTCGCCCGGCTCGCAGCCGCTCGGCGCGGCGCGCCCGCTCCCTGCCATATGCTGTTCCCATCCTCGGGTGCTCCCGCACCGGCTCCTCGAATTAACCCCCCGGAGGGCACGGAAAAGATGCGGGGCTGGCCGGATCTTGCTTCTCGGGGGCCCGGGCTCCAGCCACACGTCCCGACGGTGCCTGGGCGTCCCGGGTGGATCATCCCAATCCGAGCGCTCCGATCTGGCCCGGTCCCCTCCCGGTCGCTGTCATTATTTACACGTCACGGCGTTTTACTTCTGCTTGGGAGTAATGAAAGAGGTTTCTTTCCCCTGGAATTTAATTTCACGCCTGAGACTTAGTGATTAATTTTCTCCTTTCCCAGCTGCCTGATGGGCCCTTTTGCTTGTAAATTTTGAAATGTGCCACAAAATTTGTGTATTTTGCACCAATTAGGTGTCACCTTGAGTAATTCCTCCGATGCTGAGTTTATTCCTCCCATCAGCTATTTAGGATGTGGTTTTCCTCCCACCTCAGCTTGTTGTCCTGGCTGCCAGGGGCTGTGCTGGCCGGGTGGGACAGGGCACCCCGCGCTCACCAAGGATAACGGGGTGCACCCTGCACTCCTCTGTGGCAGAGCCAGCAGCTCAAGGGGAGTGGGGAGAGCCAATCTCCTGGATGGCGCTCGCTGGGCACAGTGTCACCATGCCAGGGGGTCTCCCAGTATCCCTGAGACACCTCCCTTCCTCCTGTTCCCCGGGTGAGCCCAGTTCCTCTCCCACCGCAGACCCGGCGGAGTCCATCCCCACCATGTTAGACAGCTTCCAGTCCAGGGAGGTGAAGGCGGGCCGGCTGGTGGAGCTGCCCTGCATCGCCTCGGGCTACCCCAACCCGGCCGTGCGGTGGATCAAGGACGGGCGGCCGCTCCCCGCCGACAGCCGCTGGAGCAAGCGCATCACGGGGCTGACCATCAGCGACCTGCGCGTGGAGGACAGCGGCACCTACATCTGCGAGGTGACCAACACCTTCGGCTCCGCAGAGGTCACGGGGACCCTCACGGTCATAGGTGAGAGCCGGAGGGAGGAGCGGTGGGGGGCTTAGTCCTGCTGCCTTCTGACACGCAAAGCCTTTATCAGTATTCAGCTTTAGAGGTTTGTACAGCTGTATAAACAACAGCCTTGTGTTTTGGCACAGCGTTTGGCTCGCTGGAAGCCACTGTCTTGCACATGTCCGACGTGTTGGGTGCTTCTGTGCTTTGCTTTGTTGATTTACATAAAATTTATGTCGATTTACATAAAATAAGCTCTAGCCAAACAGTAAATACCATCTGGGCAGGCCAAGCATTTATCACGTGCTGTTTTCCTGGGGGCTCCTCCTGTCACCGGGATCCTGGCAGTACCAGAGGCACTGTGCCTGCCTTACCTGGAGCTCGGTGCCAGCCAGGCACCGTCAGCCTGCTGAGAGCCAGCCTGGTGTGTCCCCAGCTCAGCACTGTGCCTGTCACACGGACCACATCTTCTTCCAGCCAACCTGCCACCTCCCCAGAGTATCCTCGCCGGGGGCCTGGGGCTGACGTTGAAAGCAGGGGCTGCCAGCAGCGGGGACGGTGGCAGGGCCACCTGCCTCATTGTGCGGTGACATTTACAGTGCAGCCGGGCTGGCGCTGCCGGGGCAGGAGGAGCAGAGAGCGCTCAGCGGGGACGAGCCGCCTCCCGCGGCACTGCCAACGCCTCTCCCCTCTCTCACAGACCCTCTGCGTGTGACCCTCACACCAAAGAAGCTCAAAACGGGCATCGGCAGCACCGTCATCCTCTCTTGTGCCCTCAGCGGGTCCCCCGAGTACGTCATCCGCTGGTACCGCAACACGGACCTGGTGGCGGTGGATGACTACATCTCCATCCGGGGCATCAGCAACGAGACCCTCCTCATCACGGCCGCCCAGAAGAGCCACTCGGGCGCCTACCAGTGCTTTGCCACCCGCAAGTCCCAGACGGCACAGGACTTCTCCATCATCACGCTGGAGGGTGAGCTGGCTTCCCGGGCTGGGGGCTCCTTCCTCTGCCCCTCTCTGAGGGGATGCTTTGTGCATGGCTGGGGGGCAGGGACACCCACTGGGGTGGGGGTCCTGAGGCTGCTGCCGGCCTGTTCCTGGGCCCTGTGTGCTGTGTGCAGGGGCACAGCATGGCTAGGACAGGGAAGGACCAAAATAAGTGTTGACTTGCCATCCCCAGCCCCTGGGCAACCCTGATCCAGCCCACGAGTGTTTGGATAAGGGATGGGCTCTGCTGAGGGAGGTGTCCCCTCAAGCTGGCATCCGTGTCCCCTCGCCCCTGTCTGCATCTCCCTGCCATGGGGACACCAGCACAGCCATGCATGTGTCCCCAGCGGGGCTCCTGTCCCGGCTGAACCTGGGGTGGGAGCTCAGTGCCATCCTGCTGGCGGGTGACTGCTGCTGCCTGTGGCTGCCGCTCCCTGACCCCCGTCCCGCTGGGTGCCCCCCAGATGGGACCCCCCGCATCGTCTCCTCCTTCAGCGAGAAGGTGGTCAACCCCGGGGAGCAGTTCTCCCTGATGTGTGCCGCCAAGGGGGCCCCGCCACCCACCGTCACCTGGGCGCTGGACGACGAGCCCATCCCGCGGGACAGCGGGCACCGCTCCAACCAGTACACCATGTCTGATGGCACCACCGTCAGCCACATGAACGTCAGCAGCCCGCAGATCAAGGACGGCGGCGTGTACCGGTGCACCGCGCGGAACTCGGTGGGCAGCGCCGAATACCAAGCGCGAATAAACGTAAGAGGTGCCTGTCTACTTTTAAATATCAGAATAGGACTTTTACTGGGCTTTTTTTGGTTTTGGTTCTTCTGTTCCCCGGCTGATCGCTCCTCCTCGCCTCTCCCTCTTCTTCCCCTGGCTACCCCAGCCTCACCCCCTGAGCCCTGCCCCACTCCTTGCACGCTGTGGGGTTGAGCTTCTCTGATGCTTCAAGCAGGGACTTTAACAAAGCAGAAAGCAATTCCAGAGGCTTGGAGAGCTGGAACTTGGCTTTGCAGAGTCAAAGGGCAGCAGTGCCCACACTGGGGTCCACTCTCATTCTGCCAAGCCCTGCCTTGGGGTCTGCACAGGGTGGGCAGGCAGCCCCTGAAGGACCCCACGCATGGAGAAGGAGGTGGCAGGCCCAGAAGAGTCCCAGGTCCCCTGTGCTCTGCCAGCTGCCCCCATTTCCTACCGGAGCCCCAATCCTTGGCAGCCACTGTGCCTGGTGGCACCAGGATCTCCATGACAAACGATGATGAGGCAGCACGTGAAATCGTGGAAAATGAGCTTTGATTTGTCATGTCTGTATTTTCTTTGTCTGCTAAAAGCCATGGCCGCATTAATCACCGTGTTATTACGGCTGCAGCGCGTCGCTCGGTGTGTTCTGGGGAGCGCTCTCAGGCACAGGCTATGCTGTAAGCCCCTGCCCATTAATAATCCCCAATTAAAGCTCCTAGGCTTACAGGTGGGAGCGAGAAAAGATAAGGGAGCGTTTATTTGTCTGCTGAGAATGAGGGTTGAAGGGCTGTGTTTGTCTGTGTCTCAGGTTTGAAATGGATCTAGTGGCTTTTTGGCTGGGATCCCAGGAGAGTCGGAATTTTGCTGCCGTTTACTGCTGAATTTGGAGGAAGTTCATCCCTCAGCCAGGAGAAGCCAGAGCAGCGTTTTCAATGAGGATGTTGCCTTGTCTCCCTTTTTCCCCTCTCTCAGCTCTTGATGGGCTGTCACTAGATAAGATTCAGGTTTCTTTTTCAGTGGCACAGAGCATGTCCCTCAAACAGGCCCAAGACATGGTACAGAGCAAGATGCTAATTCCTTTCTTCCTGCTCCTTCTCTTAACGTGTCCTAGAATGAAAAACACTGTCCATCAGCTGATCCTGAGTGCCTGTTAAGCTGTTATCTTGCTACACTCTCAGGATGAGGAGTCAAGACAGGGTTAATCTTTAGATTACTTCGCTATTTTATGCAGCGACTGGGAGAACAATGTAATTATTGATGCATGAAACCTCTCGTTTAAAGGCTCACCTGCAGCATTCTCCCAGTCCTCAGGCAGCTCCAAAGCCAGACAGAGACTGGTGGCTGTCTGGCTTTTCGGTGACACGCAGGTTGGCAGTGGGGGGCGCAGAAAGGTGGGGTTCAAGGAGGTGAAGTGGTTTTGCCAGTGGAAGTCAGGTTCCCATAGCAGCTCTTGCCAAGGATGTTTGGCACAATGCAGGCAGCTTCCTCCTGGGAGAGGCAGAGAGAGGCTGTGATGGTGGGGGAGCTCTCCCCATCTCTCCCATACCTCTGGTGCTGCCAGAGGAGCCAGGTGGAGGCACCCTGGGCAGGCACAGTGCCCAGAGCAGAGAGCAGACACCATCCGACCTCCTAGAGTGGGCAGCAGTGCTGTGTGTGGGTTTAGCTCCCCCAGCACTGGGGTGGGATTGCTGTTTGAAGTGTGGCTGTGTCCCAGGAGCACAGCCCTGTTGGTAGGTGAGGGAGAGCAGCTGTAGGGCTACAGCAGAGGCTGTAGGCTCCTGCTGGAGGCTGCAGCCGAGAGCAGCTGCCCCACATGAGCTGAGAGGAGCCCGTGCCGCCTCCTCACACAAACCAGGGTGCCCTGGTCACCTCCTCTGCCTGTGGAGCTCGCTCTGGAATAGCAGCAGATGTGCATGCAAGCAAAAGGCCCTTCGGAATTAACCTAGCCTGCCTCTTCCTTCCTCCCCAATATGTAGGTCCCCCGAGCATCCGCGCCATGAAGAACATAACAGCGGTCGCGGGTAGGGACACTTTCATCAACTGCAGGGTCATCGGGTACCCCTATTACTCCATCAAGTGGTACAAGGACTCTCTGCTGCTGCCCGATAACCACCGCCAAGTGGTCTTTGAGAACGGCACGCTGAAGCTGATGGATGTGCAGAAAGGCATGGATGAAGGAGAGTATCTGTGCAGCGTGCTGATCCAGCCCCAGCTCTCCATCAGCCAGAGCGTCCACGTCACCGTCAAAGGTGAGACGGAGTCTGGGGATCCTTCCCCTCGGTGGCTCATCCAGGTTGGTTTTGGGATCTCCCACAGTGGGATGGAGGCAGAGGAGCACCTGCATGGCCAGGGGGTGGCTGTGCTCTGTAGTCACCAGGTGTGGCAGCTCAGTCCTCGGGAGCTGGCTTGGCTACCTGGTCCTGCCAGCTGCCAGCAGCTGCCCCGAGCCACGCCGTATCCATTTCCCCTTACAAGTGATGGAGCAAGGATTTTTGCTGTAAACATAACGTATTAAAACATCTAACCTTTGCTTGGATCACCTTCACCAGTGTTTTTCTGTGTGTGCTAGCTTTTAAAAAAATAATACTCTCGGTCTTCCGAGCACACAGAACATCTTAAAAGCTTCTCCAGGCCATCAATTATTCAGCCCCATTGAGGGAGCTATCAGTCCTAATGAATTGAGCCGGATGCATTCCCTCCCAGTGACTGGCTGAGATTGTGCTGGGAGCTCCCGGATCTCCCTTCCTCGGGAGCTGTGGGGTCGGCTCCGCCCGTCGCCAGCTCGGTGTTGGCAGTAAATCATTCAGACAAACACGGCGGCGCTGGGGACAGAGCCGGCCAATTGTCGTCCTGCCTCTCACCCAGCGGGGGATTCGTGCACTGGATTTACTCTGATCCCCCTCCCTCCCCTCCCAGCCACCATTTTCTTATTAGGAATCAGGTTAGCGAGAGAGAGCATCAAGCTGATTAGAGATGCTACCACTTGATTAGCTAATGCTCTTCTCCCCAGGCTTCCAAAGGGGAGAGGAGGCCATGGATAACCTGTCTGAGGGGAGTGCAGGGAGGTCTTCTTGCCCCTGGGGTCTGCAGGGTTTGGCCAGCCCTGCTTTACTCACCTCACATAAATCCCCATCCATGTGGAGCCCCAGGGCTTGGAAAGAGGCCAGAGATATTGGTCTTGTCTTGGGACAGGCAGGGCTGATGTGGGGACATCATCTCAGGGTGTTTGTGAGCACTTAAATTATGGGATTCGCTGGGAAGTGCCCTCAGCGGGTGCGGGATGCTGAAGTTCAGCTGAGGATTTGTGTATCCTGGGAAGGAACTGCTACTGAACCCTTCCCAGAGTGGATTTACTGCCTCGATTAGTGGCTGGTGATGGGCTGAGGAAGGTGAGCAGGCTGGAGCATGGTGCAGCACGGGCCACACGTCTTCATTCCCCTGCTGGAGATTTACACCCAGCCCTGCTGGCTGAATTCCTCATTTCCTCTGGCCCCTGGATAAAAGGCCTGTGGAAAAGAATAGCAAAGGCCCTAGCAGAGAGTCAGGGAGTGAATAAACATAACTGTGTAGCACAAGGAGTGCAGGGTGGCGTGGAGCACCATAAAGCTTTTACAGCCCCAAGTGCCTGGTGACCACATGAAATGCCACCAGTGAGTTATGCAGCTCCTTCCAATCTCACAGTAAAAGCTTTACAGTTCCCTCTGGCACTGCTCCCCCCAGGAACAGGGATGTGCAGCCCTGTCCGTGAGGCCTCATCCCCATCTCGTGCTGAGGGAAGCTCCTGCCCAGGTGTAGCTGCTGCTGCAGGATCCCAGTTTCAAACCTCCCTGCTCCCCAGGGCTTTGCTGATCAGGGGTGCTGCTGGGGGCTTCTTCCCTGCACTTCCCCAGCAGCACAATCCAAAATCCAGCCTCCTCCAAGGTGCCCTGACAGCTCCTTACTCCTGCAGACATCTTTGAAGGCTTTAATTAATCCCCTGTGGGTCTGTGCCATCCTGGGGCTCCCACACAGCCCTGCTCGGGTAGCTGCAGTTTTGGGGAGCACAGGGCTGACACAGTGCCAGGGCACTGTGGGGTGATGCTTCACCCCATGGGAAGGCAGAGGCTGCTCACAGGGTCACCTCTGCATTGGAGATGCTGGGATGGGCTCTGTGGTGGCACTGTGGGCAGGATGCTCCAGGCTGCAGGCAAGTGAGAGCCTGGAAGCTCTGGAGGAAGGAGAATCACGGTGGGAAATGGTCTGGGAAGGAAAGGGGAGTTGTGAGCTCTGTTTGTGGGAAGCTGGAGCAGGGAGAGCGGCTGGAGGGGCGTGTTTGGAGAGGCGTGGTCCACAAGCCCATCCCCGCTCTGCAATAGACTGCAGTGCATTCCCAATTAATTATTCATTAATTATGGAAAACAGGCAGCGCTGGCTCCATGGCTCTGGCAGCTCGAGCCACGTCGCTATCACTGGCAGAGGGACAGGCCAGCCCTGCCTGTTCCTGCCTGCCCCATGGCAGTGGCTCCCACGTGGGGCACAGTGACAGCCTCTGCCTGCCGTGCTCTGGACCAGGCAGCAGCGATACCTGAGTGATGGGATGGGCACAGGGTGGAGGTGGGAGCCCAGGGAAGTGCGTGGGGGTCCAGGGAACTGCCCCTGTGCCTGCACAGGAGGGCAGCTCCCTGCTGCCGAAGGGACAATTGGCAGGCTGCTAATTTAATTATGGAGACTGCAGAACGAGGATCTCATCTACCAGGTGCTGAGCCTTGTTAAACTAATTGTCTCCCTCTCTCCTCTTTCTTCCCCCTCCCACATTGCCAGAGATGCTGCTGCAGTTGCCTAATTAAGTTATCAGAAAGATAATGGCTGGTTCTGAATCCAGCACCTTTAAGAAAAGCATCCATCTAATGACGGCTTTTCTGGCAGTGGATAAATGCTGAGGTGGAATTTCGGGTGGCACGTGCTGGGGGTGGCTGGGGCTTTCCCCAGTGCAGGGTCAGCGTTTCTCCACCCCACTCTCAGCAGGGTGGCCCTGCCAGGTGGGAGAAACCGTCCTGCTGTTCTCTGCTGGATGGCACCTCCTGCTGTCCCCTGGCCTTGTTCTGGTGGAATCAAAGCCTGTCTTAGTTTCTGGGCTTCTCCTCCCGGGACAGCATCTTCCCCAAGCCCCACTGCAGCCCATCCCCGCTCAAGGAAGGCTTTCCTGGGATGGGCTCTCCAGCATCCTCTGCCTCTCCCCTCGACAGTCCCTCCGCTGATCCAGCCCTTTGAGTTCCCGCCAGCCTCCATCGGACAGCTGCTCTACATCCCCTGTGTGGTGTCCTCAGGGGACATGCCCATCCACATCACCTGGAGGAAGGACGGGCACGTCATCCTCTCTGGCTCTGGGGTCACCATCGAGAGCAAGGAGTTCATGAGCTCCCTGCAGATCTCCAGTGTGTCCCTCAAGCACAACGGGAACTACACCTGCATCGCCAGCAACGACGCTGCCACCGTCAGCCGGGAGCGGCAGCTCATCGTGCGGGGTGAGCCCGGGGCCCCACATCCCACCTGGTGCTGCTGGGAGAGGGAGGGAGGGAGGGCAGCACAGTGGGCAGCAGGGGGAATTTGGGAGGGTGGGGAGCAAGGCTGAGCCACGGCACCCCTGTGCTCTCAGGCAGGGGGAGCTGTAGGGGTCTGATGGGGATTTTCCTGCAGTGACCATCCTTCCTCCCAAACTCCGCAGTGCCTCCTCGCTTTGTGGTCCAGCCCAACAACCAAGATGGCATTTATGGAAAAGCTGGGGTGCTGAACTGCTCCGTTGATGGGTACCCCCCTCCCAAAGTCATGTGGAAGCACGCTAAAGGTAGGGATGGGTCACAGCAGGTGTGGGGATGTCAGTGCACACTGGGGAGAGTCCCTTGGGCATGGCCACTTCAGCTCCGAGCCTTGTGAGAGCTGCTCTGCCTCAGCTGAGCTCTGTGCCTCTGTGTCCCCTCCTAGGAAGTGGCAACCCCCAGCAGTACCACCCCATCCCCCTGACGGGCCGCATCCAGATCCTGCCCAACAGCTCCCTGCTCATCCGCCACGTGCTGGAGGAGGACATCGGCTACTACCTCTGCCAGGCCAGCAACGGCGTGGGCACGGACATCAGCAAGTCCATGTTCCTCACCGTCAAGAGTAGGTACCCAGGGCTGTGCCACAGGGCATCGTCAGGGGCACAGGGACCTGCTCCTGGCAGGGCCACAGAGGTGACCCAGGGAACAGAGGTGGGCACGGTGAGGGTGGCTGTGGGACATGGAGTCACCAGCAGAGCCTGGTCTGGCGCAGCCTCCCTCTGTCTTCTGAGGGTTCCAACCACACCAGCCGTGCCCCAGCCCCACGCATCCCCACGATCAATGCAGGGCACGGGAGGGCATCGATTCCTCCCCTCCAGGGACCTGCTTCCCTTTTGCTATTAAACACACTTTGTCTTTAATAAAACCAGGCAATCAATCTACATCATCCAGGAGGAAAGGAAATAGCTGGGCTGCTTTGACAGGGATGGGCTGGGAAGTGTTGTTAGACACCGTGTTTGAACTGTGTGTGTTATTGGATTGCTCTCCCGTTGCTATCAGCAGAATGTATAATTGCCAGCTCCCTAGTAGTTATTGGGCTCGTTGCTGCTGGGAGCATTCAAACCTCCAAAAGGAGGTGATGGAGGGGGTCCAGAGCAATCACCCTCACTCCTGGTGTCTCCAGGAAGGGCTGGGGTCAGGATTGGGCTCAGAAGGACTAAACTTTGCCTTGACCACGCTGGGAATGAGGCAGTGAGCACAATGTGCCAGTGGGGGATGGAGGCTGCTGGTGATGCCATGGGAGCCACCATTCCCTGCTTGCCCATCTAGGGTGCTATGGGCAGAGGGGACATTCAGCCCTCTCTGGTCACCACCATGGCCTGGCCTCCCCTCCCCAGCCTGCTGCTTTCTTCCCTGACACCAGCAGCTGTTTGTCGCAGGGGCTTCTCCCCTCCCCACGCAGCCTCTGCCTTCCCAGGTTCCCGCTCCCCTCGCTGTCAGCTGTTTAATTTATCCCTGCGAGTGATGAATCAAACCCAGCCACTTCAAACAAGGCACTTCAATGAGTGCAGGTACAAAGTCGAGGCGATTAATCCCGAGTGAGCATGCCAAGTCTGGGAGCCCGGACTGGTGCCGTGTCCCTGCTAGCTCCTGTAATTGCATCCCAGGACAGGTTGCTTGCTGACTTGAATAGCACATAACCTTATTATGCGAGTGCTTTTGCATCTCGCCGAGCCCTCGGAGCCCTCGCTGCCTTTGAAAAGGTTTGGATGAATAGGTACACCAAGCGCCACAGCCAATTAAGCATTAGATGGGCTCTTTGTTTTGTTTCATTTTGGGGTTTTTGTTTGTTTAGTGAAATGTCAGCCCAATTAAAGGGAGATCAGCACTGGCTTTCCCTGAAAGTCAGGCCACTGCAGACTGAGTTAAATGAGAGTTAATCAGAGCCCAAACAAAGCATGCTGGCGGTCAGCAGGGGAGAGGGCAGCGCCACAGCCAGCTGGTGTCACACGTCCCCTGCCCTGGTACCACAGCAGGGTGAGCTGGGACAGCCAGGTGACACACTGGGGGTGTGTGCCTGAGTGTGCCTGAGTTCCCTGGGCTGGGCAGAGCCAGGAGCAGCTGGGTGATGCTTTTGTCTGGGGGTGGTGGGTGGGGAAAGCCGCCAGATCTGCTTAAGAACGTCACCCATGGGGTTGAGGCTTTCCTGTCCCTGGGTGCCACATCCCCTGGGCTCCCACAGCATGGCAGCCTGTCCTTCCCTGCTTTGGGAAGGAACTCACCAGCGCCCAGAAGGTGAGGAGTGCTGGAGTATCTGAGTGTGTGCCCGGGGGGACAGCAGGCTGGGCTGGGCGCAGGTGAGGGGCCCAGCAGTGTGTGATAAATGCCATTTAGCACATGGCTGCACACCTGCCCGGGTGTCAGGAGCGTGTGGGACGGGGACAGTCACATCCCCTGGGGGTCCTGCCTGTGTGCCAGAGCAGCAGCACCCTGGGTACTGGGGAGGGGGCTCCTCTGCCTGCTCCGTGCCAGCACCTCGGTGCCAGGGGTCCAGCCAGGGGGCAGGTACAGGGGTCTCTGGCCATGGTCGTGGCACAGCCCTCCTTGGAAGTTCTCTGCCACACAGCGCGAGCATAACTGATTGCTTCCATGCAATTTGAATTAATCTCATGCTTCAGGTGAAACTCAGCTAATCAGTGTAGAAAGGAAGCTGAGACGGGTGCAATCAAATTAACATCACAGAGCCAGCTCCAAACAAGAAAGAGGGGGGCGAGGGAGGCAGGCACAGCCCTTGTCACCCTTGTCACTGTTCTCATTCAGTTGTCACCAGCGCTCTGCCAAGCGGCTCGTGCCCCAGCCGGGTGTGGGACGGCAGCGTGCTCTGGCTGTCAGCTTCCTTTGTTCCCAGAGGGGCACCAACTGCCCAGAGAGGGGCACCAACTCTGGCTGTGGCCTTGTTAACAAGGCCGTGGGCACCAGGAGAGGCTGGGTGGGTGGCGTGGGCTGTGGTGGGCACAGAATGGAGGGCAGAGGAGGTGTTGGAGGTGAGCTCTCCTTGAAGGAAGCCTGTCTGCCCAGAGTGCTGCATGAGCTGTGGCTGATGCCACGTTATTGATGCCCTGCACCCAGGAAGGGATCACAGACTGGTTAAAACAGCCCCCAGCCACCCGTGGAGGTCCCTGCAGCCAGTCCCAAGCAACGTGGTCTCTCTGCAAGCTGCAGAGCTGCTCCAGGGCAGGTGTTAGGCACCAGTGCCCAATCTGTGCTATCCTCACAGCTGCTTGGGGTTTTCTGGGGGTTTGTTGTGATCTTTTCCTGCTCTGGACTACGTGCAGCTCCCATGGGACCCTGGCAATTGAGAGAAGTTGATATGTTTACATCCAAGGAGCTGCTTTTAATCAAACATCAATAAGTGCATTTCAGTGAAGCAGAGCCTGAAACAGAGCTCCTCTCCCGGGGCCTCTGCTCTCTGCTGGGAAGGGGCTGGTGCAGCCAAGGCTGCTGCAGCCCTGAGGGGCCATCCTGCCCCTTTGGCCCCACAGCCTCACACCCTCTGCTGCTGCACTGTGCTCCAGATGGGCTGAATGAGGTCTGGGTGCAGGGACCATATCCCCAATGTCCCTGCTTGACAAATAGCAGGGTGCCCCCTTGATGGTTTTGCATGGCAGGAGCAGGGGACAGTGGGCAGGAGCCTGGCAAGGCGTGCCAGGACTGGGTGCTGAGCCCCTCCTCCAGCTGTGTGTGCCCTTGTGCTGGGCTGTGTTGTCAGCCCTGCCCTGGGGCAAGTGCAAGAGCCCCTGGCTGTCCCTGTGCTCTGTCCTCACCCCATGGGACATGGGAGGCTGGGCTGGAACAGTCCTAACCCTAACTCTTCCCAGGCCTGCCTCTGTCCTGGTGTGTCCTGACCTGGGGCTGAGGCAGGCAGACGTGTCGGAGCACTGGGCATGGGACAGGGCAGAGTTTGGAGAAGTCTCGGGCTGCTTCTTGTGACCCTTGGTGGCCCAGGCTGCGCTACCACAACATCCCCACTCTTTGCCATCCCCTGCCAGCTCGGGGTGCTGTACTCCCCTTGGGACAAGATTGTCACACGAGCACCAAGCTGGGCACTGCACTGTCCTGCACCCCACAAACTCCAGCAGCTCAGGAGGAAAGGTTTCCTTCGCTGTTAATTGAATTACATTGCCACAGAAAGCCGAGGAGTCGTAGCTCATTAGAGCCTCTTGTGTCCCATTAGAACAGTGTGTGTTGCCTTTGCGGATTGTCATTATCATACATTACTGCAGGACTCAGCACTGCTGTTTGTTTATGCATTACATTTTTTTCTGCTTACCCAGCCTGCCCTCGGTCCCCCAGCCCGTTCCTCCTGTGTGCTGCCTGCCACAGCCAGCCCACTGCATGGCACTGGGGTGGCACAAACAGCTTGGCTCTTGGAGCAGGGAAGAGTCAGACCAGGGATCAGTACAGCATCCTCACAGCCCGGATCAACCGTCCCCATCTGGGCTGCACCCACTGCTCAAGCACCTCTGGGTTCTGCACCCCTGCCACGTGCTGACCACAGCACAGGGTGTCCCCGCTGGCCCCGTTAGTATATTGGGGTGGCTATGGGAGAAAAATCTCATCTCTGGCATCTGCAATGCAAAGGAGGTCTTGCTGATGGGAAATCACGCTCTGTATTCTGCCCAGGTTTATATGAGTGAATTATGCAAATCCGTGATGGAAAACATTCTTCCTCTCATCCTCGGGAGTGTAAAACCTTAGTCAATAATTCATACCCGCACGTCTCAGACTGGAGGCTTTCTCTTCATTATGGTGTGCACTTGGTTATTTGTCTTTCACGTTTTATTGTCTACCCCGGTGTAATGCTATGCATTATAAAATTTATCTGCTTCATTATTTTATGATCCTGAGCTGTATAATGCAGCGCGACGGTTCCGTTCGGGGCTGCGCGGCCGCTCGGTGAGAGCCGAGTCCCCGGCGGCTCCGTGGGCTCTGCGGGACCCGGCAGCCACAGGTGGCACCTGCCCGTCCCCAGGGCACACGGGTGACACTTTGCCTCCCCACAGTCCCGGCCATGATCACCTCCCACCCCAACACCACCATTGCCATTAAAGGCCAGACCAAGGAGCTGAACTGCACGGCACGGGGCGAGCGGCCCATCATCATCCGCTGGGAGAAGGGGGACACCGTCATCGACCCCGACCGCAACATGCGCTACGCCATCACCACCAAGGACAACGGCGACGAGGTCATCTCCACCCTCAAGGTGAGGGCCGGGCGTCCTGCGCCTGCCCAGGCTGCTGGGTGTGGGAGAGGAGAAGGGGAGGAGCGGGGAGGGTGTGGTGGTCCCCAGGAGGTGTCACGGAGCCCAGCACTGCGCTGGGCTCCCTGAGTAGCAAAGCTGAGCCCAGAGGGGAGTTAGGAGTGCAGTTCCAGGGAGTGGCACCATGTGGGGGCAGGCAGGGGAAGGCAAGGGCACAGTACTGGGGCAGCTCAGTCTGAATTGACTCCTCTCCCTGGAACACTGGCAGCTGAAACCAGCCGACCGCGGGGACTCCGTCTTCTTCTCCTGTCACGCCATCAACTCCTACGGTGAGGACAGAGGCCTGATCCAGCTCACTGTCCAAGGTACTCCATACCCCTTCCCTGAGCCCTGTGGTGTAAAGCCTTGCTGAGAGGGTCCCCCTGCTCCTGGGGGCCTCCTCTGCCTGCGTCGCTAACCTGCCTGCGTGTCCCCAAGAGCCCCCTGACCCGCCGGAGCTGGAGATCCGTGAGGTGAAAGCCCGGAGTATGAATTTGAGGTGGACGCAGCGGTTTGATGGCAACAGCATCATCACTGGCTTTGATATTGAGTACAAGAACAAATCAGGTAGGTGACAGTGATGTCCCCTCCCCATGGCACAGTGGGGCTGGGGGCTGGCCTGCACAGGCAGGTGTGGGACTGCCCCAGCGGTGCCTCCAAGGGAATATTCTGCATCCCGGTTCCTTTGATGAAGAAAGGAGAGAGCAGCATTAATGAAATATGGTAATTTCTGTTGGATGGGAGCATTTGAAAGGGAATATTAAAAGAGACAATATTTGCAAAAAGTTGAACCCCAGCGCACAACAGCGAGAGAGAGAAGCAGCGCCTCTCCAGGGGTACCAGAGCTGGAGGTGCCTGGGGACCTCACCTGCTTGATCATGGCCCCCTCAGCACTGCAGACCCTGCATGGGATTCAGACTCTGACCCTTCTGCCTTGCTCCAATGCTTTTCCAGATTCCTGGGATTTTAAGCAGTCTACACGCAACATCTCCCCGACCATCAACCAGGCGAACATCGTGGACCTGCACCCTGCCTCGGTGTACAGCATCCGCATGTACTCCTTCAACAAGATCGGGCGCAGCGAGCCCAGCAAGGAGCTCACCATCAGCACCGAGGAAGCAGGTGCCTCCCTGGGCTCCTGGCGTGGGTGCTGGGGATGGTGGGCAGGGGGAACACAGGGAGCTGGATGAGGTACAGCCAGGGGATTTCCTGGTGAGAGCTCCTGAACCTACTCAATGTGCTGTTTTGTGTTTGTGTCTCTCAGCTCCTGATGGCCCTCCAATGGATGTCACCTTGCAGCCAATCACATCCCAGAGCATCCAGGTCACCTGGAAGGTGAGTGAGGCTGGGATGCCATGTGGGCATTTTTTGGCTATGG
This sequence comes from Camarhynchus parvulus, assembly GCF_901933205.1. Taxonomy (NCBI): domain Eukaryota; kingdom Metazoa; phylum Chordata; class Aves; order Passeriformes; family Thraupidae; genus Camarhynchus; species Camarhynchus parvulus. Next base: position 983,347 of record NC_044594.1, on the reverse strand, counting down.
GGGCTTGGAAAAATGCTGTCCCAACTTGTCTAGAGACCCAGCATGTCACCAATGTCACAAGAATCAGGAAGAATTCTCCAGGAAAAAGGAAAACCTGCAGGCTGGGCAAGCAGCTCACCTTATTGCTCAGGGCTCTTATCAATCATGTTTTACAACAAGCTCATTATCTCATAGGGTGTCCGTGGGGGACCATGGGGCAGTGAGGATAAATATGTAAAAACTCAGGTGCTGGGTTGCAAAGTGTTGGAGCAGAGATCAATAAAACTTAGAATCGGATTTATTTTTCCAAAGCTGCCTAATGAAAAATAAAATTGATTATAAAGTTAGGACTTGGGAATGAACTGCTAAGTCAATAAATTTAGGGTTCCAGCTTCTCCCCCCACTCCCCTTAAGCACTGAAAAACAGATTAATGAAAAGTAAGATTCACTTGAAAGATAAGTCACTTCGTTTTAGGAGTATTTCAGCAAGATGGATCGCCCTGGCATTGTAACATAAATTTGCAATCAACCCTATTGATTTGTTAATGCTTCAGAGAAATATTGTTAAGATTGATCTCAATCTGGCCTCTCAGGCTGCCAGAATTGGGATTTCTCCTGCTCCAGCTGGGGACTGGTGCTGTCCAGGCAGCACTTTCCTCTCTGGTGGCTCTAAGGACCCACTGGACCTTTTTTATCACTAATTTGCCCCTCAGTGAAAAGTGGGGAGGGAAAACAACTTGAAAGCCTTGGGAAAAGCCACTGGGGAGAGGTGGTTGGGGCACAGAGCCCTGTGAGCCTCCCAGCCCTGTGACACCGCTCCGTCCTGCCCTCGCTGTCCCTTAGGCCCCAAAGAAGGAGCTGCAGAACGGGGTGATCCGTGGCTACCAGATTGGCTACCGGGAGAACAGCCCGGGCAGCAACGGGCAGTACAGCATCGTGGAGATGAAGGCCACAGGGGACAGCGAGGTCTACACGCTGGACAACCTCAAGAAGTTTGCGCAGTACGGGGTGGTGGTGCAGGCGTTCAACCGCGCGGGCACAGGGCCCTCGTCCAGCGAGATCAACGCCACTACCCTGGAGGACGGTAAGGATGGCCCAGTGACCAAACCAGGTCCAGGTCCCACCTGGGAATCCTCAGTTGATGCCCATCCCATCACACAGGTCTGGGGTGGTGGCTGTGTGCCCTCACAGCTCCCTGGGAAGGGACCAGGAGCACAGCGCTCTCAGGACAGCCATGGCGCTGGGTTTGTGGCACAGCTAAAGGGTGCAAGGCGGATTTTGGCACTGCTGAAGTGCTAGGCAGGTTTCCATCTGGGACACAGTCACTGATGGCCTCGGTCATTTTAAAAACAATGAGGAAAAACTTTTGCAGTGTGTTTGCTCAGCAGTTTTTCATACTTAATTAAGGCTCTCGTTAGCCTGTCAAACTGCAATCGTTTCCTGGCTGCATTAGCACTCCTCCCGGGGTATTCAAGGGCCCCTGTTTTAGCAATAGTGTCTTTTCCATAATTATATTACCTTCATTTTGTTCAAACGGACTATCTGTATTAGTTTATTATACTCTGTCCCTAATTACATGGTGCTTATATTTTTGCACCTAAGTAATATGAAACAATAATCATTTTCAAAGAGGATCGTTACGGTGATGTATTATCATTTAAATGCTCATAAAAATTAGAGTTACCTCTTGCGGGGCAATGGGATCTAATTACCTCGCATCCAGTCAGCTCTCCCACTCTCCCCTCGCTGGAAGCATCCTCCCTGTCACCACCAGCACAGGGTCCACACCCACCTCACTGGCCTAGGAGGAAAACTGCATGTTGGAGGCAGAGCCCTGCTGAGCAGGACTGGCTGAGGGCTTCCAGCAGCACAGCGGAGTCCGTGTGGGTGCAGTCAGGGTGGCTGTGTGGGACACAGCTCCTTCAACCTGGCATCTCCATCCTCCTGCTGACTGTCCTCCTCATCCCTCCCCAGTTCCCAGCCAGCCCCCCGAGAACGTGCGAGCCATCTCCATCACCTCGGACGTGGCCGTGATCTCCTGGTCGGAGCCCCCGCGCAGCACCCTCAACGGGGTGCTCAAGGGCTACCGGGTCATCTTCTGGTCCCTCTACATGGATGGAGGTGAGCACACCTGGGGAGCAGGTGGCACAGGGGACCTGGGGAGCTCAGAGGCTGACAGGCCCTGTCTCCTGCAGAGTGGGGTGAGATGCAGAACATCACGACCACGCGGGAGCGAGTGGAGCTGCGGGGCATGGAGAAATTCACCAACTACAGCGTGCAGGTGCTGGCCTACACCCAGGCGGGTGATGGTGTCCGCAGCAGCGTGCTCTACATCCAGACCAAGGAGGACAGTAAGTTCTTCTGCCACCCACTCGTGCCCAGGGGCTGGAGAGGCTGCCGGGGCACAGGGGAAACCCCCCGTGTACAGCCATGGGCAGGGCATTTCCCTTTCCCTTTCTTTCCTTTTCCTTAAGTGCTGATATTTAAATATTTACACCCCGCCTGCCCTACTTTAATGCCATTAGCTCGCTAGCAGAGCATCCCTGGGCCTGTGTCCTAGGAAGTGCCAGATGCTGGGAGGGAGGCGCAGCTGGGCAGGGTAGGGCTGACAGATTAAGGAGATGGCCATTAAAAGCCAATCATGATTTCTAAAGCAGAGCTTGGGCTGCAATTAACCCTCCTGCCTCTGGCTCACACGGGGACCAGAGCCACCCGTGGAGAGGTGTCCTGCAGGCAGACCTGTCCCTGCCTGTGTGTGACACCACCATCACAGCTGCTTCTCCGGGTGTGGCTGGGATGCCAGCCCCACAGCAGGCTGCTGTCACATCTCCCAGCTGGGCAGAGACCTCGGAGACCTCCTGGCACCAGCTCTGCCACGCTCTCCCTCCTCAGTTCCAGGTCCCCCGGCTGGGATCAAGGCTGTGCCGTCCTCTGCCAGCAGCGTGGTGGTGTCGTGGCTGCCGCCGGCCAAGCCCAACGGCATCATTCGGAAGTACACCATCTTCTGCTCCAGCCCCGGCTCGGGGCAGCCGGTACGGGGTGGGAGCAGGGCTGGGAACCGCCACAGTGTGCCAGGGAATGCTGGGCTGGCCAAGCAGGAACGGGAGGGAGAGCTGATGCCAGGCAGCAGCCGCAGCAAAGACCTCTTGGGGTGCACTGCGGAATTGTCCAAGGGCATCCATGGGCACTGTGCAGCAGGGATTGGTCCCATCGTCTCTCTGTTCCCATTCTCTGGCATCTGCCCTGCTCAGCGCCTGCTCCAGAGGGGGAAACATGCCAGCAGCTGACCAAAAATGAAATAGAAATCCAACCTGGCCCCATCCCTCCTTGGTGAGGGAGAGGTTGATGGGAGGTCTGCAGACTAGTGCTTATCAAAAGCTCCTTCTCAAACTCATTTCACTATCTGAGCCTCTGGTTTCCAGGGCAACATAATCTTTTCATCAAAGCAACTGGTAAAACCGCTGGGATCCGATATTGTTTTCTTGGCATCTTGTCAAAACTGTCATTTGGGTAAAAAAAAAAATTATGTATACTATACAATATTCATATAGATGTGTCGGCTTTGGGGTACACTCACATCCGTGTCCCCACAAGGGCACACGTGTGCTGACAGTGAGCACACAGGTACCTGCCAGGTCATGTTTTAATGGACCCATCCTGCGCCAGGGGGGTCGTGGATCCCATCCCTGCCCGCTGCTGGCATGGTGGCACAGCCGGGTGGCAGTCCTCGCCCTCATGGCATTCTTGGGGCAGGGTGACTTTGTCCCCACTGTGATGGGGACTGGCCCCAGTGCTTGCACACAGCCAGCCCTGTCTGCAGGGCCACCACAGAGCTGGAGCAGGCAATGCAGTGACCCCACATGGGTTTTGGGGACCCCTTTGCCTCTCGTGCGTTTGGGCCATCCCGGCTGGGGTTGGCTCCAGGCTGGCGCTGCTGCAGCTCGGCGGTGCCAGGGCAGAATCCTTTCCCGGGAACAGGGATGCTCAGCCATCTGCTCCTGGGCTGCAGCCCGGCTCCCTGGAGGAATCACGACACCAGCCGGCTCTCCCTGGCATTGAGGGGTGTGAGCAGAGCCGAGCCGCTGTGCTGGGGATAAACCTGCGAGGGGCTGTGGGGTCTGGGATAAACCCGTGAGGGGCTGTGGGGTCTGCGCTGAGGGTGATGGGCTGAGGGTCTCACAGGAGCTTCCCCTTCTCCCGTGTCCCCCTCCGCAGGCTCCCAGCGAGTATGAGACCAGCCCGGACCAGCTCTTCTACCGCATCGCCCACCTGAACCGGGGCCAGCAGTACCTGCTCTGGGTGGCCGCCGTCACCTCCGCCGGCCGCGGCAACATCAGTGAGAAGGTCACCATCGAGCCTGCGGGCAAAGGTACAGCCTGGGGGACTGCCAGCCTGGGGGACATCCCTGCTGCTGTGCCCTGCCCCATGACCAGCAGGGAGTGATGGCTGGGTGACCCCAGGGCAGAGGAGGGGCAGCACTGGGGTCCCGGGTCTCCTTGCACATCTCAGGGGGTCTGTGCACGGGGCCTGCTCCCCAGGCTGACCTCCTCCTTGCCCCCAAGCCCCTGCCAAGATCATCTCCTTCGGAGGCACTGTCACCACGCCGTGGATGAAGGACGTGAGGCTACCGTGCAACTCCGTCGGGGAGCCCGTCCCCGCCATCAAGTGGACCAAGGACAGGTATGGAGGGGGCTGCCAGCCGTGCTGGGGGCTGGTGCCAGCCCTGGCTGTGCCACACAGGGCTGATGTGCCCCCTGTCCCCCTGGCAGCGAGGACTCGGCCATCCCGGTGACAGTGGACGGGCACCGCCTGATCCAGGCCAACGGGACGCTGGTGCTGCGCTCGGTGAAGGCCGAGGACTCCGGCTACTACACCTGCACTGCCACCAACACCTGGGGCTTCGACACCATCATCATCAACCTGCTGGTGCAAGGTGAGGGCTCCACCTCCGTGCTGCCCTGCACGGACACGCTCCATCCCCACTGCCCAGTGCCCGGGCTCTGTCCTGCACCAGGGGCTCCTGCTGGTCCAGGCACGAGTGCAAGGTCTCCTTGCCACTTCTGGGGGCACAGTGTGGGGCACTCTGCATGTGTGAGGTGCTCACGGGCTTTCCCTCCTCCCTAGTGCCCCCAGACCAGCCCCGCCTGACCGTCTCCAAGACCTCGGCATCGTCCATCACGCTGGCCTGGATCCCTGGGGACAATGGGGGCAGCTCCATCCGAGGTAGGGCTGCTCTGGGTGATGGAGCTGCTGCCAGCAGCTCATCCCAGAGCCATGACTGGTCCCATTCTCATGGAACATGTTTGCAGGCACACTGTCCCACGTTTTCGTATCTGCACCTCTCCAAAATGCCTCAGAAATGCTTCAGAGTAAGGCTGATGCCTCTGAGCTCTTAGCAGGGGCTGCCAGCCCTGATGAGGGGTTTGTCAGGTGTTTTGGACAAGCTGCAGGAACTGATGCAGCTAAAGAAGGGCACATCACTGAGTGCTAAGGTGGTGGTGGCCAGGGCCAGCCCCAGAGCTGCTCCTGGCATTGGTGCCACTCTGAACCCACCAGAGCAGGAGCTGTCCCACATCCCTGACAGGCTGGGGGCTCTGGGAGGGCTCCAGGAGCATCCCAGCTTTCCCAAGTCTCCTTTCTGCTCTGATTCATCTCATGAATTATAGGTTGAAACAGCTGCGTGCGGAGGGGGGAGCGGGGAGCAAGGAAGGAGACCTCGCTTACAATTAATTAAAAGCATGAAAGTAATTACAAGCAAATCTCCCCAGCCAGCAGCCTTTCACTCCAGCGGACTCTGTTGATAAATTTGGTTATAATTGGATTAAAAATATTAAAAACACACCGCATGTACAAAATAAATAAATAAGCAGTGGCAGGCACCAGGGTGGGTGGTGTGGGGGTGTCGGGGCTGGTGTTGACACTGCTGGGAATCACATGCCCATGGCTTTGGGAAGCTCCTGGTGTCACCATCCACAGGGAATCCTTGGTGGTGGGAAGGTGGGAGCAGTGTCCCCACTGCTCTGCCCGAGCTGGAGCTGGGTGTTCACAGAGCTCCTTCATCTGAACCCTCTGGCATTGCCATGGTGGTACCTGGGTGGTGTTGGCATCAGGGCCACCCTGCCAGCCCTGCCTTGTGCAGCTCATTATGAACACAGCAAGGCAGGAAGCCTACTCTTCCCTGCTATTTTTATTTGAGAATTGGCTAAATATCCTGCAGAAATAGCCAAACCTATCAGTGCACCAGGAAAGTTTGGTCAGCGCAGCCAGGGCAGCAGGGATGTGCTGTCCCGGGATGCCCCGATGCCCTTGGGGCTGCCCCTGTGTCCCCTGCTCTCCCAGGAAGCCCAGACCAGCCATCTCCAGGTGCCTTGTTGATGGCAGCGTAACAGGTTTGCTCATCTAGGACACAGTGTGCTTCCTAATACTCCTCATCACGGGAGAGGAGGCGGTCTGCAATGACAGAAGCAACTTCCCTGCAGCCTCCCGAGGGAGCTGCTTAATTCCGGCTTTCCCTTTATAGCCTCGCACCAGTCAATCACAGCATGTGCTCCCTTGTGGAAATGAGCAGTGGGGCCATCCTGGGCGTGCTGGGGGCAGGCAAGGTGTGACCAGGGGTGCTGGCAGAGCTCTCAGGATGTTCTGGGTGTGCCCACGCCGCTCTCGTCCGTGGGTCCAGCCTGGCTCTGTGTGGTGGGCACAGCAGGCAGGTTCCACCACTGCTCATGAGCACAGAGAAGTGCAGGAATTGGTGTGTGATGGGTGCCCTGGCGCTGCAAGGCTGTGCTGGATGTGAGCACAGGCTTTGTGCCAGCCATTAACCCCTTCCCCTCACCCATGTGCCCAGAGGTGACCCCCCCCTTGCCCCCACAGGCTTTGTGCTCCAATACTCAGTGGACAACAGCGAGGAGTGGAAGGACGTGTTCATCAGCTCCTCGGAGCGCTCCTTCAAGCTGGAGAGCCTCAAGTGTGGCACCTGGTACAAGGTGAAGCTGGCGGCCAAGAACAGCGTCGGCGCCGGCCGCATCAGCGAGATCATCGAGGCCAAGACCCACGGCAGAGGTGAGCCTGGCCCCTGGTGTCCCTGCCCCACCACGGGGGTCCCCTCCCCAGCCTCCTGACAGCTCCTGTCCCGCAGAGCCTATCGCCAGCCAGGGACTATGTACAAATCACAAACGGGACAGAACTGCTGTGGAACGTGCCTTGAGCTGTTTTATTTTTCAGCATCAGTCTCATTCCATGGTTATGACAATGGGAAGATGCCACCAGCTCACATCCCAGGCAGCAGACCAAGAACTTAATGTTACAACTTACTTTATAAGTTTTTTGAGCAATCACACAAAGCAAAAGCACATTGACAGTAGTTCTGTCCAACCACTGTAAGCACACATACCTTTGGTTAAAACAATGCTTGCTTATTTCGAATACAGTACCTACTTGTAAGCCTTAAAACACAATGCACAGAGCTCCATTATTAAGCTTCAAACTTCCTAATATCTTGCTAGATAAACTTTTCTGCAGCTTAGGGAGTTATTCTAGACAAGTTCGTTAATACGCAGACCATTGTTCTATTTGTCCTTGCTTTTCTACTTTTTAAATAATTTTTCTGCTGACCTATCTCATGGCTGCTGCTTAGCCCTAATCACAGTTCTACTGTCTCTGGGGCCTGCCTTTTGCATCTTTCCCAAAACCCTCTGATTTTGTGGATTCCCACAGAGCCCTCCTTCAGCAAGGACCAGCACCTCTTCACCCACATCAACTCCACACACGCCAGGCTGAACCTGCAGGGCTGGAGCAGCGGGGGCTGCCCCATCACCGCCATCGTCCTGGAGTACCGGCCCAAGGGCAACTGGGTGTGGCAGAGCCTGCGCACCAACAGCTCCAGCGAGGTGTTCCTGACCGAGCTGCGCGAGGCCACCTGGTACGAGCTGCGCATGAAGGCCTGCAACAGCGCCGGCTGCGGCAACGAGACCGCACAGTTCGCCACACTGGACTACGACGGCAGTGAGTGGGGACAAGGGCTGGGGGATTGACACCAGAGAGGGGGTCCTGGCACGCTGAGTGCCCACCCACCCCTGCTCTGCCCTAGGCACCATCCCCCCGATCAAGTCTGCCCAAGGGGAAGGGGATGATGTGAAGAAGCTCTTCACCATCGCCTGCCCCGTGATCCTGGCCACGCTGGGAGTGGCCCTGCTCTTCATCATCCGCAAGAAGAGGAAGGAGAAGCGGCTGAAGAGGCTTCGAGGTGAGATGGGATTCAGAGGCCCAGCACATGGGACTCCAGCTTATGTTCCTGGGCTGCCTCATTGTGCCCTAAACTGCTCCCTTACAAAAAAACTTCTTGGTTTTTGTGTCTCCTGTACAGATGCGAAGAGTTTGGCAGAAATGCTGATCAGGTGAGTCTCACATCTGCCTGTGCCTGGGACTGGGTGGGCAGGCAGGGAATAGGTGGTGCTGGGGGTGGTCGTGGCTGCTTTTAAGCCCAGGTACAGCCCTCACTCAGTGTCAGACCTTCTCACGCTCACACCAGTGAGGGTTGTGGCAGTGACTCTGTGGCATAGCAGCCCAGTGCTGCTGGCTGCTCCTGCCTACCCCAGGGTCCACACTGGAGCTTGTCTGGGCAGAGCTGAGCCCCGGGTGGGCTGGCTGGTGGCAATCCCCAGCCCGTGGCAGGCTGGAGCCGCCGGGGCTCTGTCCGGTAATGGGCGGGCCTGCGTCCCCTCTCACCTCACAGCAAGAATAACCGCAGCTTTGACACGCCGGTGAAGGGGCCCCCGCAGGGCCCCCGCCTGCACATCGACATCCCGCGGGTGCAGCTCCTCATCGAGGACAAGGAGGGCATCAAGCAGCTGGGTAAGCACAGGCAAAGCTCCCACCCCCTGTTCCCCAGCGTGCTGGGGTGCCATGGATGGACTGTGGGCCAGCAGGTGCCTACGGTGCCTGGCCAGGCAGAGGTCTGAGCTCCAGCTCCCTCCCACAGGGGATGACAAAGCCACGATACCAGTGACCGACACGGAGTTCAGCCAGGCAGTGAACCCCCAGAGCTTCTGCACGGGTGTTTCCCTGCATCACCCGGCCCTGATCCAGAACACGGGGCCCCTCATCGACATGTCTGACATCCGCCCTGGCACCAGTGAGTGTGTGGGGCCGGGCTGGCTGTGCTGGGGCTGTACACATGGGGCAGGGGTGGGGGAACTGTCCTCCAGCACCGGCTGTGCCCAAAGGGAGCTACTGGGGAGGCAGAAGGGATAGGCTGTGCTCCAGGGAGAGGGGACAGCATCCTGGGTGTAAGGGACTCACCATGACTCTGTCACCCTTGTGCCACAGACCCCGTGTCAAGGAAGAGCGTGAAGTCTGCGCACAGCACCCGTAACCGGTACTCCAGCCAGTGGACACTCACCAAGTGCCAGGCGTCCACCCCCGCACGGACCCTCACCTCGGACTGGAGGACAGTGGGCTCCCAGCATGGCATCACCGTCACCGAGAGTGACAGCTACAGCGCCAGCCTCTCACAGGACACAGGTATGCAGGACCACTGCCTTCCTGGCACTGCTGCTGGCAGCAATCTGCTGCTTTGGGGTGCACAGAGACCCCAAACTGTGAGCTCAGGGTGACTGCAGAACTTATAGTGGGATTGTGGAGCCATGACTTGGTGGCTCTGAGCAGCCAGGGCCTTGCCCAGCTAAGGGGACCGATAGAATCATTAAAAACCAAAGTGGTTTGGGTTGGAAGGGACCTCATTGCTCATCTTGTTCCACCCTTCCACTAGACCTGGTTGCTCTATGTACCATCCAACCTGGCCTTGAAGGTGGCCAGGTGTATCCCAGCAGGAACAGCCTGGGCATTTCCAGGACGTGGACAAAGCCATTCCCATGCCAGGGAGAGCTCTCAGGTGGGTGACACATCCTCTCCCCACAGACAAGGGGCGGAACAGCATGGTGTCCACGGAGAGCGCCTCATCCACCTACGAGGAGCTGGCGCGCGCCTACGAGCACGCCAAGCTGGAGGAGCAGCTGCAGCACGCCAAGTTCGAGATCACCGAGTGCTTCATCTCCGACAGCTCCTCGGACCAGATGACCACGGGCACCACGGACAACGCCGACAGCATGACCTCCATGAGCACCCCGTCCGAGCCCGGCATCTGCCGCTTCACCGCCTCGCCGCCCAAGCCCCAGGACAGCGAGCGGGGCAAGGGTGTGGCTGTGCCCATCCCACACCGCGCCAGCAAGAGTAGGTTCCCAGGGGCTCTCTGGGGCTCCTGCCCTTCCTCAATGCCCCAGAGCTTCCCAAAATCCTTTGGAGACCTTCCCAGTCCTGTATTCCTCTGCATTCTTGGTATTTCTCCCCGTGGTGTAATGTTCTTTCTCTGCTGCTTGATGTTGTTCCCCATTTCTTGGTACTTCATCCTTTCCTTGGCATTCCATGCATTCCTTGGTATTCCACCCAATCTTTGGTATTTTTTTGCCCACTTCCTTGGTACTTCTCCCCATTCTTTAGTGTTCTTTCCTATGCTTTAGTATTTTTCCCCTATATGTGACTGTTCCTTCCCATTTTTCATTATTCCTTCCTATTTGGTAGCATTACTTACTGTTCTTTCCACATCCCTCGATATTTCCCCATGTTTTTTTAAATTATTCCTTCCTTTTTTAGTATCCTTGGCTATTCTTTACTGTTCCTTCCCATTCTTCAGAATTCCTTCCTATTTGTTGGCATCCTTACGGTTCTTTCCTCATTCATTGATATTTTTCTTTTTTGTTGTTGTTGTTTTTTAGTATTCTTTTCCATTCTTTGGTGTTCCATCCCATTTTTTAGTATCCCTGGCTATTCTTTACTCTTCCTTCACCTTCCTTAGTATTCATTACCATTTTTAAACATCCATCAGTATTCCTTGTTATTCCCCCCCATTTTTCAGCACTGCCCCAGACTCTCAGTACCTTCCCTGTTTTTTGGTGTTCTCAGTATTTCCCTGCCTTGTTTTTAGTATTTTTCAGTGTGTATCAGTATTTTTCCCCTTGCTTTAGTGTTCATCAGTATTCCTTTGTATTCCTCAGTATTTCTCCCCTATCCTTAGTGCTAGAACCCCAACAATCTTCCATCTCCATGAGTTTTATTACGTCAAAATAGAACAACACCAGGAAGATATATAAAAAACACATAGGTAGGAATTGATAGTTAATTTATTTACTGATTATATAACACACAATATAATGGGATCATCTTTCTCTTCAAATTAGACCACATATTTTTATGGCATAGTTTAAGTAGCACAGAGTGTATTAGGTGTAACACTGCCGTAACCTTAAAAAAAAGGAATTTACAGAACCTATAATAAAGCATACAAGTTTTAAGGCAATAGTGCTATAATAAAATCAATATAACACCTGCAAAGGACAATATAATAATGCAGGGCTTCATATATATAAATATATATATAATATTATTTTTATATATTTAACTATATCTTTTTATTTGTTTATTTCCAAATACATACATTTATATAAAATAAATTTATACATGAATTTTTTATCTTCTTAATATAGATTTTCTATATTGATACATAAATTTCTGTATTTCATATAACAATTTCTATATTTCCATACAAAAATTTATAAATTTATATTTATAAATTATATATACTTATATGTAAGTTTTTATATATTTATATATAGATTAATGTACATATCTATATAGTAAAGTTTTTCTATTTTATTTTAGAAATTTATATGTATTTATATAGAGAGTTATGTACATTTTTATAGAAATAATATTAATTTTCTATTTTTATTTTATTTATAATTTTTATTTTATTATATATAATATTTATTTCTATATAATAATGTTTATATTTTAATACAAAAATTATATATATATACATAACCATAACTCCTTAAATTAAGGTACTAATACATATAATCCCATATCTATATGTGCTGTATCCTATATTAACACCACAGATCCTGCAATACATTCTCTCCACATCCTGTGAAGAGAGGAACGTGCCCTTGCAGCACACACTGCACAATATATACAATTAAAGGAGTAATGCTCTATGCCTAGAGGTGTTATATATTGCAAATATAAAAGGCAAACTAATAACAGGCCTTTACATCTATGGACATATAAATCCTTAAATTAAGGCCCCACAGCTGGAGGTGAAGCTGTAGAACACAAAGGGAGCAGTAATAGAACCGAAATAAAACCCTCTAACACTGATAACAGCCAATATAACAACACAGGTTATCCATACATGGACGTAAAACCCCTAAATTAGGGCACTAACTATAGATGATGCCATAACACAGCACAGCAGCAGCTGTGGTTTATGGCAGCACAGCCACTCACCTTGGCAGAGTACAGCTGGGTGTAGGACACACCACATCCCTCTGCCGGGTGCTGGCACAGGTGGGACACAGAGCACAAGGAACGTTTACCCCTGTCCTTTACAGAACGGGATCTGTGCCTGTCCTGTGTCAGAACTTCATGCATCACGTTGTTGTTATTATTATAATCCTGTGTTGCACTGTACATTCAGCATTACTCACATGATAACATCTATCACTGTACATTTAGCACTATAATTAGCACTATTACATCATGATACATTACAGGACACTGTGTACAGCATTGAATGCTAGAGCTTGACACATCCCAGGCGTTGCATTGCATGGAGTGGGACAATTTTGGGATGATGATGTGACACATTCTTTATAGCACAGCACGTTCTCTGCGGCACAACACGTTCTCCCTCTACAGCAGGACCTGTTCTGTGTAGCACAACATGTTCTCAATAGAACAACACATTCTCTGTAGCCCAACACATTCTCTGTAGCACAGAGGTTCTCCATAGCCCAACCTGTTCTCTGTAGCACAACACGTTTTCAATAGAACACGTTCTCTGTAGCCCAACACATTCTCCGTAGCACAGGTTCTCCACAGCCCAATGTGTTCTCTGCAGCACAACACGTTCTCAACAGAACACATTCTCTGTAGCACAGGTTCTCCATAGCCCAATTTGTTCTCCATAGCCCAATTCATTCTCCATAGCCCAGTGTGTTCTCTGTAGCCCAACGTGTTCTCCACAGCCCAGTGTGTTCTCCACAGCCCAATGTGTTCTCCACAGGACAGGTTCTCTGTAGTCCAATGTGTTCTCCATAGCCCAACATGTTCTCTGTAGCCCAGTTCATTCTCCAAGCACAGGTTCTCCATAACCCAACACCAACACGTCCAGAGGGTGGGGGGCAATAGGGTCCCTGCTGAGCCTTACCTGTCTGCTCTTCCCTCGGCAGGTGACTACTGCAACCTCCCGCTGTACGTCAAGTCGGAGGCCTTCTTCCGCAAGCCCGACGCGCACGAGCCGTGCCCGGTGGTGCCGCCGCGGGAAGCCTCCATCCGCAACCTGGCGCGGGCGTACCACGCGCAGGCCCGGCACATGACGCTGGAGCCCGGCGCCAAGCCCCTGGGGCTGCCTCCCCCGGCCTCCGCCGCAACCACCTTACCTCAGAGGACTCTCCCCATGCCCGGCCCGGCCGTGCCCCCCCGCCGCCGGCGCCGCCCGGCTCCCCCGTGCCCGCCGAGACCCCCGTGCCCGCCGGTGCCGCCGCCGAGGCGCGGGTGCCCACGCACTCCAAAGTGGGGGGCTCCAGGGACTCGCTGCTGGAGATGAGCACGTCGGGGGTAGGCAGGTCTCAAAAACAGGGCGCCGGAGCCTACTCCAAGTCCTACACGCTGGTGTAGGGCCAACGCCGGATGCTGCTCGTTTCCCCGCGCCGTTTATATTTAATTAACAAACTTGTACATAACGGACTCTTTTGTATAAATGAAGCTATTTTCTTCTTCTCCGAACAGAAAAAGAAACCAGGGCACAAAGAATTTGATGTTACAGATTTAAAAATATAATATATATGTAAACATATATATATATTTCACATCATTTTGAAAGGGGCACAAGGAAAGACTCAGCGACTTTTTTTTTTTTTCTCTCCCTGATCTTGTCGGTGGTTTTAAAAAAGGAACGTCTCCGAGACATTGCATGCTATTTTACTGTTCTGAAAACAGCAGGAGTTGCTTCAATTTGCAAATGCTTATGTGTTAATACCTTTTTCTATGAAAAAAAACCCAGCGCTGTGTGCAATAAAGGTTATGTTTATACGTGGGGCATTTGTGAAGTGAGCAGGGAATTAGGCAGAGCAGGGCTGGGGCAGGATAGGGCAGCAGGATGGAGAGGGACAGCCAAAGTACAGAAATATGAAGACAAGGGGTTGAATATTAAAGAATAATAAGGCAATTAGCCACCTGCAGAGTTGTGGGGCAGCAGGAGGGTCAGGAACTGGAGCAGGGTCCTGGGAATGGTTCCATGGAGCAGGACAGACCAGAGTGTGCCACGGCCTTGAGAGAGCAGTACCAAGTCCAGCTGAGCCCAGGACAAAGCACGGTGCCAAACAGGAATCCTGGCCCAGCTGCCCAGACCCTCGGGAGCCACAGCAGAGCTCTGGCAGCTCACGGTAAGTGCAGGGTGGCTCCAGCACGGGATCCAGCATCCAGCGAGGCACAGCAGCTCCTCCAGGCAGCATCTTGCTCCCTGGGACGTGTCCCAGTCCCAGCTGGGAGCAGGAGAAGGAGCCCCGCTGTCCTTGGTTGCTCTGGAACGCGTCGTGGTGGATCCAGCACAGCCTGGAGCCCGGGGAATGCAGCACAGAGCCCTGTCCCTGGTGTCTCTGCCTCCTGAATCCTGGTGAGTCATGGCCCAGGGCAGCACAGCACTGCACAAGTGCCCCAAGACACAGGGCAGCACAGAGAGCCGCCCAGCACCACCTCACCCCAAAATTTGTTCTTATTTTCCCCTCAGTTTTCACCACCGGCCACACCAATATCAGACCAAAGAAATGCTGAAGCTACTTCCCCCCTTTCCTACAAGGTTGTGAAAGCAAGAGCACTTGAAACCCCTGGGCTGCCAGCCCTCCTTACCTGCTCCAAAGGCAAAAATCAGCTCAGGCCATTATTAACTCTTGTTTTAGTTACCCGAAGTAGAACTTCCCCTTTCTGAGGAGCTTCTGGTGCTGTCTGAGGTGTAGCTAACTAATTACACTTTCATTTCCTTTTTTCCTGTAATTTATAAGCTCAAGTTTCCATTACTTTCCCATCCATGCAAGCTACCAGCTGGGTCCAGCTCTTTCCTTACAAACAGATCCATTTTCTATTTTAGCCCATAGCTGTTGGAGTATCTACACACAGATTCGTACCATTCTCTTTTTTTTTTTTTTTTTGCTCTTGACAGGGTTTAATTCATCAGCTATAATCAAGCACTGCAGAGGTCATTTTTTTCAACCTCTCTCTCTCCTTGATTTTTTTTTTTTTTTTTTTAATTGGAGTACCCAAATTAAAATGACATGCAAATACAGTGATGTTACTGCAGCTCTGCAGTGCCCTTCCCAGCCTGCTGGCACACTGGCCAGCAGATCCTCCCTTGCCATCTGGTTCTTCCTAACTAAGGTAACTCCTGCAATCCTGCAGAGCAGGAAGCGCCTTGGCCAGAGCCTGGCAGCTGTTCACCTCTGGGGCTTGAGAAACAAGCTGCTGAGACAATTTCTTGTGCCCATTTTTTATAATTTTTGGCCATTGTTCAGGTGCCACTCAGAGCCAACCTCTGTCAAGGAAGATCCCATATGGAGAGGGGCACCACCCTTCCCAGCCAGGCTGGTGGGGAGGCATCAGAGCACATAACATCTATAAACCATTATACAATGCAGGTTTTAAAGAAAACCAAGTGCCCAGCCCTTCAACCAGGGTCACAGCCAGGCAACACCTCCAAAATACCAACCCCAGGCTTAGAATAGAAATAGAAGGGGAAAACAGAATTAAAAATAGAAGAGGCAAGAAAAGGCAAGCGTGTTCAGCCGTGAGAGTAAGCAGATTAGCAAGATAAAAAGAGGAACAGATTAACAGAGATTAATACAACTTTATTGGAATTGGCTAGTACAGATTTCCTTCTACATCTCAGCAAGGATTCCCCCCTTCCCTTCCCCAGCAGGCACAAGCCCTGGCCCTGCACAGTTTAACACAGCACGAGTTTCCAGCAGTCCCCATGAGCCCCTGCCACCCCCTGCTCCCAGGGAGCCCCCTGGGCTTCACCACAGCAGGGTGGGAAGGAGAACAGCCCCCCTCAGCTCTGCCTTCCATCAGCAGAGAAGCCACCAAGCTCAGGAATGCCCCAGAGGAGCAGGCCAGGGGCTGGGGGGGCTCCAAGCCCAACCCCAGCATTGCCAGGGGGCTGCCTGGGGAAGGAAAGTGGGGTCACCCTCAGGACACAGAGTCCCTGCTCTGGAACCAGGACACCCCGAGCAGCTCTCCCCAAGGAGAGGTAAGAGCAGCTCCCAGCTCACCTCCTGCTCCCCTCCTGGCCTGCAGCACGTTCCCCTGGCAATGTCCCAGCCCAGGCTGGCCCCACCGAGCAGGGGACAAAGGCAACTGTTCCACCCAGCTCCAGAGGCAGAGTGGAGGAGGTGGAGGCACAGGGGAGGCTCCTTGGGGTGAAACCCCAGCTGGGCAGGGGCCAGCCTGCACGATCAGACTCTGCTGTGCAGGACCCCCTCCCACCCACACAGCTGCTGGGGCTCACTGCACCACTCAAGGGCTGGCCAGGGCTCCCAGATGTGCTGTCACCTCTGTGCCCTGTCCCCAGCAGCCCCTCAGCAGCTGTGACCTGGCCCACGAAGTGATGCTGTCTGGGGAAGGACTGAGCAGGACAGAGAACTCCCTGTGAGCACCAACACAAGGGCAGGGAACCTACGCCTGCACCAGGAGCTACGTACGGGGGGCAGGTTCACAGTCACCACGGCCCCAAATGCCTCTGGGGTACAGAACACACAAACAGGAGGGTCAGTGCAGGCCACAGGTGGCTGCTGTGGCTACTTCCTCTCCTGCTTCTGCTGCTGGTACCTCCTGAAGTGGGTCTGGATGGTGATGGCTGCCCTCTCAGATGGGTCAGTGACCTTGCTCTCCTTGCTGCCATCAGGGGTCACGTCACCTGGGGGGACAAACAGAGCATCACAGTGAGCACAGACAGTGCCAGCAGTGCTGAACAGGCTCCACGGAGCAGGGCAGGGCTCTGGCATCACCCCCACGGGGTCAGTGGCCTCCCCATTCCCCAGACAGGACATCTGTCCCTGCTGCAGGGCCCACAGCATGAAACCACCACTCTGCCAGCTCACAGGGACATCCCCAGGGCAGCAGGAGCAGGGAGCAGGAGGCAGAGCAAAGCCCAGCCTCCCTGGCAGGGCTAAGCCCTCTATTTACCCAGCCCCAGTCCCCAGGGCAGCAGCTTCCCCACGTTTAATCAGCACGTGGGATGTTCACTTACTTTCGCACACACAAATAAGATTAGAAGGCAGCCCGGCCCCGCGCAGCAATAAAGCTCTCACGCTGACAAACGGGAGCCCTCCCCACTCCTGCCTAATGTGGCATTAGGGAAGTATTGTGAAATTCAACAGGAACTGCATCAAAGGCACTCAGCGGTGCTCCTCTAAGCCACTGTGTCACTGCTAAGCACCCCCTGAGCAGCCATCAGCAATCCTGGGGCCAGATGCTGCTGAATAAACCCACGCTGCCACCTGAACCCATCTCCCTTCCCTGCCTGAGAGAAACTGCAGAGCAAAAGGATAAATAAAAGGAGGGAGTGGGCTCCCCCCTGCCCTGCTCAACAGGACACTGCCAGCTGTGAACCCTGCCCAGGGGCAGAGGCTGAGGACAGGCACAGCTGGGCACTGGCAGGGTGAGCCCTGGTCGTGCAGCTCTGCCACGAGCTCACCTGCCCGAGGGGCTCAGCAGCCCCTGGCACCCCCAGAGCTGCCCGAGGGGCTCAGCAGCCCCTGGCACCCCAGAGCTGCCCCTGTTTGCAGCGAGCCCCAGGCCAGCAGCCAGGCTGGGCAGAGCTCCTGGCCATGGGGAGGGGTGGCACCCCCAGCCCCCCCAGCCCCTGATCCGCTCAGCACTGAGAATAGAAGGGCCCAAATCCTCTTTGCTGAGCACTGCAGGGCCTCGAGACAGGCCCGAAGAGAGGAGGGGGGAATGCCAGGTGGTTCTCCCAGAAGCAGGAGAAAGGGGGTTTCATGGGACAGCATGGCCCCAGCTGAGTCAGTGGGGCAGGTTTCCAGAGGAGCAGGGTCTGCACAGACACACTGGGGTTATAAATTCAGCCCTGCAGCACTGGGACCTTCACCGGCTGATGCTGCACACACTAACAAATATCTCATCATCAAATACCCCTCAACAACGTCACAGACATATCTGGGGAAGGAGAAAGAGGCCAAGAAGGATGCAGGTACTGCAATGCCTGCTCTTCTGCTGCATCCACAGCCCCAGCCATGAGTTCCACCCGCTTCTTGTGGTGATTGGGGTTTTCTTCCCTGCCTCCCTGCCTGTTCCACACTCACCTTTGTCTCCAGAAAGAGAGTAGATGCTGTTGTGCCGGGAGTTCCTGCCTCTCTAGAAAGGTAGAGAAATAAAAGTTACTTCTATCCCAGGCAGAGGCAGTGAGGGCAGTCCCTGTCAGGCCAGCCAGGAACCCTTCCACTCTCCATTCCCTTCAGGAAACTGCAGCATGCTCACTGTTGTTCCCTTAAAGAGCACTGATTAATTAATCTGCATTTATGGAAGGACCTCCAAGGAGAGGCAGGAAACAGCTCTGCATCCAAACCCAGAGCTGTGAGATGCTGCAGTCCATGGATGGATGTTGGCACTGGCTATCCTCACTGGATCTGCATTCCAAACCAGTAAGGAGGCAGCCCCTACACCATGAACCTGCAGCTCCTGGGCTGCCAGGGCTTCCGGGGGAAATTTCCATTTCTAAAAATAAACTTGAATTTGTCTGCAAATACCTGCTTACCCTGCCCTCTTGGCTTTACATTTCCCCCTTACCCAAACCTGCAGGACGCCTGGCTCACAGCTGCCCCTGCAGCAGCACTGCCACCCTGAGCCAGCTGTCCTGGCAGTGCCAGCATCCCTCACCTCACCTGGCTGTCCCAGCAGTGCCAACAGCCTCACCTGGCTGTCCCAGCAGTGCCAACAGCCTCACCTGGCTGTCCTGGCAGTGCCAGCAGCCTCACCATGCTGTCCCAGCAGTGCCAGCCTCCCTCCCCTCCCTGTGCCAGCCTCCCTCACCTCGCTGTCCCGGCTGGTGCGGCGGCTCTGGGACACGCACTGGATCTGCCAGGGCAGGGGTTGGTACACCAGGTAGGGCAGGGGCTCCTCACGGAACAGGTTGGTCCCCAGCTGCACCCGGGGAAGGTTTTTCAGCAGGGAAGAGCACAGGAGGGGAAGAGGAACAGAGAGAGCTGCTCAGGCACGCTCAGCACCAGAGATGCCAGCCCTGCCCAGCCACAGCGACCCCACAGAGCTCCCAGCCCTCCTGCCCAGGTGGTTTAGGAGGCACAGCAGCCATTCCCAGCAGGGCAGGCAGGAGCTGCTGCCTCCCCTGCCCGCCCCAGGCAGGTGAGCACAGCTCTGCAGCAATCGAGCTCCCCCTGGGAGGACTCACCTGTCTGACCACCCTCACCACGAAGAACAGCGCTGTCATCAGGGTGCCCAGCATGGCCAGGGCTGCGGGGCTCTGGGAGCAGCACTCAGGACGTCCAGCAGCAGAACTGAGCTGTGCCTCCTTGGGCAGGCACAGGCCAAGCCCCTTAATGAGCTTACAGCCCTGCTCAGCCTGCTGAAGTAATCAGGCCCTGCCCTTTTGCTCTTCTAATCGCAGAGTTTCTCCAACAGACAGGGCTGGCATTCCAGGAAAGGCAAATCCTCTGCTCCAGGAGTAGGGACAGACAGCCCAGCCCACACCTGCTCCCTGGGGACCACCTCAGCAGGGTCACAGCCCCCCACACCCCAGCTGGGATTTGGGATGTCCCAGAACCTCCCTGAACTGCTCAGCAGTGGGGTGGGAGACTCGTCCCCAGCAGTGCGTGCCTGGACAGTGTGTGCTGCCTCCAGAGCTCCTATCCAGCTCTCCAGAGGGCAAAGACACACCAGTTTTGGGGGGTTTTGCCCCATTTGCTGCTCAGCCACAGGAGCAACTGGGGCAAAAAAGTCTGGTGGTGGTTTGTTTTCTTTTTAAGGGTGAAACTACCAGCCTCCACTTGTCCCCAAGCAGCTGATGCACACCCTGCTCCCCTGTGCCCCACCTGATGCACGCCCTGCTCCCCCGTGCCTCACCAGCTCCCACAGGCTGCTGGCAGGTGAGCAGGAGATGGGGAAGAGCAGGAGAAGAACACGTCACCAAGCCTCCCTAGCTCCTGGTGAGAGTGTTACTCAGAGATCCCCCAGCACCCAGCACGCTGCTGGGACAGTTCCTGGCTGCTCCCAAAGCCAGGGGAAAGCAGCAGCCCCAGCCAAGCTGCAGTGAGACATCTTTCACAGATGCCAGGCTGCCAGAGCGATGCCTTGCTGTCGTTCTGTAGTTTTGGTTTTCAGCTTTCTTCTCGCTGCCTCTGCATTTGCTACCCTGTCCAGACACTTAAAAGAATAATGGTAACAAAGCCCCAGCGAGCTTAAGTGGTCTTGGGAACTGCCAGAAGTGACCTTGACAAGAAAAAACATGAGAGAGCCCAGAGACAGGGGGAGATGTGAGAGGTAAGTACAGCTGGATGCCCAGCTACAACAGAACAGTGACAACCACCAGCATCATACAAAACAGGCTCATGTTGATTTAATTTATACAAAACCAGATACAGCTGCTATCCCGGGTTTTAACAGGAAAAAGGAGCACGTTTCAAACCAAGTTATTGTTAAAAAAATGGCATTTCCCTGCACCATTAATGCATGCTTCTCCCAAAACACAGAATGCACTCAGTGATATGGCTTGGGCCACAGCAACCACAACTGTGGGGTCCCCTCTAAAACCCCTGACTGCAAGGACTGCCCTGTGTCCTCTGAGTATGCAGTAAACTAAAAGCAAAATCCCTGCAGGAAGGGGTTTGTGCAGTCCAGCAGCAGGGGGGATACCCGTGCTTGGCTCCCTCCTTTCCTAGGAAGGAATAAGGCTATTGAGCAATTACAAAAACTCTAGAAAAACAGCAAGGAAAAATAAAATAAATACCTTCTTAAGAGTTTCAAAATGGTGTTCATCAAAAATATATTTCCACGTTTCTATTTGCATGTAAACATCCCCGTGCCAGGCTCAGGGTGCGTGCCAGCACTCTGCAGAGCAGGGG
Source organism: Camarhynchus parvulus (assembly GCF_901933205.1). Taxonomy (NCBI): domain Eukaryota; kingdom Metazoa; phylum Chordata; class Aves; order Passeriformes; family Thraupidae; genus Camarhynchus; species Camarhynchus parvulus. The sequence goes on along the minus strand of NC_044594.1, from coordinate 962,171 downwards.
CTCCCCCTGCCACCCCCACCCAGCCCAGGGGCTCTCACAGCACAGGGCTGAGGGGCAGCAGCTCCAGAGCCTCCCCCAGCAGCTGTGTCAGGAGCAAGGCTCTGAGGATGGTTCCTCACAGATGGGCTCCTTGTCCTCGGCAGCCGTGACGGGCGAGCGGCGCGGCAGCTTTCTAAAGCATCAAATATTTACAGTCAGCTCGGAGCAAATACTGACAAAGGCAACCAAACAGCACGTTCCCGTGAAAGCCTGGCTCCTCCCCGCTGCCTAGGGTGAAACCCTCCCAGCCCCAAGCATCCCAGCGGGCTGGGACACCCTCTGCATGTGGCCTTCCCAGAGGAACCTGGTGAGCAAAGCCAGGAGCCGCTGCGAGCTCCAGGAGCTGCCCATCCCAACTCCTCAGCCACCCTCCAGCCTTCCCACAGCCCTGATGCCCATGGATCTGCTGCAGGAGCAGCAACTCTGGGCTCCAGGATTCATGGCAGGGGCTCCCACCCGTGCATGAAGGAGATCCCAGCTGCTGAGCTGGATCCCTCTCCCCCAAGGGCATGGAGGGCACAGGTGGGGCTGTCCCAGCACCACAGGAGCTCCTCACTGTGCCTGCACACACCCTCCCTGTGTCCTGCCACCATCCCTGCTCCTGCTGCCATCACAGGGGACAGAGCTGCAGCAGCTGCTTTGCTGCTCAGCTCTGGCCAGCCTGGCATGAAAGGAGCAGGGAGGGCTCCTCCAGACCTGCCACTCTTGGCTCAGCTCCCACAGTTTCCACCCCAAACAAGCAGAAATTCCCCAGGAGCCAGCACGTGCCATTCCCTGATTTTACCCCGTCCTGCTGCTCCCACGTGCCAGAGGCCACCTGGCACTGCCCACCTGCCACCAAGCACTGCTGGGCACGGGGGCAGGCTCATTTCCTGACCCAATTCCTCCAGCAGAGCCTCAGCTGGATCCACATCCTCCCCCTTGACCAGTTACTCCAAGTCCTCTGTGATTCACAGCCCTGCCTCGCCATCGCTGGAATACCAATGAGGGCAATGTTGATTTATTGAAGCCCTGATATGTCACTGCTGGATTAAACACTCTATAAAGTATATTTGGACACATTACAGGATTAGAAGAACCCGCCTGGGAAGTTCTCTTCCCCTCTCCTCCACTCTCTTGCAGAAACACCCAGTTTCAAGGACATGGCCACAGACACAGTGGAGGTGCATCCCCAAAACCCAGCCCATGGTGGGGAGCCTGCCCAGGCCCCCCAGCCCACCCTCCGTGCAGAGGAAAACCCCACCTCTCAGTAGTGGTACACCTTGATCTCTCTGTTCTCATCCAGCCCCAGCTGCAGGAGGCTGGGGCTGCTGCCTGGGGGCTGCTGTGCCCGTGGGGAGCGCGCTCTGGCAGCTGGGTGAAGGAAAAGCCTGGCTCACAGCAGGGATCAGCCCAGCCAGGACAGGTACCGAGCCAGCCCAGGGCACACAGGCTGTGCTGGGCCTGCTGCACCCCAGTCTAACGGAATTAGAGGGGGATTAGGGAATTCAGGGGCACACCTCGCTCAGGGCAGCACGGAGCTTTGCTGCCAATATCAGTGTACACTGAGGAGACACCCAGAGCCCCAGCACAGCCTGGGAGCATCCCTGCTCACTGCACAGACAGGTCCTGCTGCCTGCATCCAGCCCCACGCTTCAGGATTCCTCAAACCAGAGCTGGAGAGAGCTCTGGGGGGAGCCCAGCCCTCCCTGCCCCACCAGAGCCCAGCCACACATCTCCAGGTGCCCTCACCTCCTCCCAGGTGCCCTCACCTCCTCCCAGGCTGCCCAGCAGGCCCTGCCCATGCCAAGGGCTCCATCCACGGCACCAGAGGCAGCCCTGCAAAGCCAGACCCCCTTCTTGCCCACCCCATCCTCCACTCTGCACTGTTTAAATCCATATTTTCAAATCCTCACATTCCCAGCTCCAACTGCTCCTCTACAGCTGAGCAGCGCCACTCAAGAGCATCACAACACAGGGAAAGGAAGGGAAGCTTCCTCAGCCAGGTCCAGCCCAGAGAGCAGCACACAGATCACTCCTGCTCCATCTGCAGCACCAGGCACTGCAATAGAGGCCAAGGCCTCGAAATTGCTGCTCAGTTCTTCATTTCACACCCCTCCTGCCACCCTCCTCCCACCTTCTGCAGGAATGCAATTAAAGACCAGAGCCAGGTAAAAGATACACTTTGGAATCCTTCTTGAAGCCTTTCAGCCATTTCTTGTTGCTCTCAATCATCCCCTCAATATTCTTTGTCTCTGGCTCACTGAACTTGGAGTGCTGGAAGAGCCTGATTTGTTCACTGTGGCAGAGAGAGAGAGAGAGAGGGTAAGAGGGGAAAAAAAGAGGTCTGGGAAGAAATTATCCCCGAGATGAGAAAGTGATGGGCTGCTGAAGAAAAAAACACCTCCTCTAATATATCTACTGATAGTTCACCTTTTCTCCTTAATAAATAGTTCATAGTAATTACCAAATTGTAATGTACTTGTTACGTGAGGAGTGACCCAATAACCAGTGCAGAGAAACAAAGCAGCACAGGGGAACTCAAGGGAAAAGTCCTTACTCTGCAGGGACATAGCCCAGCTTGCTGTCCAGGGGCACGGGAGTCCCACCGAGCCACGAGAACCCACCTGCAAAACAGACATGAAACACAGAGCCCTGAAAATGCACATTTCTGCAAAACAGACATGAAACACAGAGCCCACAACTCCACATTTCTGCAAAACAGACATGAAACACAGAGCCCTAAAAATCCACATTTCTACAAAACAGACATGAAACACAGAGCCCACAACTCCACATTTCTGCCTGGGTGTGCTCTCCTGCACCACGGGCACGCTGCCCCACAAGGACACCAAGGACACAGATGGAGACCCCTGGTGACACAGGGGACAGGGCTGGCCCCTCCTTTGCTGCTCCCTCGGGTATTAAAGAGCAGGAGGACAGGATCAGCCCCATGCTGCACTTCTGGAGGGAGCGTCTCATCCCTTATCCCCTTAGCACCCTTCCCAAGCAGCAGCAGCACCCCCACCCTCCCCAGCGCTGGAAGCTTGAGCCAAAACCAGCAAAGCAGGTGGGATGAGGCCAGGAGACTCACCTGGGAAATACCTGTGCCATTTCTCTGCCAGCATGCTGTCCACTGACTGCCCTGAGATGGGGTAACTGGAGCTGGGCCGGCTGCTCCGGGCCCACTGGTCCAGGGGGGACGCCCTGGGGGGGTTCCCCAGGGAGCTGCCCCCCCCCAGGCCGGCCAGGGAGGGGTGGGTGGGAAGGGGGATGCCCTGATGGGGTGTGGAGGTGAGCAGAGGGGGCTGGTGCTGGCTCAGGGAGTCCAGGAGCCCCAGGACCCCGCTGAGCTCGCTGGTGATGCTCTGCACTGAGTCCCTCAGGTGCTGGATCTTGTCCTGCTGCAGCACGGGCCACAAATCCATCCTCAAGTCAGCTGAAGGAAGAAAGGGGAAGAAAGGGATCACAGACCAGCCCTGACCAGAGCAGCCTGTGTGCAAGGAACCCAGCCCTGCTGCCTGCCTGCCCTTCCTCCCCCAGCACCACTCCAGGCAAGCAAAGCCCAAGAGAAAGCAGGAGCGGCAGAGAGGGAGTGGCAGCAGCTTCTCCTGCCATGGTGGGAGGAAGGGGAAGCCCAGAGTCCTGCAGAAGAGCAATACAGATCTGCAGGATCAGAGGGATACCAGAGAGGTTTTATAATCCACAGAGATTTACAAGGCAGGTTCACTCACAGACCCCTTATCTGCCACTAAGGCAGGAAATGAGTTTTGCAATCAGGTGTGGGACACAGAGCAGTGCCAGACCTGCCCTGGACACAGCTGAGCACAGGGGCAGCAGAGAGGTGAGAGGGAAAGGCAGAACAGGCCTGGAGCCTCCCATGCTGGCCACTTACACCTGGGCTGGCCCAGGTTCACACTGGACGTGCTGTTTGTGTCCTCAGAGGTGCTCAGATCAAACGTCACCACCTTCCTGCACGCAGAGCTCTTCAGCGTATCCTCATCTGAGAGCTGCCCAGGAGCAGGAAAACAAAGCCAGTAAAAGCTGCTGGATCATCCCTGGAACATAAAAGCTACTGGAAATCTGCCTGCAGAGCTGGACTGCAGTCAGGCACAGGTCAAGTGAAGGCACACTCGTCTCCAGCCCCTGACAGCACGGTCTGAATGTCCAGAGACTGCTGTGGCTCTCAGAGGGCAGAGGCCAAAGCCAGCAGGCACAGGAGGTTTGTGCTGTAAATAACCTCACAGCTCTCGCAGGGCTGGGCGCTCTGTGCCAAGGGCAGGAGTTTGACCACCAAAGGTCTGCTTCTCCTGCATCTGCTGCTGCCCTGCCTGAGGCCACGTGGCAGAGCCAAAGGCCCCGAGGTTTGCCGTGGTCAGGGAGCAGGCTCCATCCCAGCCCACAGGAGGTGACCTGCCCTGCTCTCTCCAGGCTCAATCCGTGCAGCTTTTCCAAGCTGCAGCCACACACTCAGCAGTCTCTGGTGCTCTCACACAAAGTGGTTCCACAATCCAGCTCTGCTGCCAGCACCAGGAGAGTTTACCTCCTCCAGCAGCGAGGACTCCAGCTGGCTGAGCTTCTCCTCCTTCTTCTTCAGCAGCACCTGTCCTTTCTGCATGGCCGACTTCATCTTGTCCAGCTCCTTTGCCTCCTGCACAGACCAACAGCCACGCCAGGGAGGGAAATTGAACAGCAATGACTGAAATAATCCCTGCCAGCAGTTGGGGTGAGTGCCATCACCTCACTCTGCTCAGCACAGGGAGTGCTGCTGCACTGAAATCCCTCCAATTCCCTCCAAGTGTGGGAAGGGGTGTGCACAGTGAGCACATGGCTCAAAGCAGGCTCAGCCTGAGGAAAAGGAGCTTTCACCTCCAAAGCCCCATCCAAGAGGGTCCCCAAGCCCCCATCCAAGAGGGTCCCCAAGCCCCCATCCAAGAGGGTCCCCAAGCCCCCATCCAAGAGGGTCCTCAGGCCCACGCCAAGAGGGCCACCAAGCCCACACCAACAAGGACACCAAACCCACACCAAGAGGGTCACCAAACCCACACCAAGGGTCCTCAAGCCCTCATCCAAAAGGGTCCCCAAGCCCAGGGTCCCCAAATCCCCATCCAAGAGGGTCCCCAGCCCCCACCAAGGGTCCCCCAGCCCCCAGCACAGCACCAGGAGCCGATGCCAGGGCTGCAGGCGCTCTGCGACACCCAACAGCCGGGCTCGGGCAGCGCCCAGGGCTCACCTCCTGCAGGTTCTGGCGCACTCCCTGCAGCAGCTGGGAGCTGTGGGGACCCTGCTCGGCCCCCTGGGCCCTGTGCAGGTGCTGGTGCCACTGCAGGCTGGCAGCCCTGAGCGCCGAGCGGCGCCGGCGCAGGGAGCGGCGCTGGCGCTGCAGGAACTCCTTGGCGCTGCGCAGGGACTGCCCCTCGGCCGCCAGGTAGCTCTGCACTCTGGGGGGAGAGGAGCGCTGTGCTGGCTCCCTGGGCTGCTGCACAGCTCACACAGCAGCCCCAAAACGGGCTCAGTGCCCAGCCAAGGCCCAACACAGAGCAGGGAGCTCTCCTGGCACAGGATCTCACCGGTCGAGCTGCAGCTCGCTGTCCTCGGGGCTCTGGGAAGGTGGGGAAGGCTCTCTGGACGAGTGCTGGGGGGTGACACATTGCAAAAACCAAGTGTTTATGGGGGAAACAGAAGGCCAGGGCCCCTAAGGATCCACTGACATCACCACGGCACTGCCCAGATCAAGCACAGCACCAGGGCTGCTCTTGATGTGGCTCTTGAAGGTAACAAAGACATTTCTGTCCCTGCTTTTGTCTTGAGTACCCCACACTCCTCTCCACCCACTAATAATAGACAGACACCTGCAAATACTACTGAACACACCAGCAAAGAGAAATCCATCTCTGCACCTCAAATGGTTTCAAACAGAAGGAACAAATGCTGGGATTTTCAAGGGAGTTTCAGCCTCAGATCTCACAAGGCAAACACCTTCACAGGCTGCTTTACTCACAGCTTGAGGAGTTTCTCTCAGGTCTTCAACACAGAGCTCAGCTTTCTTTCTTGGAGATTCCACACTTTCTTCTGCCTCCAGTTCTTTCAGAGACTCCTGCTTGCTCCTGATTGCTTCCTCCAGCTCTCTGCCACAGGAAAAAGCAGCAGCAGAGGCACTTGATTAGCCTGCACTGGTGTCCAGAGTGAGCTCCAGATTCCAGCAGGGAAAGGGCCACAGGTGTGCAAGACAACACCAGGGCTGGGCAGGGAAACTGCTTCCCACCCCTCCTGAGCAGCTCAGCCCCCTCAGGAAAACCCCTCTGCATTTCAGTGCCCCTCTCACAGCACCTCATTAACCACCCAAGGCAGGAGTGGAGGAGACAAACCTGACCTGCAGAGGTGAAGGAGCAAATTGAAATTCACACCCTGAGTTAATGAAAAATCCAGAACCAGCCCCCAGCAACTCTGTGCCCGCATGGGCACCTGAGGATTCTGAAGGAACAGGGCCCAACACAGAGCTCAGAGGTCGGGGAGAGGCCCAGGTTAGGCTGGGGAGGTTTGCCAGGGGCACAGGGCAGATTTTGGGGTATCAGAGGCAATTTCTCACACACACCCAATGCGTTTGTGCAGCCTCTGGCTGCGGCTCTGCAGCAAATCCACCTGGGCCTCCAGCTCGGCCTTCTGGTCCTGCAGCTCCTGCAGGGTCCTGCGCAGCTGCCGGACAGACTCCTGCAGGCTGCAGTGCTCCTTCCTGCTCTCCTCCAGGCGCAGCTGAGAGGCCAGAGCAGCTTCCTGGGAGAAAGCCAGAAGATCCCTCCCAGTCATTTCCCCAAGAGCCAAACAGGGGGCACACAGCTCACGGGCTCCCAGAGCCACACACCAATCCTGGGAGCTCAGAACTGCCCCCCACCCAGCACTCTGCTTCCCTAAAGCCCCAGTTCTGAGGTGCTGCCCCCAGCCCAGAGCAGCACAGCCCCTCTCAGAGTGTCCGTACGTCTCTCTCCAGCTGCATCCGTCCGTCCTCATCCAGCAGCAGCTGCCTCCTCCTCTGCAGGGACTCCTCCTGTCACAGGGGAAGGGCAGGGCAGTGACAGAGCCAGGACACTGCTGATGCTGAGCAGCACCTCAGGCCTGAGTCTCACGACCTTTCCAAAACAGGAGAGTGGTCAGGTTTGCTTTGTGACCCCTCTCACTGCCCCCAAAGCACTGAGCAAACCCAGAGCTCAGAGCTGCTCAGCAAACACCAGAATGCTCAGCCCTGCTCTGACTGGTGACAAAGCTTCACCTCTCAGTGGGATGGCAGCAGAAGCCCTGGCTGAGCTTCCCTGAGCAGCTCCTCGTGAGGAATCAGCCCAAGGACTGGCACAGGTCAGGGGAGCTCTGTGAGCCCAGCACAGGACTCACCTGGCTCTGGAGCTGCTCTGATCTGGCTTGGATGTTCTTCATGCGGATCTCGAGCTCGTTCTCTGAATCCTGGAGCTTTCTTTCCTGCACAGGGTTAAGAGAATGGCACAGGCTCCCCCCTCACCAGTAACACACAAGCTGGGAAGTGTGACCTGCCACTCGTGTCCATGCAGCACGGACCCTGTGCTGGTGATGGACAGGGGGACAGGGTGGGGATCCTCCAGGGCACCCCTGAGGAGCCCCAGGGGCCAGAAGCAGAGCCTGCTGCTCACCTTCTCCCTGTGCCTGTGCTGCAGGGCCGCCAGCCTCCCCTCCAGCTCTGCCTGCAGCCCCTTCAGGTCGGCGTCGTGCAGCTGCCGCAGCCGCGCGGCCTCGCTGCGCAGCCCCTCCAGCAGCTCCGACCTCTGCCGGCGCTCCTGCCGGCCCAGGGGGCAGGGAAACACCTCTGTGAGGCACAGGGGTCTCCAGAAATGCAGCACGGACACGCAGGCATCCCCAGCAATGCAGCACAGACACACAGGGCTCTCCAATGCACCATGGGCACGCAGGGATCCCCAGCAATGCAGCACAGACACACAGGGCTCTCCAACGCACCATGGGCATGCAGGGATCTCCAATGCAGCACAGACACACAGGGCTGTCCAATGCACCATGGGCACGCAGGGATCCCCAGCAATGCAGCACAGACACACAGGGCTCTCCAACGCACCATGGGCATGCAGGGATCTCCAATGCAGCACAGACACACAGGGCTGTCCAATGCAGCACAGACATGCAGCACCCATTGCAGGTGCAGCCCCCCAGGCAGTACCTCCTCCTCGTAGTGCTCCTGGGTCCGCTCCAGGGCCTCCCTGTGCTCCTCTCTCATCCTCTCCATTCTCCTCTCGTGCTCCTTCTCCACCTCCCGCCGTCTGTCGCCCATCAGCTCGCTGAGCTGCAGGGGGGGCAGGGAAAGAGGCTCCCCTGAACTGCAGCGCTGCACCGCAGTGGGCTCCCCAAAACCAGCCCCCCAGCCAGCCCAAGGGCACAGTGGGATCAGGGACTGTGTCCTGGGGAGCACAGAGCCTTCACCCTGCTCAGGTGAGGTGCTGAGGGATGTCCTGCCCCCCACAAGGCAGGGATGTGGGCACCCAGAGCTCTCCCCACACCTGAGAGCGTGAAGAACCTTCAGCACAGAGCCACCGCTCACCTCACGCTCGTATTCCTTCACTTTCAGGGCTTTTTCCTGCACTTTCTGGTCTGCTCTCTGCAGCTCCTCACGTAGCTGGGCCTCCTGGCTGCTCTGTGCCTCTGCCAGCTGGGCTTGCAGGCTGGCAATGACCTGTCAGGAAAGGCACCCACAGAGACTCCTCAGCCTTTGCACAGGATCCACCCCATGCCCTCCACAGGGCACGGCACGGCCAAACACTGAGCCAGACCAGAACCACAGCCAGGGAGGGGGAAAAAACTAATGCCACCCTCCCTGGCCACCTTTTACATTCAGCAATTGACATTCTGAGGACACCATCCTCACCTCGCGGTGCTTCTCCTCTGCTGCAGCCCTCAGCTGCTGGAGCTCCCTGGCAAACTGTTCTTCCAGCTCCTCTGCTGCCTACAGAACACGAGCACAACAGTCTGCTGGGAAAGCTCTGCGTGTGGGGACGAGGTGCATTTGCAATTAAATCCTGTCCAAAAGCACCAAAAGGCACAGCAGTGACCCCCTCCCTCCAAACGGGGTCACTGCAAGCGCCTTCATTCCCTCTGTGCTTTCCCTCCAGGGGATCTCCATGAATCCCAGCCAAGCTGGGCTGGAGGGACTGGAACTGCCCCACCGAGGGCTGCCCAGGGCCCTGCAGGGCTGAAGCAGCAGCCAAAGAGGTGTTGGGAGCTGATGGAGGCTCAGTTCTGATCTGGTAACAGGGCTGGGGACACACACCCTGATCCTTATCTTGTGATCCTTATCTCGTCTTCAATCCAGAGTGGCCATTGCAGTAACTGTTAGTTAATCACCACTGCAATAACAACTGGGGGAGCCCTGCTGCCCACCTCCCCGTGCCTCCAACAGCCCTGGCACCTGCCCTTGGTGCCCAAGAGAGCTGTCCCCAAACCCTGCAGGCGTGAGTCAATCCCACACCTGGCACTGCCCTGCCAGCCAGGACGGGCTCAGCCTGGCCCTGCCTGGCAATAAAGATCTCACCTTCTTCTTCTCCCTGCCCAACCTGTCCCTGAGCTGCCTCAGGAACTCCTCCTGCTCCTGCTCCAGCTCACTCATCTCCTTCTGCTGGGCCTCCTCTGCTGCCAGCCTCATTTCCTCCAGGGCAAGCTGCTGCTGCCTCTGCAGCCTCTCCTTCTCCAGCAGCTGCTGGGATTGCCACTCCTCCCTGAGCTGCTGCAGCCTGGCCTCCTGCTCTGCCCTGGTGGGTGTGGAACAGAGCACACACATGGCATCCAGCACTGGAGGGGGCTCAGAGCTCATCCCTGCTGGGTTTGTGCCCAGCCCTCCCCTCCCAAACCAGCCCTGCACAGCCCAGGAGGGGCAGCAGAACCTCCCACCTCATCCTCTGCTCCTCTGCCTCCACCTCTGAGGCCATTTGGGCTCGCAGCCTCTCCAGTCTCTTGGCTTTTTCCTCTCTGAGCAGCAACTCTTCCTCTTCCTGCTCAGACTTTGCTAAATCTTCTTCTGGAGCGCTGACAGAAAAGAAAACCAAAGGAAATGGGTTCAGTATGTCCCAGCCCAGTGTGCAAGGGCTGCAGCTCAGCTGGGGTGACACATTCATCTCCCCCACGCCTGCAGGACCTGGAGATGCACAGGAGATGCAGCCCCAGCACCAACCCTGAGCAGTGTGGGTTTAAAACTTGCTATATCACCATAGTTTTGGGGGTTTTGTTCTTTTTTCTTTGCAGGTAAGTGAAATCCACTCTCATTAAATGGATGCAGGCTCCCAGGCAAGGTACCTGGATGCATTAGCACATCTGGAAGCTCCACATTTCCATCTTATACCTTTTGCTACACATTTTTTTCCCCTTCAGGTGCCATTTCTGCATCGTCCTTCACACCCAGACTGCATCCCCACGATTTCCACGTCGACATGCTGATTCTGGCTGCTCAGAACATGAGCATCAAGCCAGCAAGACAACAGAGAAACCTCAAGAGCAGAGTTCCCCAGGGAAAGGACACAGCTCCCAGTGCTGCCCCAGCCCTGCCCTCAGACCCTGCTCTCCCACAGCCATCCCTGCCCTGTTGTAGGAGCCTCGTGGGGAAGGCCCTGTGTAGAACAGCCCCTGGCAGAGCTGCATCCAGCTCCTCTGGGGTAACCTCACCTCTGATGCTCCCATTTACCCAGGATGTGAGCAGCTGCCAGGTGGGAGAGCTCCAGCACTGAGCTGGGACCTCCTCCCAGGTTAAGCAGAAGCCACAGCTCTGGCTGTGAGTGTGTGACCACAGCTCAGCCTGCAGGATGCCCTCCTGCCCCTCTGCCAGGGCGCCAGGGCCCTTTCCTGAGCTCCCCTGGGTGGGCAGATCCTCGCACACAGAGCCGCCTGTGCCAATGCCTGTGCTTCCTCCTCCTCCTCCTCCTCCTCCTCCTCCTGAGAGCCCTGATCTTGCTCCTTCCCCAGCTCTGCCCCACTCCCAGCAGCACTGAAATCCCACCCTGGAAAGGCTTGCAGGACATGGAGTGAAAAAGGAAAGTACCTGAGGGGCTTTTCTTTTTGCTGATGAAGCTCTTCAGCTTCCACCTCCTCCTCCTGCTGCCTCATCTCCTCCTGGAATCGCTGGATTTTCTCCTCCTTTGCTTGAAATAAATGTATTTCCTCTTGCTCCAGCTCCGTCTCCACCTCCCTGACTATTTCCTCCAGGGATTCATCGTGAGGCTGGCTCAAGGACTGCTCCCTTTCCTTCTCAGGTTGCCTACCAAAGACAAAAAGCTCCTTTGGCAAAAGGGTGACAGAAAACAGAGAAACATAAAAGGAACAGCAACCTCCTCCACAGAGCATCGACTCCAAAGCAACAGTCTCAGAGCCACCTACTCCAAAAGCTTCCCTGCTGACCTCAGGGGGCTCCTGAGGATCACTGGTGGTCCAGAGAATCTCCAGCTGATCAACTGAACCCAGCCCCAGCTGCACTCCAGGCCCAAATGACTCCGATTTTGGCCCACCAGAGCTCACCTTGTGAGGACAATAAAATCTGACCTGAGGAAAAGCCCTGGCCAGGCTGCCAGGCACAGGAGCAGATGCCATCAGTACCTGCTCCCAGCCCAGGGGTTGCTGCTTCTCATGGACCAGGTATTCCTCTGCAATTGCAGCCTAAAGTGTGCTGGGAATGTGCCAGCTCCAGGCAACAGAAAGCCCTCAGCACTCCAAAAATTCAAACCCAATCTGGTCCTAATTAAGTGTTTTTTCAGAGAGACAGCAGCAAAATTATAAGCTGAAGGGGAAGGAGAGGAAAACTGAGATTAGCCTAGGAAGAAAGATTTTTGTTCTTTGCTCGTGAAGGCTGGAGCAGGAGGGTCTCACCATGCTGAGACTGGCAGGGCAAGGCAGAGGGACTCCTGCCAGGAACCAGGGAAATAACAGCCCCAGCTTTTCAGCCTCCAGTCAGGAGAGAAAAGGTCATTTCTGCAGCCATTAGCACAAAGAGCAAGGCACAGCAAAGTGGTGGGGTTGGAACAGTCCCCCTTCATGGTGTCCCCCTTCCACCAGGTGTCCTTCACCAGGCTGCTCTGCAGAGCAATTCCACCTGCTCATCACCTCGTTCTCTGCCCCACTTTGTGCTGCACAGGAGCCCCAGCACACACACACACAGTTACACAGCTCCTGGGAGAGCAGAGCTCCCTCCCCACCGCCCTGTCCCCAGAGACACTGCCTGATCTCTGCAGCTGCAGCTGTGTCACTGACGGGAATGCAGACTCAGCAGCTCGCATGCCCTGAGCTGCAGGTAGGAGCCCACACACACCAGCCTGGAGCAGCACACAACAGCAGCCTGGGCAGGGGCTCAGCTCTGACCCCACGGTTCCACTGCCCCCAAGGTGCCCAGTGGCTGTAAATGGGGTGAATTTGTGGGGTTTTGCCCTTTGTGCCCAGCCCAGCCTCACTCAGCAGGTTCAGTGTGGGTTTCTCAGGGAGGGAGAACGACACAGTGACACGTGCACGGGGAGGGCTTTCCCAAAGACAAAGCAGCAGCTCCCCTCATCCCAGGGAGCCTGAGCCACAGCCCCAGGGCTGAGTGCTGCCCTGGCCCTGCCCACCTGGCACTGTGGCAGGGGCACAGCTGCTGGCATGGGCACACGGCCCCGCTGTGCCCACCAACCCCAGCTGCAGCCACCCCAGGGGACAGGAGGACAGGAGACAGGAGGACAGAAGGACAGGAGGACAGGAGGACAGGAGGACAGGAGGACAGGAGGACAGGAGGACAGGAGGACAGGAGGATAGAAGGACAGGAGGACAGGAGGACAGGAGGACAGGAGGATAGAAGGAGAGGAGGACAGGACAGGGACAGGAGGACAGGAGGACAGGAGGACAGGAGGACAGGAGGACAGGAGCTGTCACAGCCACACACTGCCCCCAGGCACTGCCACCAAGCCCTTACACGTCCTGTGGGCCACGAAGCTCCTCAGGATCCACCAGGCTGTCCAGGGCTCCCTCCTGCTGCTGCACAGCCTCCTCCCCACGGGGAGTTTCCAACCCCCAGGGCTCCAGGCGTGTCTCAGCAGCACTGGGATCCCTCTCACTGGGCAGCACAAGAGAGGGGACACAAGATCAGGTGAGCTCAGGGGGCTGCTGCAGGTGGACAAGGTGTGCAGGTGACACAGGTGACACAGCCATGCCTGCCAACAGGACCTGCCTGGGGCTGCCAGAGCTGCAGGAAGCTCCACACCATTCCCAGCACCTCATTGTGGGCATTTTGGGCAGCTGAGGCTGTCATGGGCAGCAGCTCAGAGTGCTGGGGCCCTTCCCTGGGTTATCCCACTCTCTCCAGGCCCCTGGGGAGCGTGCCCAAGGTGTGCCAGCCCTGCAGCCATACTCACACTGCTGTCCCCATCACAGCTGGGCGTGTTGGCAGGCAGGCTGGTGTCAGAAGCACAGAGAGGAGAGGCAGGGCAAGCACGAGCAGCTCCACAGGCACACAGAGAGACAGAGAGAGGATGCTCACTGAGAAGCAGGAGCCAAGGGATAAGGAGACAATTCCTGCGGGCAGAACACGTTTCTGGAGACCCTCACACCAACAGCTCCTCCAGGAACAAGGCTGCAAATCCCACAGAGCACTCATTAGGATGGACTGCAGCTTCTGCTCACGGGCCTTCCTGGCACAGGCAGCAGCCCCTTGGTCCCCAGTGCCCTGGAGAAGGTGTGACTGCTGGAGGCCAAGGGCTCTGACAGCTCTCATCTGAGAGCTTCAGCCACAGGCTCAGCCCAGCAGGACCGGCGAGGTGGCACCAGGCAGGGCCCGGAGGCCACATCTGCCCTGGTAACAGCCAGCACAGGGCATTACCAGCTCAGAGCACCCTGGCAAGGGCAGTGGGAGCTGTGGGGGAGGCACAGCTGGGGCAGCCCCAGGGAAAGGACAGGCTGGCACTTCCCCTGCCCAGCCAGCCAGAAGCTGCTGGGAAAGGGAGGAGGAGGCAGCAGGAGCAGAGAGATTCAGTGGGAAACCCTTGGGAGAGGCTGCAGCACAGGAGGGAGCTGGGCAGGGCACACCTGGGCAGGTGCAGCACACGGGGAGCTGTGCAGGGCACACCTGGGAGAGGCTGCAGCACAGGGGGAGCTGGGCAGGGCACACCTGGGCAGGTGCAGCACAGGGGGAGCTGGGCAGGGCACACCTGGGCAGGTGCAGCACAGGGGGAGCTGGGCAGGGCACACCTGGGCAGGTGCAGCACAGGGGGAGCTGTGCAGGGCACACCTGGGCAGGTGCAGCACAGGAGGAGCTGTGCAGGGCACACCTGGGCAGGTGCAGCACAGGGGGTGCTGGGTAGGGCACACCTGGGCAGGTGCAGCACAGGGGGCTGGGCAGGGCACACCTGGGCAGGTGCAGCACAGGGGGAGCTGGGCAGGGCACACCTGGGAGAGGCTGCAGCACAGGGGGAGCTGTGCAGGGCACACCTGGGCAGGTGCAGCACAGGGGGAGCTGGGCAGGGCACACCTGGGCAGGTGCAGCACAGGAGGAGCTGGGCAGGGCACACCTGGGCAGGTGCAGCACAGGAGGAGCTGGGCAGGGCACACCTGGGCAGGTGCAGCACAGGGGGAGCTGGGCAGGGCACACCTGGGCAGGTGCAGCACAGGAGGAGCTGTGCAGGGCACACCTGGGCAGGCTGCAGTGAGCACTGCAGCGAGGGCAGCAGGAGCTGGAGCTGCCCAGGCCTCCCTTGTGCCTCTGTTTGTACCATACCTCTCAGCAGCTTCTGTTCCCTTCCTTTGCTCTTCCTCCTCCACACTGGCCTTGCTTTGGTCTTTGTCCTCTTCTCCCAGCTCCTGCAGGTAAAAGCAAACAGGGTGGAGTTTGTGGCTCCCTCAGCATCAGAGACCTCAGAGGAGCCCTGCTGAAGGAATCAGCTGGGCCATGCGGCACCCACAGGCTGTTCCAGAATGTTGGATGTGCCAGGCTCCTCTCCTGAGGGTACCCAGGGGTCTCCAACCATCCCAGGAATCCTTCCAGAAGCACAAGGGGAGGCCTGGGAGCTTTCTCAGGATAAAAGATTAATTCCCTGCCAGCACCAAGAACTGGGGACACAGGTTTGGCTTTTCTTTCCTGAAGGTCATTTTACAATCCTGAATCCCCTGGAAAGCACAGGAGAGAAATCTCCTAAAATAGAAATGTCCCACACAGCCAGGGCTGTGGCAATGAAGCACAGGATGCATTGTCTGGGACCAAAAACCACAATCCTGCCTCCCACCTGGGCTCTGGGGCAGGGCGTGAGGGGCTGCACAGAGTCACCAGTCCAGGCATTTCTGACTCCAGGGTACCTCAGCAACCCAGCCCCCCTGGCAGCACACTGAGCATTCAGTTGGCTCATTTGTGGCATAGTAAATACCAGAAATATGAATAGAAAACATCTGAATGTGAAATAATCAGCTGCTCCTTCCCCTCGTGCCAGCTCCCTCTGTCCCTGCAGCAGGGACACCTGAGGAGGGCAAGGACTTCCCCCCTCACCTGTGAGCCCCAGGGGAAGCAGGGAGGGCCCACTCCCAGGTTTTTGGGGATCCCAGCAGGCGAGCCCAGCCCCTGGCACAGGGCTGTGCGTGGAGCAGGGCCAAGGCAGGGCGGAATTAACGCCGCAGTAATTAATGCAAATGTGCAGCAGAGCAAACGGCAGAAGGGTTCCCTGCAAGTGCTGTCACCTCCCATCACATCAGCCTGGGCAGGGCCCCCACCCAGCCCCTCCTGCCCCTGTGACTGATGGCTGCAATTCCCCAGAACCGAGGAGCTCAGCAAACGCCTCCCGGCTCCAAACGGGCCGGTCAGAGCAGCCTGGAACGGGCAGGAGCCAGAAAAACGGGGCAGGAATCATCCTGGAGAGAGGGGAACTGCTCTGAGCCCATGAACAGGGCTCCTGAAGGGGAACTGCTCCCAGGGAACTGCTCTGAGCCCATGCACAGGGCTCCTGAAGGGGAACTGCTCCCAGGGAACTGCTCTGAGCCCCTGCACAGGGCTCCTGACTGGGATCTGCTCCCAGGGAAGCCCTCTGAGCCCTGGGGCTCCTGCTGCCCCTCTGCCCAGTCCCTCCCTTGGAACCACGGGCTGCAGGAGCCTCAGGACACGTTGGGAAGGTGAGGACAGCCCCCATCTGCAGGGAACGAGGGCAGATTTGAAGCCCTGCCTGTGGAATTGTCAGATCCTTGCCCCTCCTGCTGCCCCAGGATCCCTGCAGCCCCAGCAGCCCCAGCAGCTCAGTTTTCTGCCCAGCTGCATCCCCGCAGGACACTTCACACGCTCCAGACACAGAACCAGCTGTGTGAACACAGGGCTGACAGATCCCGGGCCACCTCCTCCCTGTGCACAGCCCAGACCCCGCGGGCCCAGCTCACACCAGCTCACACCACGCTGCAAGGCGCCAGCACTGAGCACCTGGCACAGCTCTGCCTTTCTCCTGAGGGTCTGGCACTGCCCAGGCTCCCCAGGGAATGGGCACAGAGCATTCTCACAGGGCACGGGGTGGGGTTTGGCTTGGATGGTGTTTGTGGGTTCCTTCCAGCTTGGGATATTGTATAGTTCCACAGTTCTGCATCTTGAACCTCCAGTCTGGGGAAGGGGAAAGGGGAAGGGGAAAGGAAGAGGGAAATGGGGAAAGGGAAAGGGAAGAGGGAAAGGGGAAAAGGGAAAAGGGAAAGGGGAAAGGGAAAAGGGAAAGGGAAAAGGGAAAGGGAAAAGGGAAAGGGGAAAAGGAAAAAAAAGGGGAAAGGGAAAGGGAAAGGGGAAAGGGGAAAGGAAAATGGAAAAGGGAAAAAAAAAAGGGGAAAAGGGGAAAAGGGAAAAAGGGAAAGGGAAAAAGGGAAAGGGGAAGGAAAAGGAAAAGGGGAAAGGGGGAAGGAGCAGCTTCCCCTCTCCCAGGTCCAGCAGGACACATCCCACAGAGCCTCTGCCCCACCACAGCTCCTGCCAAAACACACCAACAAACCCCCTCCAATTCTGTGCTCACAGAGCTGCCAGAGGTGCCTTTCATTTTTATCTGTATTTTTTTGAACAGGATATTTTGCCCATGAATTCAAAGCAAGGCAAGCCCCTCTCAGGGAAGCAGGCACATTCCTCCAGCCCAGCCTCTGAGCACAGACACAAAAGAGCAGCTGCAGTTCTGCAGGGAGCTCCATTTCACACCCAGCTCTCCCCAAGCAGGGCTGGAACAAACCCACCGTGGCTGCTCCCAGCAGCATTTGCATGCACAGAGCTGTGCAGGGAGGAGAGGCCCAGCACGGCAGGCGCGGGTTTTGTTTTCCCTTCACATCTGATTATGCTCATTATGAGGCACGAGAGGACAGGTGTGCTCTCCAGACACAGCCCTGCAGACAGGATCGCTCCTCTCTGCTGGACAGGTGGGGATTTGCCACCCGGGGGCAAATCCAGAGCAGCTGACGTGCTCCCAGCCAGGGCAGGGCTGAGGAGCCCCAGCTGCATGCTGCAGCTACAGACACGGGCTGCGAGGGCTCCGGAGGAACGTGGGGCTGAGCAAAGCAGCTCAGAGCCATGCTGAGAAGGCAAGGATGGAGCAGAGATCACAGCAATCTGCAGGCAGAGCTGCCTGGGCAGTGCTGCATGCCAGGCTGACACAGCCATGTGCACACACGCTCACTCCATGTGCCACAGACCCGCTCAAAGGAGCCCCTTTCCCCCCTGCATTAAAGCAGGCAAGGCAACCAAATGCTTCAAAATAAGCTTCCCTCTACCAAAATCTGTCAGAGGGAGTTAACCTCCTTTTCTTCCCATTGATTTTATCGTGTTCTGCCACACAAATCCTTCCCATCTGCTTAGGAGAAAGAAAAGGACACAAAATACACTGACAAAAGAAGAAAGGAGAACAGGCTCTGCTCCCTCCATTCCCCAGGAAAAGCCATTTATCTATTGGCTCTCCTGTTGGGGCAGGGACAGCACCCAGGGCAGCTGCCTGTGCACACCCCTCCAGCCACCTGTGCTCAGGGTTTGTGCTCCTTGTGTTCCTGCACAACAAACAATGCACAGCTGCTGCTGCTGGCACCCCTGGCACCTCACACCCCCAGCCCTGTTCGGCTCTGCAGGGCCTTCACTGACAGCACCACACCTCAGGGCTCCCCAGAGCCCCCCGATCCCCCACACAGCCCTGACCTGGCTCCTGGGGCTGTCCAGATCAGGGGACACGGTCCCCACACCCAGAACCTCCTGGGACAGCTGGCTCTTGGAGTCCAAGCCCTGAAAGAGAAAGCAGAAAGGATCAGCCTGTGATGGGCAAGCAGAGATGCTGACACCAATATCCCAGCACAGCTCAGAACCCCCCTCAGCACCCCAATGGCAGCAGCTCGGCAGCATTTCCCCTCCCTGGGGGAGCAGGGGACACTAGTGCCACTCTGGGAGGGCTCTGTCACCCCCAGTGCACCCTCCCGTGTCACCAACCTCAGGAGGGGGTGGCACAAGGAACACCCAAAGGGGACACTGTCACAGACACATTTTATGGAAAATCCTTTCCTTAGGATTTTTCCTCCTGAGAAGCTGAGAGGCCTCAGGAACAAAATGTAAGCAATGGTTATCTGCTGCTGTGGAATGCAACAGGTGCATCTGTGATTGGTCTCATGTGGTTGTTTCTAATCAATGGCCAATCACAGTCCAGCTGTCCGGACTGTCTCGGTCAGTCACAAGCCTTTGGTTTTCATTCTTTTTCTATTCTTAGCCAGCCTTCTGATGAGATCCTCTCTTCTATTCTTTTAGTATAGCTTTAATATAATATATATCATAAAATAATAAATCAGCCTTCTGAAACATGGAGTGAGATCCTCATCTCTTCCCTCATCCTCAGACCCCTGTGAACACGGTCACAGGGCACATCTTCCCAGCCCCTTGGTGCTACTGCTGCACATTTCCAGGGATTTCTGTGCTCACAGCCAGCCCCCCCAGGTGTTCCCCCTTCGGGACAATCCCCCTGTGCAGCCCTGGGCCCTGCACACACGAGGCAGAGCCCCTGGCCACACAGGCTGGTGCCACACGGGCAATAATGACATTCCCTGCCATTTGCTGCCCCTGCTCCCACTGGCAGATGGCAGAGGCAGCTTCCTGCGGAGCTGCAGAGATGCTGATGGGCATCTCCCCCAGCCCAGGGCTGCTCTCCCCTCCAGGGTGGGGTGTCCAGCCAGGCACAGCCCGCTCAGCAAAGCTGCTGAGCCCCCCAAGCCCAACCCTTACATCGTTCTTTTCCTTTCTGCAATGACCCGAGCAGGCTCCCAGCTCTGTGTGACCCAGTTCTGCAGGGATATCACCTCACCCCAGCCCCAGGAGCCACGAGGGGCAGCGGGGCACTGCTGGGCTGTGCCACCACACCTGGGAGGGCACTGCAGAGGTGGGCACTGCACCGTGCCAGGGGAAGCTGATGCCCACCCCCAGGGAAAAAGGAGAAAAAGGAGGAAAAGGATAAAAAAAGGGAGTAAAAAAGGAGAAAAAAAGGAGAAAAGAAAGGGGGGAAAAAAAGGGAAAAAAAAAAGGAGAAAAAAAAGGAGAATAAAAGGAGAGGAAAAAAAGAGAAAAAAAGGAGGGAAAAAAAGGAGAAAAAAAGGAGAAAAAGGAGAAAAAAAAGGCGAAAAAAAAGGAGGAAAAAAAAGGAGAGAAAAGGAGAAAAAAAGAGGAAAAAAATGAGAAAAAAAAGGAGAAAAAGGAGTTTTTGGTGACTCACCAGAGGCTGAGGCACCTCATGGTCGGAGCTCTTGGAGACTGGCAGGTCCTGCTCACAGCCACTGACCCCGGATGCCATTGAAAGCTGAGAGGAAAAACCCATCACAGCCTGCACAGGTCCCAGCCCTGCAGCTTCACCTGGGCACTGCTGCTGCCAACACAAACCTGGCCTGTCCCAGGGAAGAAAAGGTGACTGGACATCATGGGGAACACAGCAAGGATGTGTGACCCACAGGACAAGGATGTGTGACCCACAGGACAAGGATGTGTGACCCACAGGACAAGCACAAAGCACCAGAAGGGCAAGGAGCTGCTCTTTGAACACCCCTGATACAAGGCACTTGCTTCCTCTCCATCTGCAAGGATCTCTGCAGCTCTCAGAGCTCCCAGCCCAGCACGCAGCACAGCACTGGAGCCACAAAAGCACTTTAAAATTCCACTTTGCTGTGCCTAAGTGCAGCGAGGGCCCCTGCATGGCCAGCCATTTGCAGCTGCTCGATGGGAGCACCCTGTGGCCCTGCTGACCTCGGCAGAACAGCTCAGGTGCACAGAGCACAGAGATGAGCCTGGGAAAGCAGCACCCGCAGCTCTTCAGGGCACGGAGCGTTTTCCAGGCTCAGATTTGCAGTTCATCATTTCTTACAGACATAACGCATCAGTGAACTCGAGAAATGATCGGAATCAGCAGGAAGGCAGCCAGATCGCAGAGAGATCGTCCATCAGAGCCCGAATTCTGGCAGGGATCCTGCCCTGGAGCGTGGGCACGGGCGGGCAGCGCGGCTCTGGCAGCCCAGGCAGCGTGTGACACAGCCCCAGCCCTGCTGCTGCAGCTCTCCTCACACACTGCGAGGGCTGGGAGGGTCTGTGCTCCCAGAATCTGTGCTCCCAGCTCCAGAACCAGCTCCAGAACCAGCCCTGGGCTCTGCCCCACTCCCAGCTCTCACCTCGCGCGGAGCCGCGAGCGCAGCTCGGAGCAAGCTGGGAGAGACACAGCAGGAGAGAAACAAAGCAGCACGGGCAGCTGGGCTCCGTGTGAGCTCCATTATCAGCCCTGCTGGCCCAGCACAGGCGCTGGAGGCCGGGGCTGCTCCTCCTCCAGACTCAGAACACACCCTGGGCTCTGCCTGCGGCTGCCTGTGGTGTGTGCACGAGGGAAGGATTGCCCAGCTCAGCCCTGAAGGTGCCCAGCTGGGGATTCAGAGCACTCGTGCCCCCCCAGGAATGACTGCCCTGCCGACCAGGAAAGGTTTGGGCTGGCTGCACAGGAAAGCAGACAGTGCTCCAAGAGCTCTCCTGAGTCAGGGCCTGACGAGGCGATGGGAACAGCCAACACCAAAAGCACACAGGCAGGACTCTTACTTTGCCATCATCCAGCCTGTCCTCTGATACTGAATCAGCTGCTGCTTCTTCCCTCTCTTCCTGCAGCGCCTTCTCTGCACAGGACAGGGTGTCCGCAGTGGCAGCCAGGCTGGCTGGCTGATCTGTCCCCTCCACAGCCAGAGGGGCAGCTCGGGGCTGCCCGGCACAGCTGGGCACCTCCAGCCCTGCTCTGCTCCTCTCCCCCTCAGACAGAGGCAGCTCCTCAGCTGCAGAGGCGTCTCCTTCCACCTCAGCATCTTCTCCGTGCACTGCCAGGTCCCCAGCAGGCTCCTGCAGCTGTGCCTGGGCACACAGGCTGCTGCCAGCCTCTCCAGAGAGGAGCTGAGCTGCAGACGGGGGGCACGCAGCTCCAGAATCCAGGGAAGACTCTGCCACTTCTTCAGGGTGCCTCGATTTTAAGGATTCCTTCTAGGCAGCAAGTCAAACACAATTATAGACCCAATATTCTCCCTGGGGGATGCAGGAGTCGGGAACAGCGCAGGCTCTCCTACAGCAAGCAGCACAATCACAAATCTTTGGGTGACTTCAAGACCTGTTGGATTTCTTTCCACACAGTCCCGTTCCAAGGCAAGGGACTCCACTGACATAACCTCACTCATTTCTTGGGCTCTGACTTTTTGTGATCTGTTGTTTTTTACTCACAGTGGATAAGAGGGGCTGTGCAAGGCCACCAGCCCCTGTGAGCCCCCACGTGCCCCACTGCAGGCCCATTTATGCTCCCACATCGGATCTGTCTGGTGAGAGGTGGAAATTTGAAAGAGAGCACGACAGGACATTTCACTTCTGCCTGACATTTCAAGCAGAGGAGAGCAGCAGGATCTCCATCCCACCCTCCAGAGGGACAGACTGGAGGGTGGGCACTGACTGAAGGCAGCACTCAGAGCTCAGAAAGAGCCCGTGACTAACACAGGAGGCTGAGAGATGGGGGAAAAACAGCCCCAAATCAAAGCTTAGTCACCCAAAGGTTCCACTGCCTCTCCCAGCACAGGGGAGGCCACAGCACTGCCCAGGGAGAGGGGAACAGCCAGGGGAAGGCTCCCTCATCAGCATCAGCATGCACACAGAGCTGCTGGCACGTCCCACTTCCTCACTGTTTTATTAATGCCACGGTGCCTTGTCAAACAGGGCCTGCCTCCTGTGCACGCCGTGTTCTGTACACTGAGCGCATATTTTAGCTGTGTATTTTTATCAGAGTGCCTCTGGAACGCTCCCAGCTCCCAGGCCAGGGCTGCCGCGCTCCTGGAGCTCGTCCTGAGTGTGTCACTGCTCTGCCACACCTCCCCGGGGCTGGCAGAGCATCCAGCAGCATGGGGAGGGCAGAGGGGCCCAACCCCAGGCACTTCCCAAAATCCCTGCAGCTCTGGGGCTCAGCTGCAATCCCCTGGCACTGACAGCTCCCAGCCCTGGCAGCAGAGTCCCAGGGTCACCAACCACCACACCAGGCTCCTGGGCACAGCAGGAGCCAGAGGAAGGTGGGCACAGGGAAGTTCTTCAGCCACCCTCCTTTAGTGCTTCCCCTTTTATGGGGATTGGGGTGGCTGGAAAGTTTTGCTCCTTTTGCACAACTTGCTCCAGAGTTCTCCTGAGGACATCCCAGCAGGGCACCTGGCAGTGTCCAGGATATCCCAAACGGGGCCAAGCAGGGCTCTGATGCCTGAACACAGGATCACACACAGCCCAGAATGTGCCAGCAATGGTGTGCACACAAAAGGACTTCTCCCCAGGCAGGTTCACCTGAGCTACTGAGATATCCCAGAATAATCTCTCTGGCTGGCAGAATCCTGTTTCAATGGCAATAACAGGCAATCCTTTTGTTAGCCTCACACCTTGATGATCACAAATGCAACTCTGCAGAGGAGAGACCTGTGCTAGTCAGACCCACAGGAGCAGGAGGGAGGTTTTTTCTCCTGCAGCAAGACTTTCTATGAGATTTTCTAGAGACTTTCCAGATTTTCTCTGGATTTCAGAGCTGGACAAGTCAGCTGGGTTATCACTGGCTTTGGGTGATCTTTTCACAAGCTGTAACATTCCACCCACCCTGAGTAGCACTAAGTGATGGGAAATCCTATCAAATCACTGCTCCCAGTGAGCAGCATTAAACTTTAACCAGCACCAGAAACAAGCCAAGCAGCTGCAGACACACACCACAACACCAGCAGCTGCCTACTGCATGCAAAGCCTGGGTGGCACCGTGCAAGCAGGGCAGGGATGCCAGGGAGCCACTGTCACCTCTCCCAGGCTGGCAGCCTCCTCCTCAGGGCTCCCGTGGGGCTGGGGAGCAGCACCAGCAGCACCAG
The DNA here is from genome assembly GCF_901933205.1 of Camarhynchus parvulus. Classification (NCBI taxonomy): domain Eukaryota; kingdom Metazoa; phylum Chordata; class Aves; order Passeriformes; family Thraupidae; genus Camarhynchus; species Camarhynchus parvulus. Next base: position 938,771 of record NC_044594.1, on the reverse strand, counting down.
CAGCACCAGCTGACGAAGGGCTGCCACGCTCCTCCTGCTCCTCCTTGCTGTTCTCCTAGTGGGGGGACACAGCCGCTTGCAGGATTCCCCACAGCACCTTCCCAGGCTGGAGGGTTTGCCCACCCAGGACAGGTCAGCACCCACCACCCGCAGCCCTAGAGCAGAAAGGGACTCACAGGCCCAGATTCCCAAACATCAAGCTGTGGGATGCTTCAGTGCTGCTTTTCCTGCTGGCCATCTCCATGAACTGCTCCTGCAGACTCTTCCCAGCTCTGAGCTCCCTGTGAGCTGTGTCTGATGCTGCCTCTGCTCCACCCAACATCCTGGCTCAGCAAGTCACTAAAACCTCCTATGTCCTTCAAATACAGGCATCCAACCCTGACCACGGGCTACACGAAGCAGTTTTTTCATTATTTCACCCATTACTGCTTAGGACTTGCTACACAAACCCTCGTCTGCTGCTTTGCTGCTTTGGAGAGAGGCTGCTCCTAGGGATGCTTTTCTACTGCCATCTCATGGAGCTACAGGGGAATTCTGTTTTCCAGTCGGGCACTGCTGCCTTATCAGGACTCGGCTATCACCCATGTGGGTGAACAGCCTGGCTGCTGGGCAGCAATTGCCATTCCATAATGGATTCCCAGAGCCCCATCCCCACGGCACTGAAATGCCAAGGCAGCTCTTTGTTCCTGCAGACATTAACATTTCAGTGAGGAACTGGGCCCCCACGGGCTGCTGTTGTCTGGAGATGAGAGACTCAGGGCTCTCTTTGTCACATCCACTTCAGCATAAGCCTTTGCAGATCCTGCCCAGCACCCTGAATAGGTTCTCCAGCAAAGTACTTTACAGCTTAATTTTCCTGCGCCGTGAAAAGGATAAGGAAAATACTCTAAAACACTTTAAAAGAAATTAATTTGCCTTTCAGATACTGGAACAGGATTTTCAAAGCGGTGAGAAAGGATTAATGTCAGCACAAACAGTCGGGCCAAATCACCAGAGCTGCTTACAACGCACTTCCCATTGTGCCCTTGTCATGCTAAGCCTGATCCCAGCTAAGGAAGCGCAGGGAAAGCACAGCCCCTGCTCAGGGCCTTGGCTGCACTGCATGCTCTGAGCCTCAGCCACGGGATTTAGCAGTAGAGAGAAAAGAAAGAAGAACAGGTTTTGTGTTGGCACAGAGAAGGGGCCACGTGCAGCCCCCGTGAGGGTTCCTGTGGGGACAGCAGCAGAGCATTCCCACAGGGAATGTTCCCCTCTCCCCTCCCCAGGGCCAGCCCTGCAGCTTCAGCTGCCAAGGAGCCTTCCTCCATAGCCCTGACAAACAGAATAGAGGTGCTTCTTCCTCACTGAGCCTTCCTCCACAGCCCTGACAAACAGAATGGAGGTGCCTCTTCCTCACTGAGCCTTCCTCCACACCCCTGATGAACAGAGAGCAGAATGGAGGTGCCTCTTCCTCACTGAGCCTTCCTCCACACCAAGTGCAGCAGCCCCTCTGCCCCCAGAGCCTTTCCCTGCTGTTCCCTAGAAAAGCAGATTTCCCCCTGCCACCTCCACCCACCTGCCTTTATTTTCCCTGTCTGAGGATGAAGCAGAGCTCCAGCCTGGGCAAAGATGTCTCCTCAATCCCAGGTACCAAAGCACAACCACCCCAGGCACAAATGTCCCTTCAATGCCCACCCCACTGTCCCCTGTGGGCCACACCTGGCTTCCCCCAGCCCTGCTGCTGAGCCTTCCTCTCTTTTTCTCTGCTCCAGGTCATTCCTCTCACAGGAAACTCGTCCCTCTGGCACTGTTCCTGCAGTCCCATCCCCTGGCAGTGCCTCTGTCCCCTGGGCAGCCTCCCCTGCCCATCCCAGCACCCTGGTCTTACCTCAAAGTCAAAGCTGCCTGCCAGGGCTTCAACATCCAGGTACACGTTTTTTAACAGCCTGGAGGTCCCAGGGAAACTCTAAAAAAAAAAAAAAAAATGGCCAAAATTGAGTTCTGACCTGTGCAATGCCACAGGAGGGTTCCCCAGCAGTGAAATTGGGCAGCAGAGCCATGGCAATGCACCTACAGCCAATTCACCTTGCAACGACCCCATGGCAGATGCTCACTCATAGGGATTCCATGTGAAAATAGGATCAGATGATTTTGGGGACCAAGCAGCACAAGGAAAAGAGAGCACAAATGAGAGCCCAGGGGCAAATGGAACAGCCACTCCCAGGGGAGCACCAGGAGGCTCCAGCACTCTGCCTACAGCCAGGGCACACAAATACCTCATTTTCACTGTCTTCCTCTTCATTTCTCCATTTCTCTGGCACGGCCACGTTCAAGGAACTTTTCTCTTCACAGATCAAATCCAGCAGGTTCTTGGTGTGGCTGGTGGGCTTTGGGACCTCTGCAGGCTGTGAAGGCCAGGAGCCAGGGAAGGGAGGGGTCAGACAACAGGAAAGGGGAGATACAGACCACTGAGACACTGAGCTGCTGGGTTCTGGCAGGGAGGTCAGTTTCCTACCGCTAAACATCTTTGTTTACTTTTCAAGATGTTTATATCTATGTTTTGCACATATTTTGCTTTGGCTTCCTTTAAAGGGTCAATTTCTTCCCATTTAACATTGGCTTCCTTTAAAGGGTCCATTTCTTCCCATTTAACAAGTTTTATTGACCCTCAGGTCACTTCCTAGTAATAAATAAACAAAGCATTCCACATGGTTGTAAACCTTACACTCAGCAGGACAATAGTTCTTTAAATTTTATTCTCAAATAGAAGAGTGAAAATAGTTTATCAAATTGCATTATCTGCACTGTTTGTCATACTTCATTAGGGCGCCAAATCCTACTAAAACTCAACACACTTTTTTTCCTCTTCAATAGTTATTGAAACAATTCTTTCAATTCTGCCAAAGACAGCAGAAGAAAGCTCACCACTAATTTAGCACTAGAAGAAGAAAAGAAATAGAGTTTTTTAACATACAACAGCATTTCCAAACTGACAGAAGATCACAAATCCTGTCATTTAAGTGTCCCCACGCCAGTGACCCTTTGCAGTGTGCTTCCAGGGCACATTCCCAGGGGAGAGGGAGCCTCACCAGCGTTCCTTCCTTGGGGGCGAGGCTGGAGTCCACCACGTTCCCCAGGTCCAGGCTCAGGGCCCCACGAAGGGCGATGGATGGGTGTGGGGTGAGGCCACGGAGAGGAGAGAGGCTGCCCAGGGGGGGCTGGATGGGGGCCAGCTGCGAGCCTGGGGGCTGCAGGAGCACAGGGAGGTCACTGCCAGGACAGCACAGCTCACACTCCTGCCCCTGGAGCGGGACAAGGAGCTCCCCTGGGCAAACAGGGGCTGTGGGACCAGCCCTACTCAGAGACCCCACACTCACACATGGGACAGGTGGGGAAACAGGGTTTGAGTCACTCACACGCTCTGCTTTCAGAATTCTGAGTGGGTCCTGGGACAGGTGGGGAAACAGGGTCTGAGTCACTCACACGCTCTGCTTTCCAAATGCCTGACCCATCTGAGTGGGTCCTGAATACTGCCCTCCCTCCCAGACACACCAGGAGTGGGTGTTTACCACAGAGTGTCTCACAGCCAAACTCAAAGGTGATTCTGTCCCCAGTGCTCCCACCCAGCTGATTCACTGCCCATCACCCGGGCTGGGGTCACAAAGCACTTTGTGTCCTTGTCATCCCTGCCCAGCCCTCCCCAGAGCACTGCAGGCAGATCCCACTCACAGGGAGTTGCTTCAGGAGCTGCTTCTCCTTCTTGTCCTTCTTCTTCTCTTTCTTGTCCTTCTTGTCCTTCTTCTCTTTTTTCTCCTTCTTTTCCTTCTTCAGGCTGCCCCGTGCCAGCAGCTTCTCCCTCTCCCTGATGACCAGCTGCTTGTAGTGCTCATCACAGGGGTGCTCCCACGTGGAGAGGCCACTCTCAAAGTTGAAGAAATAGATGTCACCCCCTGCAATATCCTGGCTGCAGGGCAAAAACAGCAGGGAAAGGTGAAAGAGCACAAATTAAAAATACAGCTGCACAGGCCAGAACACCTCTGCTGATGGTGGGAGCACCTGAAGCCCAGGGAAGAGGAGTGTGATGTGTCCAGGAGGCCACAAATGTACCAGTGAGGGAAGCAGCTCTCCCAGGATGTCATACCCAGCTTCCCAAACAGTTCTTCCCTTTCTTCTGCCACCCTGAGCTCCTGATACCCCACCAACCCCAATCCTCCGCCAGCTGGAGCCGTTCCCCTTGTCCTGGCACTGGGAATGCCCAGCACAGCAGCTGCCAGAGCTCTCACCAGGCCTTCCACTCGGGGGGCATTGGGGTCACCAGGCACTCCCTGGCCAGCCACAGCAGCTCCGACTCCTTGTCGGGGTCAATCCCGATTGTTGGCGCAAAATCCCGGATTTCTGCGGAAACAGAGAGCAGTCTGTGAGCTTGGTCCACCCAGCAGAGCCACCCTCCTCAGCCAAAGCTGTGGGCACACTGGGAAATCCCGAGGCAAGGCCAGCAGCAGAGCCCTGTGTGCCTGCAGAGCCAGGCTGGGGACAGGGGCAGTGACACCATGAAGTGACATTCAGCTCTGCTAAAATCCCCTGGGTTCTGAACACCCCTGGAAGTGACCTGTGTGCCCGTATCCCCCCTCCCAGCCCCGGGGAAGGCGGGCTCACTCACCCTGCTCCTTGGGAACGTAGGATTCATTGTAGTCCTCTTCCAGAATGAGCTGGTCCCCAATGCGCACGGCTCCTGCCATGGGCGCCACACCTGGCACGGGGAGGAACCACTCAGAGTCACACCTGCCCTCAGGAAAGGCAATTCCTCACTCCCAGCACATGGCAGAGCCCTTCTGCTGCAGCACACCCAGCAAAACTGAACCAGAGAGCCTCCACACGCACTGCCACGGGCTGTGGAAACGGAGAGCAGAGCTGAACTGGACAAAGTTACAATCACATCCCCCGGGCCTCACAGGTCCTACAGGAAAGATGCTTCAGGCACTTTCTAACCAGGTAAAAAATAAGCTGAAATGAGACAGGGAAGGAAGAGAAAGCAAGCACCCCTCCCAAAGCATTGCTTTGTGATTGAACTCCCAGAGCTCACCACGGCTGGGCCCTTCCAGCCCATCCAGCACGGTTCACAGCTGGAATTCACCAGCTCACCCCAAACACCCTCACCAGGGGCTCTGTGTGGCCACATTGGGACCACAGCTGCTGCTCAAACACACAACTGAACACCAAGGTCAAGCATTCCAGCCTAAACCCCCCCCCAATTCTCAGCGCAAAAAGCATTCCTCTGCTTTCCTTGTGAGACTCAGGGGGTTGTGGTGCCTGCCAGGTACCCGCAGTGACAGCACCAGAGCAGGATCAGCACCTGTGACACGGCCAGCACTGCCCTCTCCACCTCCCCGTGCCCTCAGCCCGCTCTGTATTTATAACTCTTACATAAAGTCTCAGAAGCAGCAACTAATCCCGGCACTTCCAGGTGAAGATATCCTCAGGAGATCCAAACCACACCAGCACCACGGAGCTCGCACCTCTCCCCCTCCCAAACGTCCCCAGTCAGAGCTTTTGGGTGTGGGCACCTCACTCAGGGCCTCCTGTTCTTATTTTCCTCTCCCAAAACTATCTCAGCCCCGTCTCCCATCCCTGGCGTTGGCACTGGGGGATGAATGATGGGCTCACTCCTCTCCTGGAGAATCTGCCTCGCCACGAATGGGGGGACCTCAGAGCGACCTTTCAGTGCTTGAGGGGCAGCTACAATAGATGGGGACAAGGGGGAACGGCTTTAAACTAAAAGAGGACGATTTAGGTGAGATCTGGGGAGGGAATTCTTTCCGGTGAGGGTGGGGAGACCCAGGCACAGGGTGCCCAGAGAAGTTGTGGCTGCCCCATGCCTGGAAGTGTTCAAAGCCAGGTTGGATGGGGGGCGTGGAGAGAGCTAGGATAGTGGAAGGCCGATGCCCACGCCATGGAGGTGGAAGTGGATGATTTTCAGGTCCGTTCCAACCCAAAAAACCGTTCTATAGCCCCGCGCAAACAGAACCGAAGCCTCAGTGCAGCCACCGCCGCGCCAGCCTGAAGTCACGGAAAAAGCGCGGCGAGCAAGGAGAACAAACAGCTTTGGTTGATAGGGTAGTTGAAAAAGTAGGAAAAAAAGCCATTCTCGCCCGTATCACGACAGCACCCACGCGACACTCGCACAGCCCGCAGCCCGCGTGCGGCGAGGCCGGAACCGCGCGGCGCGGGGCCGCTCCCCGCAGCCCCCGCTCGCCGAGGGGACCCTCCCGGGGCCCGGGCCCGGCTCCCCCGCCGCTGTGGGGCCCCTCCCCGCCCGCCGCTCACCGTGCCGCGGGCCCCGTCCGCCGCCCCGCGGGTGCCGCCGGTTGCCGGGAGCGCGGGAGCCGCCGCGGCCGCTGCCCCAGGGCCCGCCCCTCCCCGCCATTGGCCGGCGGGGCGATGCGCGCCATCCCATTGGCCGCCGGGGAGGCAGGATGCATGACGTCACCGCGGCGGGGCCCCCGGGGCTGCGGTTGCCATGGCGACGCGTGGGTACCGCCCGCGGCCCGGCCCGGTCCGGCCCGGCGTGTCCCGGTGTGTCCCGGCGGGGCGGGACGGGGCAGCGGGACAAGCACGGGGAGAGGAACCGGGCAAGGGCCGCGGGCAGCGGGCAGGGGCCGGGGCGGGTCTCTCGGTGAGCGCTTCCGCCGGCGGGCGGGCTTTCCGGGGCGGGTCCGTGCGCGCCGCCATGCCCGCCGCTGCCGCGCCGCCCGCCCGCCCCGGCGCGGCCGCCCCCGCCGAGGCGCGGGGCGCTGCGAGCCCGCTGACCGCGTCCCCCGAGGGCTCCCCGCGGCCATGGCGCCCGCCTGGCCCTGGCTGCTGCTGTGGCTGGGCGTCCTGCGCGCCCTCCCGGCCCCGCCGCGCATCCGGCTGCCGCTGCGGGGCGGCGCGGCCCCGCCGTCGGGGCTCCGGCAGCGCCGGGCGCCGCTGGACGCCGAGCCCGACAGCGCCGGCAGCTTCGTGGACATGATCGACAACCTGCGGGGCAAGTCCGGGCAGGGCTACTACGTGGAGATGACGGTGGGCAGCCCCCCGCAGAAGGTGAGGTGGGAGGGGATCCCCGCATCTCCCGCATCCCCCGCATCTCCCTCATCCCCTGCATTCCCCGCACCCCGGGGGCTGCGGGTGCCGCTCCGGGCCGGTGCGGGGCGCGGAGCAGAGGGGCTGCGGGGGCCACCATGGCTTCGCGGGCCTCTCGCCGCACGGCCCGGGCACCATTCCTGCTTCTCATCGCTCCGCTGATGCTTTTCCCGCTGCCTTTCGGCTAAAACTGGCCGCAGGGCCCCGCCGAAGGTGACCCCAGCGCTCCCGGGGCTGCCCGGGCGCGGTGGCCGGTGCTGCGTGTGCCTCTACGTGCGGGCGAGCCAGGCTGCATCGCTGCATCCCTCCCTTCCCGCTCCATCCCTCCTCCCTCCCCGCTCCCGAGCCGCGGGTGCCGCTGGAGCTGCGCGGGCTGTGGGCGGCAGGGGGTGGGATGTGGCTGCGCAGCCCCGTGCCCGCCTGGAGCGGGCACATGCGGGCACGGAGGAGCCCACGGCCCAGCCGGGCTTGGCAGCTCCTCCCAGCGCAGCCCCGGGCGCAGCTGCTGCCTGGCTCTGCCTGCTGCTCCCGGCCGCGGAAATTCTCCAGAAATCCTCCCGAGCTCGGCTTTCCCGGGGACCTCGTGATGGTTTGTGCTGTGCAGGAGTTGGGGCAGCGTGGGGAGGCAAAGTGCAGGAAAATGGGATGGAAAGGGACCCAGAGAGCCAGCAGAGCAGGCGTTGGTGCGTCACCAGGCTCTGATCCTGCTCCATCTTTTTGTCAGCATCCCTCACACGCTGCCCAGCTCGTGTGGCACCGTGTGCCTGCCCGCTGGGGACGGGGTGAATGCTGAGGGCCAGGTGCCAGTCACACAGCACAGAGCAACCAGCTCCTCCCCTCTTTTATGGATGAGATCGGGGATGTTCCCACTGCTAAATCCTTTTGTGCCCATCCTGATCCCCGTTGTCACCAGCAACAAGTCTGGCCCAGAGGTCCAGCTCAGTGGTTGAGGCTCCAGTTCCTCCAAGCACAGGGCCACATTCCCTCATGCCTGCCATCACCGCTTTTTGGGTGCTGCCAGAACAGCCAGCACCCACACAGGCTGTGAAATAAAGGCTGGCTTTCCCCACGAGCTGGCTGTGCTCTGTGTGCGTGGTGGGAGAAGAGCAATGGGAGCAAGATGTGGATGGAGGAATGATACCACTGCCATGGAAATTGCATCTCTGGGAGCACTGTTGTGTTGTCCCTGTGTGCCTGGGCTATATTGCCTGGCAGGGTATGTTTAGGAGGGAAAAAAAGGGAGGAGATTATTTCTAAAATCTGGTTTTAAATGTGATTTCATCATCTCCTGCCTGCCACGTGTCGCAGCTGCCAGATAATTTCCGTGCAAACCACCTGTTCAGGCACCCGCGCGTTCCGGAGCCAGCCACCCTTTGGGCAGCATCTTCCAGCCTTGGATTGCTTCCAAATGCAAACGTGGTGCCTGTGTGTGTGTGTGTGTGTGTGTGTGTGTGTGTGTGCTGGAGCAGAATCCCTCCAGGCACTGCAATGGAATGAGAGGATTCCTATGAAAGAGTTCTGCTGTGCCTCTGCAGGAAATTGGGGGCGTGTTTGCCCCGGGGTGGGTGCATCCTTCCCAAAGGCTCTCACGCAGCAGGGAGATGGTGATCCATCTCCTCACCTTTCCTTTCACCTTCCCGATGCTGACAAGGAAGTTTCTGTGTCCCCTTGTGCTTTAATTTTGGTTCTGAGCCGTGCTGCGCTGCCAAGTCAGCGTCAGCAGCTGATTGCTCACACATTCCATGTGCCCAAGCATGTTGGTTTCCCTGGCTCCCCAGAACGGGCTGATTCATAAACACACAGGGGAGAGGGGTGAGCCGAGCAGCAGGAGCTGGTGTTTTGGGACGGATGGCACAGGATTGGTGCCCCAGGAGCAGCACACAGCTCTAGGGACACGCGTGGCACGGAGCCAGTGCTGCTGCTGAGGTGCCTGGAGGGGCTGTCACTTCCAGGGACAGGTTTCAGGCAGTGTAGGGACTGCCACACATGTCCTGGCCTCCCCAGTTCACGTGCCATGTCCTGGCCTGAATGGATGGCTGGGCTGAGTCTCAAGGATCTGGGTCCTCTCCACGTGGGTCCTGTGCGTGACCCCCTCAGCAGGATGGAGCCTGTGAGAGGAAAAGCCCTCCCTGCCTCCTCTCCCTGCAGTGTCAGCTCAGCAGGTCCTTCTCCAGGGAAACCGGTCTCCTCTGGGTGCCCTGGGGATTGCAGATGAGCTGTGTGGATGGAGCAGGTGGCCCCTAATGGCACAGAGCTGGGAGCAGCCCTGGCAATGCTGCTGCCGGGTTGCCAGGCTGTGTGGTGTGTGCTGAGCTGGCACCCGCCCAGGGTGGGTACTGGGGGGATGAATGTGCTGCTCTGGTCTTTACCCACGGCCTGAAGCATTCCCCTGGGCAGGGAGGTGGAGCTGGGGCACTCAGGACATGCCAGCCCCTGTCAGGGGGAGCCCTGGGCAGCTGCAGCCGGTGCTGCTGCGATTAACACAAGCGCATTAACCTCCTTCCTCTGCCTCTGCCTGCACAGATTAGGGGCCAAAGCCCTGGAGCTGCTGCCCGGGGTGCTGCTGTGAAGCAGCTCCTGGGTCTGGGGCCAGGGGGCCTTACCCCGAGCTCTGCTGCCCACGGCTACCAGGCCAGGGACGGCATGACGCCCCCAATCCCATCCCAGGCTATCCCACCGGCTATCCCACCTCTACCGGGTATCCACCGGGCTATCCCACCTGGGCTATCCTACCCGGGCTATCCTACCCGGGCTATCCCACCAGGGCTATCCCACCCGGGCTATCCCACCTGGGCTATCCCACCCGGGCTATCCCACCTGGGCTATCCACCGGGTCCACCAGGCTATCCACCCGGGCTATCTCACTGCCATCCGAGGGCGGAGGGCAGGATCAGGCTGGCCCACTCCTGCCCTGCCAGTGGGATGTTTGCCAGGCGTGGTTGGTAATCCTGCCCAGGCAGGAATGAATCGGGAGCAGGGCTCGGCATATGGGTGGTGATTAGGGGCACAGGGGCCCGCGGGGGCTGCCCACCAGCCATCCTGCCCACCAGCAGTGCCAGCCAATCTGCTTTCCTGGCAGGGGCAGCCTGTGCACCCTGTGTTGCTGCCCCAAGACACCTGCCAGGTGGTTCCTGAGTCCTGCCTGTGGATTTGGGGGCTGAGGCTGGGCCGTGCTGAGCGAGGAGCCCGCGCTCTGTTTGCACAGTGCTGGATGGTGTTTGCTCTTTGTGCAACTCCCTGATGTCACTGCCTCCTGCTCCACCTCCTCCTTCTCTCCTCTCTGGGCGCAACAAAAGGGGGTCCCACTGCATTCATGAGCCTTCCTGTCTTTCTTCCTTCTCCAGCTGAATATCCTGGTGGACACAGGGAGCAGTAACTTCGCTGTGGGAGCTGCACCACACCCCTTCCTCCGGAGATACTACCAGCGGCAGCTGTGAGTATTCTGGGGGGACACAGAGCACAGCCTCTCAGGCACACTGCTTCTCCTTGCTGCAGGTCCAGCCAGACCCTGCCAGGTACAACCTGGCCTCTGGGATGGCTGGGTGCACGTAAACCCTGCTGCTCTGACTCGTCCCTTCGCTGCCATTGCAGGTCCAGCACCTACCGTGACCTGCGGAAGGGGGTGTACGTGCCCTACACCCAGGGCAAGTGGGAAGGGGAGCTGGGCACTGACCTTGTCACCATCCCCCACGGCCCCAACGTCACTGTCAGAGCCAACATCGCTGCCATCACGGAGTCTGACAAATTCTTCATCAACGGCTCCAACTGGGAAGGGATCCTGGGGCTGGCGTATGCCGAGATTGCCCGGGTGAGTCCTGGCTGGCAGTCCTGGATGTCAGCAGCAAAACGCTTCAGCTGCCTTTTTCCTTGTCCCTGTTTGTCCCCTGGGGCACAGCAGTGCTGCTGAGGGAAGCTGCCCTGGGTGCAGAGGGCTCCTGGAGAAGGGACAGCACTGACACATCCCTGTCCTGCCTCTGCTTTCTCCTCCCACCAGCCCGACGACAGCCTGGAGCCCTTCTTTGACTCCCTGGTGAAGCAGACACGGGTGCCCAACATCTTCTCCCTGCAGCTGTGCGGGACAGGCTTCTCTCCCAACGAGACAGAGGCCGTGGCCTCGGTGGGAGGCAGCATGGTGAGCCCTCCACAGGTGGCTGGGGGGTTCCTGTGTGGCACTGCCAGCGCGTGGTGGCAGCGCCGTCCTGTCTGCTCTGCAGATCATCGGTGGCATCGACCGCTCGCTGTATGTGGGTGACATTTGGTACACCCCCATCCGCAAGGAGTGGTACTACGAGGTCATCATCGTCAAGCTGGAGGTCAACGGGCAGGACCTGAACATGGACTGCAAGGAGGTGAGCATGGTGGAACTGCCCCACGGGCACTGGAGGCTCCCGGCATTGGTCAGAGGAGGCTGGGAGGGGAGTGGGCTGGGGTCCTGCACCTGGGTCACTCCTCCTCTTCTGCCCCCCAGTACAACTACGACAAGAGCATTGTGGACAGCGGGACCACCAACCTCAGGCTGCCGAAGAAGGTGTTTGAGGCTGCGGTGAAATCCATCAAAACGGCGTCTTCGGTCAGTGGAACCCATCCCTTCCCCACGGGCACAGCCCAGGGGCCGTGGGCAGTGTGGCTGCCCCTCACCGGCCTGGCATCTCTGCTGCCTGCCCAGCTTGGCCCTGCTCACCTTCCCTTTCCCTCTGGCAGACGGAGAAATTCCCAGACGGCTTCTGGCTGGGGGAGCAGCTGGTTTGCTGGCAGGTCGGCACCACCCCCTGGCACATCTTCCCTGTCCTGTCCCTCTACCTGATGGGGGAGGCCACCAACCAGTCCTTCCGCATCACCATCCTGCCCCAGGTGAGTGCTGGCCTGGCCAGACCCAGGCTGGAGAGGGCAGGGCAGGCAGGACACAGCTGGCTGGACACAGCTGCCTCCCGTGCCCCCTCCCTGAGCGCTCCTCTGCCCCTGCAGCAATACCTGCGCCCCGTGGAGGACGTGGCCACCTCTCAGGATGACTGCTACAAGTTTGCCATCTCCCAGTCCTCCACCGGCACCGTCATGGGCGCCGTGATCATGGAGGGTTTCTACGTGGTGTTCGACCGCGCGCGCAAGCGCATCGGCTTCGCCGTCAGCGCCTGCCACGGTGAGCTGGGCCCGCGGGGAGGGGAGTGGGTGTGTGTGTCACAGACATGTTTTATGAAAGATCCTTTCCTTAGGATTTTTCCTCCTGAGAAGCTGAGAGGCCTCAGGAACAAAATGTAACCAATGGTTATCTGCTGCTGTGGAATGCAACAGGTGCATCTGTGATTGGTCTGATGTGGTTGTTTCTAATTAATGGCCAATCACAGCCCAGCTGGCTCAGACTCTGTGTCTGAGACACAAACCTTTGTTACTATTCTTTCTTTTGCTATTCTTAGCCAGCCTTCTGATGAAATCCTTTCTTCTATTCTTTTAGTATAGTTTTATATAATATAAAAATATATAATAATATTATATTATGTATATAATATTAATATTTGTATAATTAATATATATAATATTAATATATAACATAAAATAATAAACCTTCTGAAACATGGAGTCAGATCCTCATCTCTTCCCTCATCCTCGGACCCCTGTGAACACGGTCACAGGTGTGCAGAGACCAGAGCCTGCCTCCCCTTCCCACAGTGCACGACGAGTTCCGGACGGCGGCGGTGGACGGGCCCCACCTGCACTCCAACATGGAGGACTGCGGCTACAACATCCCGCAGACGGACGAGTCCACGCTGATGACCATCGCCTACGTCATGGCGGCCATCTGCGCCCTCTTCATGCTGCCCCTGTGCCTCATGGTGTTCCAGTGGCGCTGCTTCCGCTGCCTGCGGCGGGACCACGACGACTTCGCCGACGACATCTCCCTGCTGAAGTGACGGCGGAGCATGGGCACAGCCCCGGGGCTGCAGGTGAGGCAGCAGGGCAGGGGCCCCGCTCCCGGGGTGTGGTGGAGTGTGGGGAGCTCACACCCTGGGGACTCGGTGTCCATCAGGGCCAGCAGCCAGGGGAGCCCCAGCCCGGGCTCCATTCGTCTGGGAGCTGCAGCAGGAGCGTGGCAGCCGGGCAGTGGGAGAGCTCAGCACCCCCATCCTGGGAGCTGGCGGCAGCTTCTCTGCTCCAGCACCAGGACAGGAGCAAGCTCTCCCACCCAGCCTTGCCTGGCTTGGTGGAGTGACGCTGATGAGCCATCCCCTGCCTGTCCCCCTCCATCCCTGTGCGTCCCTTTCCAGCTCGCCCCGCCGGGAAGCTGCCAGCCCAGGCTCTCTTGTAGGGAGCTGTGCTGCAGCTGTGCCTCCCCCTGACTCCCTGCACTGAGCCAGACTGCGGGGATCATCCTGGAGCCATCCAGCCTCGGGCTTTTCAGAGACAGCCCTGCAGGGCCAGCCTGGGCTGCCCAGACAGGGCTTTCCCTCCTGCCCTGCTGCCCCTACACCGCTCACTGTCACATTTCCCCTGCATTTTCCTGCCTTCCTGAGCTGTGCTGCCGCTGCTGCCGGCCCCAGGACTCCCTGCACCCTCCTGGGACAGGCAGGAGCAGGCACCCATCCTCTCCCCACATCACATGGCATGGGAAACTCCCTGCCCTGGCTTCCAGCATCAGCAGCAGCTGCCATGCAGAAGCCAGTGGCAGGAGTGAAGTTCCCCGCCCTGGCAGGGGCTGCTCCCCAGCCCACCCAGCCCTTCAAAAGCCATAGGGGAGCCTGGGCCCCCCCTGCAGCCCCCCCAGCTCACTGCCGGCACATCCCACGGCCCAGCAGCTCCTCCCTGCTCACTCCACACGTCCAGGCCTGGCTGTGAGACGCCCTGGCATCCCGGGGACAGGCGGCAGCTGCGGGAACTGCAGCATTTATTGTTTTGTAAACACATGGTTGTATTTATTTTTTTTTTTTACAAAGCGTGTCACTGGTAGCGCAGCTGCGCGTTGAGAGCGTGTACAGAGCCGGTCCCACGTGTACAGAGCACGGCTGCCTCTCACCTGTACAGTATATACATATATCTCTATTTTTAATTCTAGCCCTGAAAGCCACTGTTCCAACGTTAGGGGTCGGTCCTGTTTTGTTTTGGGTTTTTTTTAATTAAAATCTTTTTAGCCTTCTGCTCAGCCATTGTTGGCAGCACGCAGGGCCGGGGCTCACGCTGCAGCCACGTGTGTGTGGTGGGAGATGCGATGGTGAGGGGCTCCCAGCTGGCTCGAGGAGGGGCTGCAGGGCTGGAGCACGCAGAGCAGTGGCTCACAAGCCCAAAGGACCCTGAGCACAGAAGGCACCTCTGTCCTCAGAGAGGATTTTCGGTGTGTGAGGACAACCCCTCCTCCCCGTGCTGCAGGATCACCGTCCCTTCCCCAGAGCAGACGCCTGTGACCTTGCAGGCAGTGGTAGTGCTGTACTCCCTTGCTTCTCTGCCTCCAGCCTGGATAGGAAAGAGCTCAGACACAGAGATTCCACAATTTAAAGGCATCACTCCTCCATGAGCAAAGAGGGGATACCTGCAGTGCCAGGGCTGAGCTGGCAGCTGCCTGCAGAGCCACCGGGTCAGGCAGGGACAGACTGATCACCCACAGCAGTCACCGAGCACAGAGCTTGTTAATTAAACCCTGCAGCCAAACGTTTCTCTGGGAAGGCAGCGAGGGAGCCAGGAAACACCGGCTGAGTAGGAGACCAGCCAGCCCTGCACGGGCACTGCCACAACAGCCCCCACGCTGCCCCCTGCTCACACCGAGCCCCCCGGCCCTGCCTCGCTCCAAACCCCATCCAGCCACTCCCTGCAAGAGGACAACGCTCTCCCCCCACCCTCGTGCCTGCCCAGGACCCCCAGAACCCCAGAGACTCTGTTGTGGACCACTGCCTTAAAACACACCCCGAGAGCCGGGTGGGCACAGGGGGCTGCCCTGCCCTCGGGGCACAGGGGCTGCCAGCAGTGCCCAGTTCTGCAGTGGGTGGGCACCAGGGGCTGCCAGCAGTGCCCAGTTCCTGCCACAGACTGCCAGGAAAGCGGGGGGGGGGGATTTTTAGAGAGTCATTGCCAGATTTTCAGCGGTGCTGAGCACCTCGCAATCCCACCGAGATCCATGGAGAAAGGGTTGGTGAGCCAGCCCGAGCTTTAGGAGGAAGGACAGGAGGGGGAACGCAGGAATTCTGACAGGTTGGTTTATCCCGAGCTGCAGCGCAGCCGCGTCCCTCCGCTCCCTCCCCGGGCCCGGGGACAGCAGGGGATGGGACGGGACAGGATGGGACCACGGGCTGTCGCTGGAGGCTCCAGTACTCTGTAACCCAGTGTCTATGTAAGAACAATGAATGTTAACATGGTAAATTATTATGACATTAAAATAAATGACCACAGAAAATCGGCTCTTCATCCGCAACTCGTTCGCTGGCAAGAGGGGAAAAAGCAGGTGATGAGTGGCAGGGATTGGGGGTGGTGAGGCAGCAGGTCATGAGGAATGGCCCTAGGAAAGGAGCTGATGGGAGCCAAGTGCGCAGAGGTCATTCCCACCAAGCAGGGAACGCTGACCCTCATTTGGAAGAAGCCAGCAAGGCTGCAGACTAAGAAATGAGGAGCTGCAGCAAATCACTGCATAATATACACACTTTATTTATGAATTTGTATGTTTACAGACTTTCTATACACACATTACCTATATAATAAAAATGTACATGTGTATACATGATCGTATAAATATAGAACTGTAGAAATCTTAGAACTGATCCTGTCTATTCACAGCAACTCCTCCCAGGGGCCCACGTTGTCCCAGCAGCCGTCATTTGAGGCTTGGGCAAAAGGGGCAAGTGTCATTCGTGTTGGTTTGTGCCCAGAATTTGATGCACTGGAAGAGAGAGAATTAGTCAAGAGCCACTGGCCCAACCCAGAGGTGCCATCACTGTCCACAGCACTCGCTTCAGGGGTGGTGTCCTTTGCTCCTTGCAGCCTCCAGCACAAGGTCACCGTGAGGAAGGAGCCCTTGTCAGTCCTGTAGGACCATCAGGCCCTCCTCAACAGGAGTTTCCATTTCCTTGGGCCACTGCTGGAGGCCCAGAGCCGTTGGGATGGGGGGCTGCCCACATAGGTGACCCACTGCCAGAGCCATGGGACAGGAATGTCTCCTCCTCTTGCCAGAGCTCTGTCTGGCATCCCCACCCAGACACCTGGGCAGCAGTGGCAGCTCTCCCCTCACCCTGTGTTCCAGATCCTTCCAGACTGCCTTGCTCCAGCATCCAACCCTCACAGACACAGCGCAGGCTCAGGGACACAAGGGCAGCCTGCTCCTAAAGCCACCACCCACTGGCCATGCAGGGTGGCCCAGCCCAGAGTAAAGGATGGCATGACAGGATGCAGGGAAGCTGTTTATTGATCGTACCCTTCTCCTGGCACAGTGTCAGGACAACAAGGACTCGGGAAGGGTCACCTGGAAGGACCAGGAGGAGGCTCTGAGCAGCAGAACACACTCACCTCCTTGTGCAGCACATGTGAGCAGGCCATGGGGTGAAGGTCACCGGGCTGCACGAGCTTCTGGCACATCAGACACAGCTTACAGGCAGCTGGGGTCTGGGAGGGGCAGTGAGGGAAAGAAAGGAGGCAGGGAAGTCAGACACAAAGCTCTGATCACAGATTCAGCTGCAGCCTGAGGCCACAGGGTGCTCAGTCCCCTCTGCCCACAGCCATCATGCCCTGAGAGCCACCATCATGTCTTGTGTCCCTCTGTTCCAGTGTGAAACCCAACGGATCTGTGCCCCACTCCTCCCCTTCACCTCAGCAGCCAGGCAGCTCCCGGGGCTCATCCCATCCCTTCAGGACACCCCAGGCAGGCTCCCCCTCCCCACTCCCAGGGAAGCCAAGCAGCCTTACGTGTGACGCCGTTCCTGGGTAGGCGACCTGGGCCGGGGGCAGGAACATGGGTGTGCTGATCTGAGGCAGGGGAGCAGAGAACATGGGGGCC